>NC_062218.1:37772335-38092871 GCF_902686445.1 Sciurus carolinensis
GGCTCTTAAAATAAAAAAGTCCTGATTTTTCAGTGTTTGCCAATTTCTGTGGTGTAAATGCTTTCATCATGGCTGATTCAATCTATCAAATGATGTTAGCCAGATGATCATCCAAATAATTGAATGGCTCTGGAAAAAAAGATATTCCTTTTCCTTTTTCTTCTTTTTAAAAATCAGTTTTTGAATTATCTTCCTTAACATCTTTATTCTGAGAACCAATGACATTTCATTGGTTACAAATGTTTAATGGAAATGCTATCCTAGTTATTCAGAATAACAGATGCCAAGCCTTTGTAAATGCTTATATTTATATATATTTATGTGTGTTTCAGGGTTTATTGGCACTGATTTGTTAAGTGAATGAAACTGTTTTATTGGAAGTTGTTGTGTTCACTATTTATTTTTTAATTATCTGTCCCTTCTACTAGAATATAAACTCCATAACTTGGATTACATTATTGCCTTGTTTACTTTTTATTGCCAGTAGCTAGAATAGTACCTTGTGCATAATAGGTGCTCAGTAAATATTTAATGAACAAACAAATGAATGAATTCTTTATGTATATACACTAAAAAAACATCTTTCTATTTTATTTGGCCTTTAGAGACTTGGCTTTTATTTTCCTTTTCTTTAGCATTTTATGACTTTAAAATTTTTTAATTCAAGGTAAAAGAAATAAGCTCAAGTAACCTAGAAAGTTACAGAAAGAAATTATTGTATAGCCACTGAATTCTGGCTATCTGCCAAAATCTCTTTGAGAAGTTCAAGTATATAAGAGAACAAATTTCCTATACCCAAATGTATAATTGTTTCTTCAAAAGAAGTATATGCAGAAAGGCAAAGTTTTATTGCAAATTGCATACGGTATTGGTAATCAGCTACATGGATAGGATCCCTAACTTTCCTCCCCCAAATCTCTATGACTTATAGGGAAGAGAAATAGTTAACTAAAAATATAGTTTTCTTAATACAAAAGCAGATTTAGGATAAGATGCTTCCAAGTTATTTTGAAATCTTTTAGAGTCTATAAGACTGATGGTTGAAATTTTTCAGACAATTACATCATTTTGCATTCATTTAAGTCTATCTGAGAAGCTCAATTACCTAGATTGCTAGTTCCCTTTTTTCCATTTAATTATCCTGAAATGATCAAGGCTTGAAATTCATTTAGGGACTTTGGGACATTTTTATTTGATAGGGAATCTTTTAATGTATCACTCTCAAGTCCATTAAATGGTCATTAGAGACCAAATGGTTAAGGCAGCTTATCAATACTGTGGGTTCTCTGAGATTGAAACTCATTCCCAGAAGAGTTCATGTTCTAATACAAAGCTGAGTAAAAACATGAATCTATAACATCTGAAGTCATGCAATAGTATAATCAACTTTGCATCTTCTGATCTTAAGAAGTCTTAACAGAGGACATAGAAAAATCAAGAAGTTATCTAATGCCTACTAACAAAACAATTATAGCCAGCTTTAACAATGTTGGTTAAATGTATAGAAAAGTGAAAACATGCTTAAAAATAGCAGACATTTCAAAAGTGAAAAAAATTGGAAATAAAGCAAGAAATATGTAAACCGTAAAACTGTTACCATCTCTCCTAGCAATTGTTTTCTCAGAAAGACTAGCCATCCTCAGACCAAAGAGCTAGCTAAGAGATATAAAAAAGATGAAACTTTGTGATATCAATGAATTTTAATTTTGGGCAGTGCACTCTTACTCCATTCAAAAGATAAACTTCAAAACCTTTGTAACCACAAATACTAATTTGGAATTCCAAATGAGATTCAATAAATCATAATGCAATCTTTAAATTCTGCCATATGGATCTTTAATAATTTATTTTTGCCACAAGAAAGGGGTTGATAATTTTTCTCTCCATCCATCCATCCTCCATTTACCTCTTATCCATCTATAAATATAAAACTACTAGTCCATTGATAGGGAGATTTCATGTAAAATAAGTCTCATGTGAAAAATTATGTTTTATCATAGATATGCCTATATTCAAATATTCTTTTCCCAAGGCAGTACCAGTTCTGTAAGTAATTTGGATCACAAAATGCCTAAGTGGGATTTCTGCTTAATCACCGATTGAGTGGTATGACATTTCATGTTAATGGTAAATTGAAATCTTGAGTTTGATATTCTTCTTTAAAATTGGGTATTTAAAAAGTTTTACTTAATATATTTGAAAATTGATATTTTTAAAATTAAAGTTATTTTTCTAGTGCTCATATTTTTCCATAATACTTGCCTAAAATTAAAGATAGTTTTCACAAGAGACTAGAAAGATAATCTTGTTCTTTAAATTTTCTGAAAATGAGTGAGCTCACTCTTTGCCGTCCTCAGAATTCGTGTTTATTATTCCCTCAAGTTTCTCCTGCTCTAAGCCCTTGTGCCAAATCTCTGCTATTTCCCTTGTTTTGCATCGTCCTCTTTAAAACTCTGATTGGGGCCCAGAGAAAAACTCTTGGGGGTACCCTGTAGCCCAGATGAGGCAGACTAGTCTGAGGCTTAAGTGAGATTCATTCCCCTTCAAATTGAGAATATCTAAGTTTCCTTCAGGTTTGAAACAATGTTAACCTTAAAATCAGCCTGCTGTCCATGTATCAATTAACATGATTTCATCAACTGGTGTCATTATATTTTGGAACTATGTAAATAATTTTTTTGTGATGTACTTATATGTGTGTGTGTAGTGGGAGCAGAATGATCAGGGTTATTCTCTATGATTTTTATTTCTTTACTCATATTCTGATTTTGGGTCTTATGCTTCATTCCATAGGAAAAAGAGAATGTACTTAAAACTTAATTATCTACTTGGTATCTAATGCCTGAATACTGCTTTTAGCTTCTTAAAGTATTGCCACATTTTATATTTGTTGAGTTGATATGTTAACCAAATTTTAATAATTGCAATTAAAACAAAATAGTTATTTACCTACCTTAGGAAAGATATGAATTAGCAAATTTGTAAAACTTACTTTTTTTTTGTAAAATTCTTTACATCAGTTTGAAGAATAACTAGGCCCATTTTGAACAAAGTGGGGACTAGAGGAAGAAAAAAACAGTTATCAGGTGTTTTCAATTTAGGCTTGTTAGAAATACTGTAGTTGAGCCAATCAAATTTAAAAAAAAAAAACCTCCCCAAGTAAACTATAAAATTTTGGATTACCTACTTTTGGATTCATCCATCCCTGCTCCTTCTTATTCATTTGGCTATTGGAGACATGCATTGTCTCTTTCCCAGTTTTTTTTTTTAATTAATGTCTTCTTAATTAGTTTAAATAAAAGTCCTGCGTCACTAGGTCTCGAAATTTAAAAAAAATATAGTTCAAACTCATTAATTTGGGTACAATTTATTCAGAATTTGTTGTAATGTAGTTTAAGACTAGCTTGAGCTTACTTTGCACAGTCTTTAAGGAAATTGTTGATGAGTAAATTATTTGCCTTAATGGCATCACAAGGACAGTTGTATTTACCGATTAAGCATAGAAGTTGAGAAACCATCTCACAGTCACATATTAATTAATGGCAGAGTCAGGACTATAGCCCAGGACTCCTCTTTCCCATCCAAAGGCAACTTATGAGAAGAAACTTATGAGAAGAAACTCTTTTCAGACAATTTAGAAAGCTCCATTTAGAACTTGATGAAAGCTTACAATTGTTCTGATTCATGTACACTTTTCTACCCCCTCTACAAGTCCCCCTGTCCCTGTTCCAAATAACAGAATGGGAATATTTCACCCAATTTGGAGGTACAAATTTCTAACTAAATGAAGTTGGGGTATAATTGAGAGAGTGAGAAGACCTTTAAAGAACTGTTGTATCATTGTTAAGTGACTCAAAATTAAATTTAGTCACAGGGTAAACTGATATGAGGAATTTGGCTAATGCTGTCTGGGGAATGCAAAAAACAAGGGAAGGGTTTTATGGGAAAAGATAAATACGGGGTTATGGAAGTGTTCACCCACTTGGACATAAACTGGCCCACAGGATGTTAAAAGAAATCATTTTAACTCCAAGTTTGTGTACATGGTAGGGAACTGGTTGGTTACCTAATATGGACTTTAAAGGGACCATCAAGAAAGGAAACGATTTATGTCTGTCTTTTGAGTAACACAGAGGAAATGATCAGTGATGTAGACATAAGGGACTGCTTAACCGAGTGATAGCCATCATAATTCAGTTAGATTGTAATTGGGAATCAAGTGAGACCCAGAAAAGTAAAACTCAGAATGATGATTACCAAATAAAGTAGAGAATGCTAAGAGAAAGGCGATACTTAGATATAAAGTCAAGAGAGAACAAAAATGAAAGTGTAAGAAGAAATGGTCACCAAAAATATTTGTCAGTTTTGTTTTTTATATTTCAGAGTGACTAAGTCATGTATTATTATCCACAGAAAGAAAAACATAATATGTGAATAATAGAATATAAAAAGCAGGGGCTGGGGTTGTGGCTCAGTGGTAAAGTGCTTGCCTAACATGTATGGGCACTGGGTTGGATCCTCAGCACCAGATAAAAATAAATAAATAAAATAAAGGTATTGTGTTCATCTACAACTAAAAATATTTAATAAAAGCTACATGGGCAAAAGTAAACATTATTGCACAAGAAATCCGCATAAATTTTTTTTTCAAGATTCTAACATATAGAATATCAGAGAAAGAGCCAACTAGCCCGAGGAAAATGCAAGGAAAAATTCCTGGGTGGAAGAGGTGGGCGCATAGTTAAATTGGAAAAGGATTTTTAATCTGAGTTGACAGCAAACATGGCCTTTACTGCCTGCTTAGGTTTGAGGACATGGGTAATTATTTCACAGAGGGGTTGGAGAAAAGCCGTGATTTATTTGAGCTGTAGGGAAATTCTGTGAGGAGCATCACATAAAGATTGACCTGTTAAGGAAATTGAGGACTTTGCAACTCCTGCCCAGTGAGGTGGTGCTTTCCTTTAGCAGAAGTGATGGAGTGGAGAAAAGTCTTGGTCTTGGGATATGTAGATATGGGTCTGCCACTAAGCACCTGTCAGAATTCGGGAAAATCAAGTTAGTGAAGGCATCCAGTTTCTCCAAAATTATTGGTTAGATAAAATCATTTCTCAGTTTCTCTTAAACTGATGTGTGTGGAAAAAGAGCATATAAAAAATCAAACCAAAATAACCCTTTCTCTTGTTCCTGGATCTGTACAATAGAAATCTGGGACTTAGGAAAGGGAAATATCTGAATTCCTTTCTTTTTTTCTTAACCTCTAACTTCTAAGATCAAATGCCAGATGGGGAATTTCATAGTAATTTAAAGCAATCTGAAAATGGAAAGACCCAAAGTCTTGCCATTCTGTTGGAATTTGGCTAAGAGATAAGACTGAGAAGTTGAGGCATCCTTTTTATTTACGAGTGCAAGACATTTGTGTTCATTCCCTCCTTCAGCACGACAGCCTACATTTCGATGATATGCACTAGGGTGTAAGGCATTGCTCTTTTTCCCAGGAACTCATTGTAATGAGTTGAATTTCTTGTGTTTTGTGAGTGGAAATGAATATGGTATCATTGACAGTGACTTGGATACTTTTATGATGGACTTAAAAATTAGTTCCTTGGGGCTGGGGTTGTGGCTCAGTGGTAGAGTGCTTGCCTAGCATGTGTGAAGCCCCGGGTTTGATTCTCAGCACTGCATATAAATAAATAAATAAAAAAAAAAAGGTCCATCAACATCTAAAATATATTTTAAAAAATTAGTTCCTTGACATCAGTATACTTGTCTGTTATATGATTTGCTGAATTTAATATGGTGCTTCATCAAGATCAGGATATCATCAGTTGTTAGACATTAGCAATATCACAACTACTTTTAGGGAAAAGAAGAAACTGCCACATTTATGTACACAGTGATTTTCAAACATATCCTGGTTTCTAACCTCTTAAAATATGAAAGAAATGTGATGTATAGTTGAAGAAATAGGGTCAATATGTAAGAAAATAGTTAATTTTTAATTACTTGTTTTGGAGATGAACATGGCCTGAGTAGTTAGAAAGCAGTAAATTATCCCTAAGTTAGAAAATATTTAGTGATGCATGCCTCCATTTACAGTAGGGTAGAAAGGCACTTGACAGTTAGGGCATCTGCTGCCTTTCAAACAAATCACAAGACCATTTGCAAAGATCTTATTTGTGAGGAGTTAGGAAGTGATACAGCTTCCTCATGTCAACCTGTGTTATTTATCTCAGATACACATTCCCTACTGAAGAGTCTACACTGAGCTTCCACTTGAGAGGTCTCATTTGTAGTAGAAGGTGAGGAAGAGCTGTATGGCGAGAGAGCAAATATTGTTTCTTTTTAATATATTGTTTACACATCATGAATAATGACAAGTCATAGGTGTAAATGATTGAATGGGGGGAGGGGGAGGAGGTTGCATAAGTAGCTGCAACTGTAAACAGGGCAGGGAAGTACATTTCCAAGCTGTTGCCTTGAAAATATTCACATCAGCGAACATACAGGATGGTTGGATGTATTATTTTTGTTTTGTTTGTGTGTGTGTTTTATATAAATCACATTTTTAGCTCTTCCAAGAATATAGCACACACATAATTACACATACTTACCTATCATGGGACTAAAATGCATGCGCATACAATTTCTGAAACATATTTTCTTAAAAAACTAGGTTTCAAGTGACACGAACAGTTAACTTTGGGCCAAGTGGATGTAGAAATGGATCTTGGGTGCCAAATCTGATTTGGACAACAAATTGTCTACAGAAATTCCTGCCAAAGATATTTGTTGTAGCTCAGAATTTCTTTTTGTATAATCTTTGATAAAAAAGTCTGTATTAGGTGTATGGTGTCATATGACTAAAATCTTGAAAATAGGCCAACAAACTGTTTGCTTTAAAATAAACACATACTTAACATATTTTAACTTAATTAAAACCCACTAAGCTACAAGAATACTCCATCTGATTCTGTAGGATGTTTTTCCTGAATAAATCATCCGTCCATTGCAACAGACTGAATGTCCTTTCCTCCCTGAAATTAATATGTTGAAATCCTAATCCAAGGTGATTGTATTTAGAGGAGGGGCCTTGGGAGTTGATTAGGTTATGAGGGAGGAGCCCTTATTAATAGGATTAGTGCCTTATAGAACTTATAGAAGAGCTCTTGGAGAGACCCCTTGCTCCATCTGCCATGTGAGCATGAACCAAAAAGATGACCATCTATAACCAGGAAGAGTGCCCTCCCCAGACCCCAATTCTTCTGGTATCTTGATTTTGGACTTCCCAGTCCCCATAATTATAAACAATTAATTTCTATTGTTTTGTAATTCATATGATATACTATATTTTTAAAAATAGGGGCCTGAATGAACTAAGTTATTCGTGAATAGCTGCTTATAATTTATTCAGCCAAAATTTATGGAACATGGTAGGAGATAGAGGAATAAAAATCACCCAGTGATATGATAGGGCTCTTACTATTGTCATCACATAGTGCTCAGGGCTCCCTTGACTCTATTAGGGGAAGAGCGGCAGGGCAAACTCCATAGAGGGGTAGGAATCAAGTAATTTGGCCTTGGAGGATATGATCAGATTAGAGCATGAGATTTCTCCAGAGGTGGTACAAACTCAGCAGTGCTACTGAAGTAGCTGATCTGGGAACTGTTGACGAAGGTCTCCAAGAAATAAATAGCTTGTGCCAGCATGCAGAACAATGCCCTGGTTTTCATCCAGCAAGCCAAAAGGAAAAAAAAAAAAAAAGCCAGCTAATATGCTGGCATCATCCTCATTGACAAAGATTGGCAACTAAAAAGTCAGCTGAACAAAGCAGTGTGCTTAGTGACATAGCAGACATAGTTACCTCTGGTATGAGCTCCTTAGCCCTTCATGGATGGGAGAAAATAACTTCTAAATTGTCACTAGACCCAGGAACTCAAGACTGCTTACAGAAATTAAAGTTGGAGTTCATTAAATAGACTGAATCAAATTAGTGACATGCCGGTGGGAATGCAGAGTGGCACAGACTCCTGGAATATATAGGAGGAATGATATGCAGAACTTGGATCATAATTAGATATGGCAATGAGAATGAGCAAGGAAGTGGTTGAAATAGTCAACATTTTTGAATTCCCAATAGATATTTGGAAATGTGACTCAGGATGTCAGGATGACAAGAGGTCTAGACTGAACTATTGGTTGCATGTGAGATCATCCAGGGAGAGTAAATAAAATAGGGAGAGAAGAGAGGCAAGGAATTTATTTAGGAGACAACACTGAAGAGTAGTTTGTAGAAGAGCAAGCAATGGAAAGTATTAGAAAAAAATTGAGCTAGCATTGGAACTAATGCTACAAAGAGTTTCAGGGAAGGTCAATATGGTCAAATTCTCCAGGTAATAATCGTAAAGCTCCTTGGATTTAGGAACTGTTCATTTATGCAACAGATTTTTACTGAGTGCCTATTGTAACTGTGCTAGATGCTAGAGAGTCAATAATGAACAAAAATGGATCTCCTCTTGTTCTCATAGAACTTAGAGTCTCATGGGGGAGAGTGACATGAATCAACTACTAAAAGAAATATAAAATTGCAACTCTGATAACTTCAATGAAGCAAAGATATATCAGGACCTTAATTAAAAAAATAGGTTTGGTGAAGAAATAAACAGCAAAATCCAATTTCTGAATTCCTTCATTGACCAATGGTTTCTTATTAACTGCATTCTCAACTTTCCCTTATCTGTAGATTTTACTAAAAGAATAATGGTTTAACACAAAAATCATAATCCTCAGATGTCCTGAGTCCCTGATTCATTATTTAATCAACTGAACAAACTCTGATCCTTAAATTTCCTGATATGGTTTTAATAGGATCAAGCCAGATGATGCCTTAAAATTATTTCTGAAGATAAACAGAACAGAACAAATGTAGTAGTTACTGTTTTGGTAAGCAGCTGTGGAATGTGGCTACTTCACTGACTTAGCTGTTAGACTGAGTGTTCTTGGTTCAATCACTAATGTACAAATTCAACTAGTTATTTAGTTTTCTTTGCTCTCAGTGTACTTATTGGTGAAATGGGAGTGGGTGCTTATGCATAAGCATCTGGAAAGTAGGAAAATGCTTCATAATGTATCAAGCATGGCTTGACCAATCAGACTCCAATATTAACTCTTTCAGGTTCTGGGGGTTAATAATTTGTAAGTGGTTAAGTTAAAGTAATGATGGATAAGAGTTTGCACATAATGCCTAACTTACCTAAACATTCAGCAGTTGACCTCAAATACTTGCTTACCTTTCCAGTTGTGTTCTAGACTATTTTTCTAGTTCTAGCTATAGACAGTTTTATATTTCTTAATCTTGCCTGCAAACTTCTGCACATGCTATGTATTCTATGCAAAATAGTATTTCCCCTTCATTGTCCTGAATAACTCCTATTCATTCCTTAAGATTAAAAGTCACTTTCTCAAGTCATAGAATGATGTATGATTCCTCATGGCACATGCACATTTGTGTCAGGATTACTCGTTCATCATCTTTTTCAGAGATTAAGAGGATATCTTACTAGGGGTACACCCCAGTATCTAGCACATATGCTCATGCAGTGAAGGAATGTGGTAGTGAAAGCTGCTTCTGAATTAAATGTTTAGAAGTATGGAAAGAATTACTGGTCATAGAGATAATTGCCATCCAACACATAGGCATTGAGAATTGAATTATTGATGCTATTATCTCCCATGCATAGGCAGTTACATATGCTTTTTGTTTTCAATGGTTATTTCTTATAATTTTAAATGAACTGACTAGTAAGGTATAAAACACAAGTACTTTCAGTTTTGATTTTTTATTGAAAATGTCTGAATTCCTATAATTATAAGATGTTACCCACTTATTTTATATAAGAAGATTTCCATTTGACTTTCTGACCTTTGAAAAATTCAGTACTGTTATGGTTTAGATATGGTGTCCCCTGAAAGTTCATGTGTGAGACAATGCAAGAAGGTTTGGAGGAGAAATGATTGGGTTATAGCCTTAACCATTGAATACATCCCTGATGGGATTAATTGAGTGGTAACTGGAGGCAGGTGAGTTGGGGCTGAAGGAAGTGGTTCATTGGGGTCATGGCTATGGGGTATATATTTTGTATCTGGAGAGTGGAGTCCTCTATCTTCTTCCTGATCACCTTGTGAGCAGCTTCCCTCTGCCACTCACTCCACCATGATGTTCTGCCTCACCTTGAGTCCTGAGGAATGGAGCCGTTCTTCTATGGACTAAGACCTCTGAAACTGTGAGCCCCCAAATAAACTTTTCCTCCTAAAATTGTTCCGCTCAGATTTTTTGTCATAGTAGTGAAAATCTGGCTAAAACAAGGATTTTCTATTTATTTCAGAGGACAAAGGCCCTGCTCCGTAGGAGGGAATAATTATTTCATAATGTAAGAAACACCATTCATATGGAGAGCTGCATGGCTTGTTCAATATTTGGCTGGAATTCTGGAGAAATCATTAAGTGTTGGTCCCTCCCTGTAGTTCTCTATCATTGTTTTCATCCTGTTTTGTGCCAAATAAGAAGATGAAGTTTGTGTATCAACACAGAGATAAGGATTGGCCAGGGGCATCTGGAAATAAACAAGTGGGTCGGGGTGGATCCCATCCTGTATCCTGGCAGTGGCCACTGCAATCAGGTATAGACAGTCTCTGGAGAAGGGGTAGCATGAGGTGGGTAGATTTACTGGTCTTTGGTATTTGAGTTGAATTAGAGCATTTTCTCCTTTTACCAAGGCCTCTTGTCTGAAATGAGTGTGTAGGTGGAATCCTAGTTTTGAAAAGTTTCAGGGGAGAGGAAGAAAAAGGAATGGATTCAAAATGAAATGACCACAGTTGGAGGTAGATGGATTCCTCAAGGTCCTTGAAACCTTTAAGAGAGCAAAAGAGGAGAGAGAATTACAATGTAGGCTGGAAGGGCAGATTGGGGTGGTGGTGTGTTGGTCTGAGAGTGTTTTGACTTCAAAGCTCAACTGTATAGTTGAATAGGGCAAGTCCTGGAAAAATGGTAGCCATGAAGTTTTGCTTGTTGTTTGTATTTCTTTTTCTTCTGAATCTGCATTTCTTTTCTTCTCATTTTTTAACTTTATTTTGGATACAGAACTGTTGATTAAAAGGAATTCATGTGATAATTTATTTTTGTGTCATTCTTCCTTAGGAATACTCACCTGCTGGAATATATTAATTGGTAGAAAGTATTGATTTGGTTGCTTGTAATGAAGGTTGAATATAAGTCTTTAAATAAAATAAAAATTTCTTTTCCTTCTAAAAGTCTGGAAGGCTATGGTGACTATAAGATTGTTAGGGGCCTGATTTTTGTTTTATTCCATTCTGAGTGTTGCTTTCATTTGCTCACCATCCACGTTACTGCCTAGCATGAAGGACACAGGAAGAAAGGGGAAGATGAAGTTTTGCCCCTTCCCTACAAGGACATGTCTTTGGAAGTTGCATGGCATCTCATAAGTATAGATTCGTTTGTATGATTCCACTGGGATCCTGGGTATATTGGGAAATGTGGATTTTATTTCCTGAGTACTTGCCTTTGTCAGCATAGACTGCTATAAAAAATATCACATCCTTGGTTTAAATGATGGACATTTTGTTTCTCATAGTTCTGGAGGCAGGGCAGTTCATGATTGAAGTGGTGGCTTGCAGATGATCACTCTCTCCCTATGAACTCGCATGATGGGGTGGCGGTGGAGACAGAGAGAGAGAGAGAGAGAGAGAGAGAGAGAGAGAGAGAGAGACACCAAGAGATTTTGGTCCTTTTAAATAAGTATTTTACTTGTAGATGGACATAATTCCTTTATTTTATTTATTGATTTTTTTTTTTTTGTGGTACTGAGGATCTAACCCTGTGCTTCACACATACTAGGCAAATGCTCTGCCACTGAGCTACAACCCCTCCTTTCCTCTTCTTAAAAGGATGCTAATTCCATCATGTCCCTCCCCAATTCATGACCTCATCTAAGCCTAATTATCCCCCTAGGGTCCCACAATATAATTATATTGTGGTTGGGGCTTTAACATACATATTTGTTGTGGGGGGCGGGATTGGGAATACAGACATACAGTCCATCCAGGTAAAAAATTGGCAGTTCTATTTTAATAGAGATGAAGAGCAGATATTGAGGGCTAATTTTAAGTATCTGTGGTTTTAATTGTAATGCCAATACTTAATACCTTGGGGGTAGGGTTTTAATGGAATTTTATCAGAAGATAATTACTGGACTGGGATAATAGTCTACCATTCATCCATTAGAATATTAACTGAGTGTGGTAACCGTAATGCTAAGTATTGGGATATATCAATGAGTAAAACATACCATTTCCTATTCATGACACTTACATTCTAATCAGGGTTGAGAAAATTTATAAAATAAACTTACATATAAATCTACATTGTGAGTGGTAGTAGATATTATAAAGGAAAAAATACTAAGTCCTCAGTGATTGTTTTACAGGGAACTCTGCCCTTGTCTAGCATTAAGAAAAAAACTTCCCTGAGTGAAATTTGAGTTCATATATGAAGCATGAGGATAGAAAGAAGAGCTTCCTAGTGAAGAAAGAGTATGTGCAAAAGGCCCTGAGATAGAAAGAAGTATGACTTTTGGGGGGATCTTAAGATGGGATATGAGAATTGAAGGGAAGAACATACATAGTGAGGTTGTAGGATGTCAAAAGGGGCTACATTAACCAGAGGTGTTGATCTTTATTCTAAGAGCAATGTGAAGAAATTGAAGTTTTATACCAAGCCTGACATGATCAGATTTGCACTTGGAAAACCTCAATCAGGTGGTTTGAGGGAGAATAAATTGAATTAATTTCAGTGGATATAAGATCAATCCCCAGTACAGAATAAAACTAACAAACAAACAAAAAACCCAAATCAAAACCCAAAAGAGATTATTGGCTAGCTTGGTGTAGTGTTGTGTGCCTGTAATTTTGTTACTTAGGAGGCTGAGGCAGGAGGATCACAAGTGTGGGGCCAGCTTGGGCAGTTTGGTGAGATGCTGTATCAAAATAAAAAATTTAAAAGGGGCTAGCTCAGTTGGAGAACACCTGCCTAGCATGTTCAAGGCCCTCTGTTTAATCCCCAGTAATCCCTGCCCCCTGCAAAAAAAGGAAAAGATTATTGGAGGGGTCCAGGTGAGGGAGGCTGGTGGTTTAGGCAGTAGCAGCCATGAAAGAGAGAAGCAGATGTATGTGGGAGACATTTAGGACCTAAAAATCCCCCAACACATCTGGTGAGATACTGGATATATATCCAGTGGATATTGGATGAGAAGGTCTTCAAACAGTGAGAGTCAGGAATGACATTTTGATTTGTGGTTTAAGTAACTGGATGAATGGTGAAGCCACTCAGTGACAGAGGCTTTGGAAAAGGTCTATGTTTCAAGGGGAACACCATCAATCAACATGTTAAGCTTGGGGCCTTTGAGATATTCAGAAGATATTCACAACTGCCAAGAAGGCATCAGAAGAGTGATCTGCCTGGAGATCTATTTGGGAAATTTTTTCTTTTTAAGGGAGGTAACTGAGGCCACACCTTGGAGGAATCAGAGAAAGTTTAGGGAGGGCTGATTGGGAGGTAAATGAAAAGGTAAAATAAATTTAAGTAGAAAGTGGGCAGAGAGGTAGGAGGCAAACGAGATGCCTGGGGTGTTGAGAAAGGCAAGGTAAGAGAAATTAAATGTTGGTGAAATGTCAGGAGAAGTAAGAACTGAAGTTGTCCTTCAGGTTTAGTAGAAAGAATAGTTACTGATGTTGGAGTCATTTTTTTTTTTTATTTTTTTTATTTTTTATTTATTTATTTATTTATTTTTTTACGTTTACATAGGGTAATGATGTTTATTTTTTTTCCCTTCCCTCCCACCCCTCCCACCCTTTTCCCTTTATACAGTCCTTCTTTCCTTCATTCTTACCGCTCTCCTTAGCCTAACTCTAAACTTAACCTAAACCTAATGCTAACCCCTCCCACCCCCATTATATGTCCTCATCCGCTTATCAGCGAGATCATTCGTCCTTTAGTTTTTTGAGATTGGCTTATCTCACTTAGCATGATATTCTCCAATTTCGACCATTTGCCTACAAATGCCATAATTTTATCATTCTTCATTGCGGAGTAATATTCCATTGTATAAATATGCCACAGTTTCTTTATCCATTCATCAACTGAAGGGCATCTAGGTTGGTTCCACAATCTGGCTATGGTGAATTGAGCAGCAATGAACAATGATGTGGCTGTATCTCTGTAGTATGCTGATTTTAAGTCCTTTGGGTATAGGCCAAGGAGTGGGATAGCTGGGTCAAATGGTGTTTCCATTCCAAGCTTTCTGAGGAATCTCCACACTGCTTTCCAGAGTGGCCGCACTAATTTGCAACCCCACCAGCAATGTATGAGTGTTCCTTTTTCACCACATCCTCGCCAACACCTATTGTTGCTTGTATTCTTGATAATCGCCATTCTAATTGGGGTGAGATGAAATCTTAGGGTAGTTTTGATTTGCATTTCCCTTATTACTAGGGATGTTGACATTTTTTCATATATCTGTTGATTACTTGTACATCTTCTTCTGTGAAGTGTCTGTTCATTTCCTTAGCCCATTTGTTGATTGGGTTATTTGTATTCTTCGTGTAGAGTTTTTTGAGTTCTTTATAGATTCTGGAAATTAGCGCTCTACTGAGGTATGGTTGGCAAAAATATTCTCCCACTCTGTAGGCTCTCTCTTCACATTTCTGATAGTTTTCTTTGCTGAGAGAAAGCTTTTTAGTTTGAATCTATCCCAGTTGTTGATTCTTGCTTTTATTTCTTGTGCTATGGGAGTCCTGTTAAGGAAGTCTGATCCTAAGCCAACAAGTTGAAGATTTGTACCTACTTTTTCTTCTATAAGATGCAGGGTCTCTGGTCTGATTCCAAGGGCCTTGATCCATTTTGAGTTGAGTTTTGTGTAGGGTGAGAGATAGGGGTTTAATTTCATTCTATTGCATATGGTTTTCCAGTTTTCCCAGCACCATTTGTGAAGAGGCTATCTTTTCTCCATTGCATATTTTGGAACCTTTGTCTAGTATGAGAAAACTGTATTTATTTGGGTTTGTGTCCATGTCCTCTATTCTGTACCATTGATCTACCTGTCTATTTTGGTACCAATACCATGCCGTTTTTGTTACTATTGCTTTGTAGTAGAGTTGAAGATCTGGTATTGCAATACCCCCTGCTTCGCTCTTGCTACTGAGGATTGCTTTAGCTATTCTAGGTTTTTTATTTTTCCAGATGAATTTCATAATTGCTTGCTCTATTTCTGCAAGGTACATCTTTGGGATTTTAATTGGAATTGCATTGAATCTGTATAGCACTTTAGGTAGTATAGCCATTTTGACAATATGAATTCTGCCTATCCAGGAACATGGAGATCTTTCCATCTTCTAAGGTTTTCTTGAATTTCTTCTTTAGTGTTCTGTAGTTCTCATTGTAGAGGTCTTTCACCTCTTTTGTGAGATTGATTCCCAAGTATTTTATTTTTTTCGATGCTATTGTGAATGGGGTAGTTTTCCTAATTTCTCTTTCTGAAGATTCATCACTTATGTATAAAAATGCATTGGATTTATGAGCATTGATCTTGTAACCTGCTACTTTACTGAATTCACTTATGAGTTCTAAAAGTTTTCTGGTGGAATTTCCAGGTTCCTCTAAATATATAATCATGTCATCAGCGAACAGGGATAGTTTGAGTTCTTCTTTTCCTATTCGTATCCCTTTAATTTCTTTGGTTTGTCTGATTGCTCTGGCTAGAGTCTCAAGGACGATGTTGAATAGAAGTGGTGAAAGAGGGCATCCCTGCCTTGTTCCAGTTTTTAGGGGGAACGCTTTCAGTTTTTCACCATTTAGAATGATATTAGCCATGGGCTTAGCGTAGATTGCCTTTATAATGTTTAGGAATGTTCCCACTACCCCAATTTTTTCTAGTGTTTTGAGCATGAAGGGATGCTGTATTTTATCAAATGCTTTTCTGCATCTATTGAAATAATCATGTGATTCTTAACTTTAAGTCTGTCGATATGGTGAATGACATTATTGATTTCCGAATGTTGAACCAACCTTGCATCCCTGGGATAAAACCCACTTGATCGTGGTGCACTATCTTTTTAATATATATTTGTATGCGATTTGCTAAAATTTTGTTGAGAATTTTTGCGTCGATGTTCATTCAGGATATTGGTCTGAAATTTTCTTTCCTCGATGTGTCTCTGTCTGGTTTAGGTATCAGGGTGATATTGGCTTCATAGAACGAGTTTGGAAGGGTTCCCTCCTCTTCTATTTCATGGAATAGTTTGAGGAGTATTGGAATGAGCTCTTCTTTAAAGGTTTTGTAGAACTCGACTGAGAACCCATCTGGTCCTGGACTTTTCTTTGTTGGTAGGCTTTTGATGACCTCTTCTATTTCATTGCTTGAAATTGGTTTATTTAGGTTGTGTATGTCCTCCTTGTTCAGTTTAGGTAATTCATATGTCTCTAGAAATTTGTTGATATCTTCGAGGTTTTCTGTTTTGTTGGAGTATAGATTTTCAAAATAGCTTCTAATTATGTTTTGTATTTCACTCGTATCTGTTGTGATGTTTCCTTGTTCATTCCGAATTTTAGTAATTTGAGTTTTCTCCCTCTTTCTCTTTGTTAGTGTGGCTAAGGGTTTATCAATTTTGTTTATTTTTTCAAAGAACCAACTATTTATTTTGTTAATTTTTCCAATTGTTTCTTTTGTTTCGATTTCGTTGATTTTGGCTCTTATTTTAACTATTTCCTGTCTTCTACTACTTTTGGTATTGGTCTGCTCTTCTTTTTCTAGTGCTTTGAGCTGTAGTGTTAAGTCGTTTATTTGTTGATTTCTACTTCTTTTTTTGAATGCACCCCATGAAATAAATCTTCCTCTAAGTACTGCTTTCATAGTGTCCCAGAGATTTTGATATGATGTGTCTTTGTTCTCGTTTACTTCTAAGAATCTCTACCGGGACACTATAAGCCAATAGCGGAAAACTGCAATATCTCAGGGTCCCACTGACAACTGACCAATATGAGAAAAACAAGGGAAGAAAATGTCCCAAACAAACCTAGATACTACATGAATAAAACCCAATGACAGCACAGCAGAAGAAATGTCAGAAAGGGAGTTCAGAATGTACGTAATTAAAACGATTAGGGAAGCTAATGAGGAGATGAAAGAGCAAATGCAGGCTTTGAAGGAGGAGATGAAAGAGCAAATGCAGGCATTAAAAGATCGCACCAATCAACAGTTAAAAGAGCAAATACGGGAAGCAAGAGATCATTTCAATAAAGAGTTAGAGATACTGAAAAAAAAAACAACAAATACTTGAAATGAAGGAAACAATAAACCAAGTTAAAAACTCCATAGAAAGCATAACCAATAGAATGGAGCACCTGGAAGACAGAACCTCAGACATTGAAGACAAATTATTTAATCTTGAAAGCAAAGTTGGCCAAACAGAAAAGATGGTAAGAAATCATGAACAGAATCTACAAGAACTATGGGATATCATGAAAAGGCCAAATTTAAGAATTATTGGGATTGAGGAAGGCTTAGAGAAACAAACCAAAGGAATGAACAATCTATTCAATGAAATAATAACAGAAAATTTCCCAAATCTGAAGAATGAAATGGAAAACCAAATACAAGAGGCTTATAGAACTCCAAACATACAAAATTACAACAGACCCACACCAAGGCACATTATTTTGAAAATACCTAACATACAAATAAAGACAGAATTTTAAAGGCCGCGAGAGAAAAGAATCAAATTGCATTCAGAGGGAAACCAATAAGAATATCAGCAGATTTTTCAATCCAGACCCTAAAAGCCAGAAGGGCCTGGAACAACATTTACCAAGCCCTGAAAGAAAACGGATGCCAACCAAGAATCTTATACCCAGCAAAACTTACCTTCAAATTTGACGATGAAATAAGATCCTTCCATGATAAACAAAGCTAAGGAATTTACAAAAAGAAAGCCAGCATTACAGAACATTCTCAGCAAAATATTCCATGAGGAAGAGATGAAAAACAACGATGCAAATCAGCAACAGGAGGCGCTAGCCTAAAGGAATAGCCAAATAAAGGAGAAACCAAATCATGTCAAAAACAAATATGAGTCAATTGACTGGGAATACAAATCATATCACAATAATAACCCTGAATGTTAATGGCCTGAATTCATCAATCAAAAGACACAGACTGGCAGATTGGATTAAAAAGAAAAATCCAACAATATGCTGCCTGCAAGAGACTCATCTCATAGAAAGAGACACCCATAGACTAAAGGTGAAAGGATGGGGAAAAACATACCATGCACACGGACACAGCAAAAAAGCTGGAGTATCCATCCTCATCTCAGATAATGTGGACTTCAAACCAAAACTAGTCAGAAGGGATAAAGAAGGACATTACATGCTGCTTAAGGGAAGCATAAATCAGCAAGACATAACAATCATAAATATCTATGCCCCAAACATTGGCTCATCCACGTACGTCAAACAAATCCTTCTCAATTCCAGAAATCAAATAGACCACAACACAATCATACTAGGCGATTTTAACACACCTCTCTCACCACTGGATAGATCGTCCAAACAAAAATTGAATAAAGAAACTATAGATCTCAACAACACAATCAGCAATTTAGACTTAACAGACATATATAGAATATACCATCCAACAAAGAACGAATACACTTTCTTCTCAGCAGCACATGGATCCTTCTCTAAAATAGACCATATTTTATGCCACAAAGCTACTGTTAGCAAATACAAGAAGATAGAGATACTACCTTGTACTCTATCAGATCATAATGGATTGAAATTAGAAATAAATGACAGAATAAAAAACAGAAACTTCTCCAATACTTGGAGACTAAATAATACACTATTATATGATGAATGGATAACAGAAGACATCAGGAGGGAAATAAAAAAATTCTTGGAGTCATTTTTGATGCAGGGAAGTCACTGGATGGAGAAGTGCATAGAAAGGGAGAAAAGAGAACAGCAAGTTGCTACTTTAGAAGCAACTCAGTTGATCTTTTCACTTTGAGGCCTTACCTTTATCCTTGGCCTTGCATTCACTGTCCTTTCTCTGATTGGCTCCCATTTTTAAGAATTGGACTTGCATCATTCATTAATACTTTTGCACTTTTAATTACCAATATGTTTATGCATGAATAATATATTTTGAGTTTTATGGGAAGCCATCCTTATCTAGCAGAATCAGACTAGGTTGAAGCTCATGACACAGAGGCCTGACTTCTTGAAACTGACAGACACAGAGGTCTGTCTTAGATTGCTGGGGATATGTGGCACTGGAGGAATGGTTCCCTGTCTGGTTCTATGATAGTTTCCCTGAGCAAACTGGCTCCCACAACTCCACCCTATCCTGTTCATCACAGAAGAAGCCCCTCCTGTTCTGGGCCCCTTTACCTGTGTGACTATAAATAAAAGAGAGTTGGGCTACTCCATGTTGCTAGAGGCCAGAGCTGGTATGGCCAGATCTGTCACGCCCCCTCTCATTTAAAAAGAGCATTGGCTCTTGTGTTTATCGATTAGATAAGTTTATGAGTAATTGATTGATTTATAGCCAACATCATCCTCTGGCAGTTAACCCTTTTCTCATTCCTGCGGGCCGTGGCAGAAACCCCTACAGAGTTTTCTTTTTTTAAAACATATCTGGTTATTGGGTTCTTTTCTTTCTTGAATTTTTCACCCAGTCACTCAGCACTGATTTTTGTCTATCCATGTGTTGCTAGTTTCTTTTCTTGCTGTATTATAGCCTATTTTGTGCATGTCTGGCATTTATGTCTCAGTTTTTCTAGGTTGGAAATCTAGGTCATTCTCAAATCTTTAATATCATAACTGAATATGTAGTAAGCACTATTGTTCATGTCTTTTGTACTAGATACAGAAGTGTCTCTGGGGTATATGCTTAGGAGTGGGTTTATTGAATTATAGAATAGGCACAGACTCAAATTTCATAAAGTATTGCCAAATTACTCTGTAGAATGGCTGACTGGGTTATGTTCCTGTCAGCTGTATGTGGGGATCTCCATTTCTTCATATGCCTCCCTGATATTTTGTTTTGATATTTTGATTTGGGGCATTTTTGACTTGTGGTGATATGATAATGGTAAGTATTATGAAAGTAAATTATTAGATCTATATGGTGATATTTAAGAAAAAAGGAATATATGCATAATTAACTTTCACATGTTTTATTATAAAATTATTAAATTCAAGCCAGTTTTTTATAGTTAACTATGTCTCTTCTTGCTTAGATTACTGTTCTTCATTTACTTGATGAGCTTAAAGGACCTGAGAACTAAGTAAGATATTGATAGAGAAATGTGTGAAAACTAAGTTCTCTGAACCTGAAGGGAGCAATTACAAGTTAATAGTAGCACATTTGTCAGATGAACGAGTTGTCTCAATTATTTGGTGGAAAGATACTCTTATAGTTCATTTCCCATTTGGTCTTTCAAGGTTTTTGAGCCTGCTGAGAAAACTTCCTAAATGTTCTGAATCACCCAGTTTCAGTGGAAGTTATTGAATTAAGAAAAAACAAATGTGTTATTTGTATTGTCCTTATTTGGATGTCTTCTATTTGTATTTATATTGTCATTTATAATAACTTTGTAATCCCATCTTCTTCTCTTCCCATGAGGTATATATGGAAATATTTCTAATCAAAGACCTTCCTCATTCCTGCGTATAGCCCACATTATCAGAAGGCTGTTGCAATTTAAACCACTCAAATTCAGGTTTTCCACAACAAATAATATTTTCTGATTAAAAATAACTAAGAAGCCACATATAATTCATAGAGATTATTCTAAGTAATGTGTAAGACTGAATTGCTGGAGGACCACTAATCTTTCCTCATTAGGGATTTGTGATAGTTTGATACTCTGGGAGCTTGTTCGATATCTCAGCATATTTTATTTTTTTCTGATGTTTTTTTGGTGTTGAATCACATTTTTAAATCCATTAATCCTGTTGACTGAAGAAATAATTATCTTTTAGTTTCTTTTTACTTGTAAGGAACAGAGATGTGCTCAGATTACATTACTTAATGGGGTTTATTGTAATGATACCCTGGGAAATAAGGAAGGAAGAAACAGTTTCAACCATTAACTGTGCAGGACTTAAGGAGATTGTAATGCATTTTAGGATATCATTCTTAATAGTTTTCACATCCTGATACTCAGAAACTTGGAAATCCATTGTTTCCTATTCCACACACCATTATTATGTTGACATTTTGCTATTTCTGTATCTATTGTTCCTGATACTTCTCCCTGACCCTCTCTTTATACATGTCAAAGTCAAATCTCCCCACCTTCCACCCCATGCAAAAATGGCAGTGTAATTAATCATCACGCTTTTATCCCACCCCACCCCCACCTGCCAAACTGGGCTCAGTGCTCATGAGGATACCTCAGTCTTCTAGGCAGCCACTAATGTCAGCTTCTCTGTCAGTTGTTCATGCCTGATCCAAACATCATGGCCATGTACCAGGACCATTTATGTGCCAGCAACTATGACTACCCTGAAGTGGTTAATATAACTAGAAAATACCTTGCTTGAGCAGACAACTACAGATTATATATATCTTGTTAAACATGTGGAAGAGACTTGTATACTTATCTGTAGGCAGATATTATATTCTTTTCCCTAAGAGTTTCATTCAAAGCTGGTATGTCAAACTTGTCCTGGCTTTTCCAGGAGTTTCCAGGTTCAAAATTCGAAGTCCCGTATCCTGGGAAATTCCTGGTCTCAAGCAACTTGGGGGTAGGAGTGCTTATCCTAAATCCTGTTCTTTTAACCTTCTTTCCTTCCTTTCACAAATATTTATTGAGTTACATGTTATATCAATCTCTGTGCTGGGTGATTCAGATATAGTACTGAGTGGAACATAGACATGCCATATGTCCATAGTGGCAAGCAGAACCTGCACAAGTAATTCCAAGAGTGATGAGTGAGTGGAAAGGTAGAGAGCATCTTGGAGGGTTGTAATAGGACCTGGCAGAATCTTCACTTGGTTTAGTTACATGAATGAGAGTAGATAATGAAGGAACAACTGAGAAGCATCCAGATAAGCTCTCACTCTCATGAACTGAATTATATGTATGTGTGTGTTGGGAGTACTAATCTACAATTAGTGAGCATTCTTACTTATAAAGGAATAAAACTAGGCAAGGACATAGTGACTTGGCAGAAGGCTAGGTTGTCAAGGAACTTCTCTGCAAGGAGGCAATCATTTGGTTGAGGCTTGCATGGTGAGAAGAAGGTAGCTATTCAGAACACAGGAATGGAAACAAAG
The DNA here is from genome assembly GCF_902686445.1 of Sciurus carolinensis. Taxonomy (NCBI): domain Eukaryota; kingdom Metazoa; phylum Chordata; class Mammalia; order Rodentia; family Sciuridae; genus Sciurus; species Sciurus carolinensis. The sequence goes on from NC_062218.1 coordinate 37,794,752, forward strand.
TCAGTGTTGCAGGCATTGGTGTAGAGTGGAAGATGAGGTCAAGGAGTAGGCAGGGTCTATATCACAAAGAGTCTTGGATTTTGAAAGCCATAGTTAGAATCTTAGATTTTATACTAAGGTCGCTGGGGAAGGTTTTATGCAGAGAAAACGACCTGATCTCATTTTCAAGAGATGGTTTCCTTCTGTGTAAGATAATTGAAGACTGAAGTAGTATCAACTATAATATTTGAGTTGGAGGAATATAGAAAGTTCATAGGATAATTCAAGTCATAGAGAATTTAGGAAGAAGCAGTAATTAATGAAGAAAGAAATTGCCTCATATTCAACATGCTAAATTTAAGAGGGGTGTAAAGCACAAAAAATTGCTGGCTAATAATTTAAGTGAAACTGATCTTTAAATTAATATTTAAAAGCCATTGCATGCTTGTATGAGTGGTCAAAGAAATATAGTACTATTTTTAAAAATATTTTTTAATTGTTGATGGACCTTGATTTTATTAATCCATTTATATGTGGTGCTGAGGATCGAATCCAGGCATCACACATCCGGGAAACCACTCTACCACTGAGCTACAACCCCAGCACAAAGAGATATAGTACTATTCATTTCCCCAGATCAGAGCAAAGACAAACCCAAAGAACCTGGGACCGTATGAGAGAAAAGTCCTGTTTTACAATGTTGAATGTTTGAATTTGGTTTTTGAGGCATTATTATAATGGCAAAAAATGTCTTGAGCTCAATAAAATATTTCCAAATGCTAGTCTACTTCCTAAAATGTTCAAGTTTTGTATATATCAACTCTGAACAATCCTTGCCTCAGGGACCAGTAACTGATGCTTCAACTTTAACTATTTGTCCCTGGAAATACACAAATTTCAACTTGACCACTTTGACAAAGTAGGGGACTAGATGATATTCTTTCAGAGTGGAAAGATTTTTAAATTAGATTTTACAGAAAACATGCAGACTATGAATTGAGGGAATGTTGTAGAGAAAAAAACCCACAAGCCTAGTCTAGGTTGATTTGCTGCTTCTGTTTGAGCAGCCTATTCTTGGTGAAAAGTTAAATTTCCTTAGCAAGAAAAGGAGTCAGAACAATTGGAGCTATCTTCCATTATGTGTCTATGAATCAGAAAGATTCTGTTTGTCTTTCAAACAGAAGCTGTTTGTCCTTCAGAAGAAGACTGACAAGGGAGAAAAGGGAGAAGAAGCAAAAGTAGTAAGAGAAGAAAGGGAAGAGAGACAAAGGAGTCCAGGAATAGGGATCCAAGAGTGTGGGGAAGTGGCTAGCTAGGTGCTTGTGTGCTACTTGGAGAGGCAGGGAGTGAAGAGTAAGAGATGAACACATGATTAACAGTCAACCCTTGGCATCCGCCTGGCATTGGTTCTAGGCCCTCCTCAGATACAAAATCTGTGGAGGCTCAAGTCCTTTGTATAAAACGTCATAGTATTTACGTATAACCTGTGTACATACCCTGTATGCTCTAAATCATCTCTAGATTACTTACAGTACCTAAAACAATGTAAGGTCTATGTAGATTATTGTCCTACTATATTGTTAGGGAATAATGACCAGAAAAAAATTTGTACATGTTCAGTACATAATTAAATTTTTTTTCCTTCTGACTTTTCCACATACATTTTCTTTTCTTTCTTTCTTTTTATTATATTATTTTTTATTTTTTACAGACTGCATTTTGATTCACTGTACACAAGTGGGATACAACTTTTCATTTCTATGGTGGTGCACGATGTAGATTCATACTATTCATGTAATCATACAGGTACATAGGGTAATGATGTCTACCTTTCTTTCTTTTTAAAAACTATATACTTTCTGTGGGGATGACAAATATCAGTATTAGGAAATTCAGTATATGAAAAATATCACATCTAGTCTGGGGTACATATATTTATTTTTGGTAATGGATGCTAAGTGATGCTAATTACACAGTAACTAGGAGGTAACTAACCTGATGCTGCAGAACTGTGCCTCTACCACAGCTGCTTGACTTGGGCTTTTCTGGCTGAGTACATTTTCAAAAAATTGGATGCCCACCCCAGGGCTTTACCAGTGAAATCTGTGTAAGAATGGGAATCTGAAGCAGTGGCCCACAGATGACAGGCAGGAATATTAGCTACTGCTCAACTCACAAAATTTTCTACTGTTTCCCTTTGTAAAAGGAAGCAAGAGGTTAAGGAATTCCCTGAAATAAGGCCTGGTTTGCCATGTGAAGCACAGAGGGGACTGTTGGAACAGTGTCAGAAGGATCCTGTGGGTCAGATGGGGTGGACACCTTTAACAATCATGATTGATTTTTTAAATACAGGTGACAAGCTGACTTCTGATTTTAATCTTAGGCAAATTATAGATAAATGAAAAAGCCAGCAACTATACATAGATTAATAAACAATACTTCAAAATTAACCATATGAGGGCTATGCTTGCAGCAATGTTTCACATATATATTTATTTTTTTCCAGTGTCTGTCTTGCAGAGCAGCTCTCAGTAACTATTTCAAAACCTTTACTCACTTCAACTTTGTTTTTTCCTCAACACTCCACAGATTGAAGCAGAAATCCCGTTTGCCATGTTTTTTTCCCCCTTCAGATTGTAAGGGCTCCTGCTTTATCTTGGCTAGCTTCCACCTTATGAGATCATCATTCTGAAGATTCTTCTTGTTCCCAATCAGGATAATGAGCATGTTTGGACATAAATGCTTGACTTTGAGGCCCACTTTTCGGGGATGTTTTATAAGCTATCAGGAATGTCCATGGAGAAACCATCAGTGGCTGGGCAGGAGAGAAGTCACAGCAGTCATAATCTTCCTGCCGAGCTGTGTCCACAATACCAACTCTGCCTGCTTTCCATCCACTTTGATATCTCCACATAGCTTTCAAACAACATGGGCACATACCTCTGGGAACTGGTACTTGATGAAGGCAATGAGCAGTCACGTCCTGCCGTAAGTTCCATCGCTAGTTCCTTCTGATGACTGATATTACTTACAAATGTGCTGCAAGACACAGGGCCTATCTGGTGGAAGAGTATGAAGTATCTGGAACTTTTCTGATAAAGGCTTAGGCGACAACTTCATCCTCTTTGTGAAGAGGAGGCCTGTCTGCAAATTGCAAGCTGAGAGCCTATTTCTCAGGAGGTGATGGTGGACTGAGGAGAGACCTGTAGGTGATGAACATGCAGCAGAAGAGCAAAGGCCAGCCGACAGCAGACGATATTATTATCTTTTTCTGAATATTTTCTGTTATGGTTGCTTGAACCCAAGAATATGGGACCCATAGATAGAAAGGGGCCAACAACATAAGCTGGGGCAGTCACAGAGGGCAACACCCCCTGCCCCCCGCCACAATCTGAGATAGTAATTGCTAGAACTAGAATGGGAACTATAGCAGTCATATGTTCTTAATTTTCCAGTGGAGTCATGATTTCAGATTTCTGTTCAATGGTACCCAAGGAAAAGTTTTGTTTGTGAAACCATGTGTCTCAGCTTACTAAAGGCTATGTGTTTTGGGTTTTGGTCCAACACTCTTTCCACTATACTTACCACATTATCTCCCAGAGGGAGTCTGTCAGATTTGTAACTTTGATGGATATTATCCATAAGAGGTTTACCCAACTGATAGCTAACAGGAAAGTGAAATTCTTCTCACAGTTGGGATGATTTACCCTTAAATTATGTGTGACCACTGGGCACCCTATCTGAGATGGAAACTTATGTAACATGACTAAGCGAAGTTCTCCAGAGTAGCATTTGTTTTACTTCGGCAGGAAATATCATGGGAAAAACAAATCATTGGTTTTGTGTGGAAGAATAAGGGAAACATTTATCTTCCTAACTAAAGCGGTGTGAAACATTCTGGCAGCGCGGATGAGGAGGATATTAGAAATAGGGCTGAAATTTAGTATATCCCAGAAGAGAAAAAATGTCATGGTGTGGTGTTCATCTCCTTATTCTCTGAGTTAAGAAAGCCATCTGTGATTAGGAAATGCTTTGTCTTTAAAAATAATAATTTAAGGAAAGTCATGAATGATTTGTCAACAGGAATTTCAAAGTTTAACAATGAATCAGGAATACAATACAATGCAACACAGTTGAAAGTAAAGCATCTCAATTGCTGGGAAATTCAAACAGGTATAGACCAGTGTGCCAGTAGACTGAGGGGTTCTGAATATTCATGATACGTCAATGAAGATCCTGAATATGAATCTTCGAGATTAAGGATCTTGAACGGAAGAGTAGGGAATGTCTTATTTAATGAACTTTTACTGGGTGCATAGGGTGTCATGTAAGCTGGGAATAATTAGAAAATTGTCTTGTAGAGAATCTCTTGATCTACAGGTCTTTTTGCTAGAGAACAAATGACTGGTTTCTAGAAATCACTTATTGAATATCTTACTAGATGAAGTAAGAGGATTAAAATAATCTTGGAGGTTCCTCTGCCCAGAGCAGTCTTATAGTCAGGTAATGAATATAAGAGAGATAAGTATGAATTATTGATTAGACTGTCTTTGACATTTATTTTCTTCTCTGAATAGCATTTAACTAAACTGCACTATTCTTTCCCACATCCACAAATGCTAAATGTTAAGCACACTTGAATCTCCTTGTCTTTTCTCACACAGCTTTTACTTAGAAAATGACTTTTCCTCCCTATTCTCTGCAAACTCAAATCCTATCAGTCTTTCTGTTGCAGCATGTGGTTCTTGTTAGCTAAGTTAGAGAAAGGCTTTTAGCATTGAGGAGGTTGACAATTTGGACATTGGTGCATTGAAATCACCATCAGCTTGGGCGTTGAAGTCACTGAGCCCAGTGGCTGGGGTGGTGTGGAAAGAAGAATGATGAGCCAGTGGGTGATCTGAGGAAAAGAGTGAGTGTTGAGTGGGAAGAACAGATTGGGCAGGTCAACTGCTGGCCTTAGAGGGACCACATAGAAGAGGGAAGAGTATAACAGAAATTGGGAGGATGGGGACCTGCTCTAAGAATGCTGAGGACTGAACAACTGGATCATAAAATGTAGTAGATTGGAGACAGCAGAAAGGTATAGGAATATAGCAAGAAAAGGGAGAAGTGAATGAGGAAGAAAGTTTAACTGCCTTTTTTTTTTTTTTGAGTATTGGGGATTAAACTCAGGGACTCCAGACTACTGAGCCCCATTCCCAGCCCTATTGTGTATTTCATTTAGAGACAGGATCTCACTGAGTTGCTTAGCCCCTTGCTTTTGCTGAGGTTGGCTTTTGAACCTGTAATCCTCCTGCCTCAGCCTCCCAAACCACTGGGATGACAGGTGTGTGCCACCATGCCCAGCTTAGCTGCATTTTTGAGTGTGATTATTTACTGGATTTTTAAAAAAAATCAGTGGGCTATGAATTGCAGTGCAGACAATCAGTTAAAAGAGGCTTGTAAACTATATTAGCCTAATTCTTAATCTCTAAATTGGGGATAATCGCATTTGCCAGATATTTCTCATAAGGTTGTCTTTTTAAAAAATCTTTTTCTATTTGTTCTTTTAGATATACATGACAGTAGACCATATTTTGACATGGATAATACATACATGGAGTATAATTTATTCTAATTAGGATCCCATTCTCGTGGTTGTATATGATGTGAAATTTCACTTTGGTGTATTCATATATGAGTGTAGGAAAGTTATGTCAGATTCATTCCACTGTCTATCCTATTTGTATCCCCCCTTGATATGGTTTGGATGTGAGGTGTCCCCAAATAGCTCACAAGCGAGAGAATGCAAGAAAGTTCAGAGGAGAAATGATCGGGTTGTGAGAGCCTTAACCCAATCAGTGAATTAATCTCCTGATGGGATTAACTGAATGGTAACTGGAGGAGGTGGGGCATAGGGTGTGTGGCTTTTGGGTATATATTTGTTTCTGGTTAGTGGAGTCCCTCTCTCTGCTTTCTGGTCATCATGTGAGCTGCTTCCCTCTGCCACACTCCTCTGCCATGATAGCCTTCCTCACCTTGAGTTCCAAGGAATGGAGATTGCTGTCTATGGATTGAGACCTCTGAAACTGTGAGCCCCCAAATAAACTTTCCCTTCCCTAAAATTGTTCTGGTCAGATCTTTTAGTCACAGCAGCAAAAGAACTTACTAAAACACCCCTCCCTTCCCTTCATTCCCCATTGTCTAATCTACTAAACTTCTCCCCTGCCTCCCTCATTGTGAATCAGTATTCACATATCTGAGAGAGCATTCAGCCTTTTTTGGGGGGGGGGTTGGCTTATTTCACTTAGCATGATGGTCTCTAGTTACATCCATTACTAGTAATGTTGTAAAGTCATTCTTCTTTATGGCTGAGTATTGTATCTGTATACCACATTTTCTTTATCCATTCATCTGTTGAAGGGCACTTACTTGCCTCCATAATTAGCTATTTGAATTGAGCTGCTATAACATTGATGTGGCTGAGTCATTGTAGTATGTTGATTTTTTTGGGGTTATACTAAGGAGTGGGATAACTGCTCAAATGGTAATTCCATTCCAGGTTTTCTAAGCAATCTCCGTACTGCTTTCCAGAATGGTTGCACCAATTTTCAGTCCCACCAGCTATGTGTGAGTGTACGCTTGTTACTTGTATTCTTGTAATTGCCATTCTGACTAGAGTGAGATGGAATCTCAGTGTAGTTTTAATTTGCATTTCTCTAATTTTATTGATGGTTTTTTTTCGGTGTTAAGTTTGTTGAGTTCTTTATATATTCTGGAGATTAATGTTCTATATGGGGTGCAAGTGGCAAAGATTTTCTCCTATTCTGTAGGTTCTCTTTTCATGTTATTGTTTCCTTTTCTGAGAATAAGTTTTTTAGTTTGAATCCATCCCATTTGTTGATTCTTGATTTTACTTCTTATGCTTTAGGAGTCTTGTTGAGGAAATTGTTTCCTAAGCCGACATGATGGAGTGTTGGGCCTACATTTTCTTCTAGTAGGTGCAGGGTCTCTGGTCTAATGTCTAGGTCCTTGATCTACTTTGAGTTGAGTTTTCACAAGGTTATCTTGAGAATCATATGATCTTGCTAAATATATATTTATTTAGAGGAATCATTCTTATCATTTAAGTGAATTATTTGCTAAACTCTAAGTTACCATTTAAGTATAGTAATAAGAATTATTATTTGTTACAGAAGTTACCATCTATCAGTTCCAAGGTTCCAAGTTGAATCCTGATTCAACACAGTTGCCACAGGGATTGAATCCTGGAATTCTATGAAAGATGGAAAGAGATTAGTATGAGTGAGGACTTAAAAACTCTAATCGTTCTTAAATTTGAGGGTTTCTTGTAAGAAAAAAGAAAAAAAAGAGAGAGAAAACAGGGAAAGGAAAAGAAAAAAACCCCTCTGTCTTTTTTTATTTCTCTCTTTTTTTAAAATCAGTCTTTAGATGTCTGCTTCACCCTCCCTTGTCCAGGCTAGTCATTTTATTGAAAATTGTTGCCAGTACTATGTGCTGTGTTTAGGAAAAGGGTGCTAGAGGGGAGTAATTACAAGTACTTCTGGCCTTTCATCCAGACCCAGGAATCTTAAGTGACAGCTGTTTGAGGGACTTGCCATTCAATTAAGTGGTTTGAAATTCTGCCAGTGGTTAAAAACCTGTGGTTCATATGAGTTTGCAGCCACTGGACCCACAGTCTCCACCAAGCCATTGCATTTCACTGGAAACCACTGCTTTGTTGGCCAGAAGGATGCCGGGCAGACATCCTGACCATGATGTTTATTTCTTGAGGTCAAAAATCACAATGGAAATTGGACCTGAGTCTAGCAGAAAATGATTCCCCCCAACAAATGTATAACATGGCAGTTAGAAATGAAATGGCTGTGTAGTTCACTGAGAAGACGCAGAAGGGGCGGAGTGGAGGGTGAGATTTCTTTCTATCTTTTTTCCTTTTCCAACAGATTGAGGTCCATTTCTGCTTCTACCCGTATTATTAAGTTTCCCTTTCCTAGATGCTTTTACAGTAGGTGAGTGTAGGATGAAAAGAAAATAGAAAACAAAGTACTTTCTGGAATTTGCAGGTGAGTAGGGGGTTACAAAAGATAGAGAATAGTTTAAGGCAATTCATCAACCACCCTGGAACGGTTAAGCACAGTTTCAGTTCAGGAGAGACTGAGAATTAGGGATGATGTGAAAGCGAGGTGTCTAGAGAACTCTGCAAGAGGAAGAAAATGACCTCAAGAGGTGGAGGGAGTCCTGCCTTGAACCAGTCCTCCTCCATCTGTTTATCTGTTTTCTTTCTTCTGTTTTGGTTGGCATTTGGTAGCTTGTTATTATACTTCCCCGTATAATGGAAGTCAAATATTATTTATCAAGTCATCAATTGTCCCATTTTCCATGGATACAATATTGCTTTCTGCTTTGAAATGTGGTTAGGGTTATCCCAAAGAGGTCCATTTTATGGAATAAATTTCTAGCATAAAGGATTTTTAGAAGATGCAGGAACTTTTAAGCCATTAAACCTTAACAGCCATTATAGATATAAATAAAGAGATTAGTTTCTTAGAACTTGACCTATAGACTAGTAGATATTGAACAAAATTTTCTGGCCTAAATTTATGTGATTGCAATTTAAACAAACATTTTGGATGAGTGTTGTGGGCTATTGTAAGATAAAGATACTTAAGAATAAAAGATAAAATGAGGTTAACTACCTTCATATTTTATGTTCATCCTTGATGTCATCCAAATTACCTATTGGCAGAATAATGTTGCTTTATTTTAAATTTGGTGGTCAAGCAGGAAACCTTTCTTATCAATGTCAGTCCTTGCACCAGGAATTAAGAGGCCTATTCTCTAAGAACAAAGGACATCCTCCTTCAAAAACTTGCCCCCTGTAACCCTAACCCGATACCTGTTTGCCTTTAAACCTTCCCCAGTAGATCATTCCTCAGGCACACAGAGGCATCTTCTCTCCCAGCTCCACATTTATCAGCAGGAGAAAAGCAAACAGCGCCATTTCACAGGTACACAGTGTCTCCACACCTATTACAGTGGAGGGCAGTGGTGACCTCACCCTGGCCCAAACCACCCACGAGTAGCCTTTGATGTTTCTGGAGCTCATGTTTTAATACAGTCTAAACAGCCCATGTTTGAACTGCAAGAGTCCAGTTTCCAGCCATATTAGAAGTGATATCAAAGCCAGTCACATTTTAATGGTCCCTCACCCTAAGTCAGGGCAGTGGGCAAGGGAGGCGTTGTGAGGCTGGGTTTCTCCTCTGTTTCTAATTCTCCTGTCCATTGACATTTCATCCTTCCTTCCCCACATTTACCCACATGCCACATGTCTGTCACTAGCGGGATAGTCTGGTTCTGGGAAAAGAAAGAGCCCTCAGGGAAAATGAACCCACTTCTTTTTACAAGTTAAAAGTATCCACAAGAGATCTTTCTGCATTGACTTTTCCCAGCAGAGTGGGTGACATTCATAGTTGGGGTTAAGCACTTGGTGGATTTATAGCACCGTGAGGGTTGTCACAGGAGGATGATAATTAGCAAAAGGGCCAAGCCAGCCAAGAGCTCCAAGTTTCATTGTCCTGCTGTAAAGCTGGTGATCATTGGAGCAGGAGAAAAGTTTAACAGTTGTATTGTACAAGGAATTTATTTATAGATGAGGATGTTCTTGGTTACAGAGTCAAGCCCTTAAAGAAAGAAGATTCAGGAATCCAATTAACCCTAGTGTAGGATAGTGCTGAAAAGTTTTGAGGAACAATCTTTCACAATACACAAACACAAACACAGGAGTTCAATCTTATGCTAAGACATTGAAAGTCATTTTGTTTGTGGACTCAGTGATAATAACATATTTACTCTGTGATTATGTGCCTTGTACTCTTCTAAACACTTGATCTAATTCATTTAACCTGCGAAATGATCTTATGAAAAATGTACTATCATTCCAGTTTTCAGATGGGACAACTGAGGCAGAGAGAAGGTAAGTATGTACTCAAGGTCAGCCATCTAGGAAGTGGCAGAGGTGGGATTCCAGCTGAGGCAGTCCACTGCTGAATACATTCTAGAGTCACTACCTTATGTTTCCAGAAGTATCTGACTGAGACAGTCAGACTTGTAATTTCTCACCAGTTTTAAAGTTGAAATCACTCTGATGATTTTTTTTCTTGAAAGAAAACTACATTTATATTTGGTATTGCTATCATTGTCAGCACGGTAATACATAACTATTCCACTGATCAGCTTCCTGTACTTTCCCACCAAACAACAAAGTTTACAAGGAAGAAAACCTTTGCAAGACTTTGACTTAATAGTCCCGTTTGCATCCTGCTTTGGAGGGAAACATGTCTAGGGAAATTTTCTGACATTACTTTCTTTGAATTTGTTAAAACCTTTTATTTACCAACAGCGTACACTGTTAAAAGTAAAACTTCCTCTGGGCTCTACATTTGGCCCAGTTGGCTAATCTTTCAGGAGTGTTGAAAACAGAGCTTTAATTATCAATTTTATCAGTTAACCCAGTCACTCAGCTCCAGCTCTTATCTGAATCCTTGTGGTGCAGGCACTTAGGGACATCAGAAAAAAGCCGACTTGTCAGTGTGACAATTGAGAAGACTTCTGTGGAAGGGAAAAAAAACATCTCAGAAAAGGACAGTATTAAATGGAATCTGATATCGATCCAAAAGAACGATCTCACTAAAGAACCTGGACCAGGACTAGATTTCCCTTGTATTGCTCTGTAATCCTGTATGGTATGTCACCTTTGTCAGTCAAGACAGTTTGTAGTTTTGAATAGTATGAAGATAGGGCCTCAAGTCAGTGAAATTTCTAAGCCACTTAGTCACTGAGCTGGCTATGACCCTGGACTGGTTCTTGGCTATCCAAACCAAAGGAGAGTTTGGAAAAGTAACACAGGGCAAGTAGATTTTAGAAGTGGGGGCAATACTGATAATCTGAAGTGAAAATCAATTCACTTCCTAAATCCAATTCATTTTTCTCTGCCTGTGGTATCCTTTATTGGTTGTATTTCCTTTTCCTGTATTTGGACTACATTTAAATATAGTGCTAATTGGAAATGAACTTCTACTTCTTCAGAAATGAAAAGTACTTAAGCTATAAAAGAAGATCCCTAATTTCATTATCTCAGCATGGCTTGCTATCATTGCAACAGCAGAGCGAGTAACGGGAAAAAAATTCCATAAGGGATACATTGGAGCCAGGAGATATTTATGCTTGCCTAAGCAGTTCTGATGATTTGATAGTTGAAATGTTTATGCTTTTGTTCACTTAGATAACGTACTTCGACATCTTTTTTAAACAATAGATAATGGTAGTGGTGAACTGAGGGGGCTGATAGAGTGGTAATTCATATCTGAGGATTATTAAAACAAACTTGGACTGGTTGTAGCATAGGTGACTATTTTTGGCAGGCAATACTTAGCATTTCATGCTAAAAATGATAGCATTTTAGATTTATTATAAAACTACAGAAAAACACGTTTTTCTTCGGAAGTAGAAGGGTAGAACATTGGTTAGAGAGTAAGAAAATTTGCTTTGTTTGTATTTTTCATTCAACTGTGCTTGAAATACAAAATTTGTATGTGACTTTGTATTTTCTTTTGCTCTGTATTCTCTTTCCATCATATAGTTTGACCTAATTTCACTGTAGCTAAAAGTGCCAAAATCAAAGACCAGGTTAAAACTTCTTTGAAGGATATTGGATGTCATGGCCATTATTCTAATAATAAGAGGTTTGTTTGACTGCTTTGATTTCTACAAGCTTGATAGTCCCTTTTCTCAGGAGGAAAAAACCCCAAACAGAAAATGCCTCTTGCCTAAAGTTTTCTTACAAGTAAGCAAGCTATATTCGTACTATGCAATCTCTGAACTTGTGACAAGTTTGAATTTCTGCTGCTTTTACTTGTTTATTGGATTATAGGGAATTTGGAGCAAATAAAATCCAGAAATCAGCCTAATAGTCTTTATGAGTCTTGTATTTCCTACAGATAAACTCTTTAGGAGATCTGAATCTTATACTCTGCTAATGGGACCCTGGCAACACAATTCCTGACTTTTCATGGCACTAAGGTTTTTTTCAGAATTTAAAAACAATAATTATATATAATTACTATATGTTTTCATGACTGTATATAGTTATGTATTATGGTTAACAGTTGTAACTGAGTTTTAAGTATCTCTCACTGCCCACTGCCTCATAATTTCCCAGCTCACATCCTCCAATACCCAGATTTCTTTGTCCTTCTGGGATCTACAGTTTGTTGACTCATCCACCTTTTGTGGTCCCTGCTTACTCTCATATTCCTCCCTTTTTCTCATTATATGGATAAGTTATATCATTATAATCACTCACCTGGATATACCTTCAACTCTGCCCCTTTCTGTCTTGTTGTGCTCACTTCTTGCCAGCTCTGAGCCTGTGAACATGGTTGGAAAATTACACATAGAGATGCAGTATGCTAGCTACTGAACATCCTCTATGTGCAGACAGACCCCATATCAAAGAATTATCCTGTCTGAAGTGTCTGTAATGCCAAGGTGAGAATCTCTGCATAAGCCTTTTCATACCTTTTTCTCTCTTTAAACTTTAAACCTCCTCTCCATCTGTACTTTTACCTAATGGTTCTTATTTCTTCTCCCTAACCCCAAAATGAAAGCAATTGGAAGAGACTGATTTGCTCATGCTCCCACTATATACCTACCTACCTTTCTGTAGGTAGGTTGGATCAGGGACTCTGCTCCATCAAGGGCAGAGCTCCCCACTCTGGCTAGGGTGAAGCTAAATGTTTACAAGACCACCTTTGGTGTTGAACTCGACACAGCAGTCTGAAAAGCTTAGTGGCATTTTTATGGGAGATATTTTAAGTCATACAATAGGATGATGAGCTGGTTTGATTGTTAATGACTAAATAGAACTCTGGTAATGTGCTTTTGATTCCAATTTTCAGATAACATCTACTACAAAAATACCATGCAAGAAGGAGATTCTGAGAACTGCTTCCTACCAGGACTCCAAGCCATGTGGTATATGACTCCCAGTAGACCAATCACTATGCAACTACAAATCTTGATGATGAAATCCTTGGAGAGGTTTCTGGCTATCCTGGACAAGATATAATGGCAGCATTTCCAATATACCCAGTATGCTATCCACAGAAACATGTCACGCTCATATTTGTGGATGGAAATCTGTTAGGTAGTATAGGGAGAAACTGAGTTCCTGATGGGATCTAAACAGTTGGCATCATGTATCAGATCCATGCTTTTCCAACGGTGGCCCCACCTGTAATGAGAAGTGCTGTGGGAAGATTTATGGCATACTCAAACTAAATTTTATCTAGGTGTTAGTACTAATTATCTAACTGAAATATGGTGAACCAGTGTTTTTGGGTGAAAACATGTATCCAAATTGCACTCAGAACATTAGCACCTGATAGCAGCAATATGCATGGTAGATTAAACAGAACAGCCCACAAGACAGAAAAGTACCTTAGAGAATATAGGTGCTTGCTTAGATATTTGGGGAAAAAGTGAATTTGCTTTTAATGAGGAGTGTCTTTCATAGGAAAAGGACTTATTCAATAGAATAAACAGATGAGAGGGTGTCTCTTCCAGTAAGAAGTCGAAAGACACGAGCCATCCTGGAGGGGTAATGAGGGTGCAGCAAAGTAGGTCAGGTGGACTCAACAAATAATGCTGGATATTGCTAGAAGCTCATGTTGGAAAAGGCCTCTCTACTCATCCAGTAGGCCCTCCTGAGTATTTTTCTTTAAATGGAGGCTGAAATGGCCACTTCACTTATTTAGTAGATTCTGTTGGGAAGGCAGAACAAATCCCTCTGTAAGTCTTATGGATTGTTCTTCAATGAAACTAAATTGTATTATGACTGTACTGTAATGTGGTGTAATACTGGTGATGTTAGTAAGGCTAACTCATGTAAACAAGTCTTAGGATAATACTGATACTGAATTTCAATTAGTCTAAGAATATGAATACCTACGTGTGTGTGTATGTGTGTGTGTGTGTGTGTGTGTTGTGTGTGTGTGTGTGTAGTTGTTGTTTAGGTCTAATAGTTATTTCTTGAAATCTATCCACACCTCATACTGGCTTTTCCAAATGTTAATCATATTCATTTTGGGACTGTTTCTGTATTTGTTCTGTAAATGCTGCAACAAAGTAACCGTTCTGACAGACATGATCATTGTGCCGTAGAGAATCCATGTCAAAGACCAGGGAGTGACTGTAGTATAATAGGAAAGGAATTTGTTTTTTGTCTTTGCTTCTTGTCACAGAACTCCTAAACCCTTAGAATTTCCTGAACAAGCAGGGTGATAGGAGCATCTTTTGTTCTAATGAAGTGACTCTTGGTGGCCCCTAGAAATCTTCAGAAATGGAACCTGGTTACCAGAAACACTAAGCCTTGATTAGTAGCTTGGATCTTTTGGTACCCCAAACTTCAACCTCTGGGAAAGAGAAAGGACTGGAGATTGAGTTAATTACCAATGGCCACAATCATGCCTATGTAATGAAACCTCCATAAAAACCCTTAAATGATGGGGTTTGGGAGTTTCTGAATTGGCAAACACATCCAAGTGCCAGAAGGCTGATGCACACTAACTCCATAGAGACAGAGGTTCCTGTGTGTGGGATCTTTCTAGACCTCACCCTATGTACTTTTTAATCTGACTATTCATTTGTATCCTTCATAACAAACTGTAAGTACAGCATTTTCCAGAATTCTGTGCATCTTGTAGCAGATATATATTTTTTCAAATCCTGGGGATGGAACCCAGGACCTCATGTATACCAGGCAAGCACTCCACCTCTGCACTACAGCTCTAAACCTGAAGCAGATTTTTTGAAGGGTGAGTGTGTGTGTGTGTAGGGTGTTGTGGGAGCCCCTGACCTTATGACCAAGTTGGACAAAAGTGTGAGTTACTTGCAACTGGTATCTGAAATGAGGGCAGTCTTTTGGGACTGAGGCCTCAGATCTGTAGAGTCTGACACTAGCTCTTGGTAGTTAGTATCAGAATCTAATTCAATTTTAGGATGTCTAGTAGGTGTTGGAGAGTTGGTGGCATGAGAAAGAAACTATTCACTCTGCTTGCCCAACCTCTAAATACAGTGTTCTATGATTCAGTCCTGGGTCTCTCTGTTCCTCCCATCTATTAGAGATTGCATTCTCTTTTGTGCATTTAAGTATCTGGACTACAAGATTGGGATTACTGGTCTGAATTTTACTTTCAATTCCAGATTCTTTTGTCTAGGTGCCTCCTCTACACCTCTACTTGGATTCTACTAGGTTTCTCAAACTGAGTATGTGTGAAGCCAAACTCATGTTCTTACTTAACTCCTTACACTTCTCAAAGCTTTTCTTTGTAAATGGTGAATTCCATCTGCCACAACCCAGAACCTTGTCTCTTCTTTTTTTCATGATCTCACATCCCACATCCGGTCTGTTAACAAATCCCATAAGCTCAGAATTAGACAACTTCGCATACTTCCCACTGCAGACATCCTGCTATCTTTCATCTGGAATATTGCAAAATACACCTTTCCACTCTTGACACAGTCCAGGTTGATTCTCCTATGCTTCCTGTTTAACTCAGAATAAAATTCAAACTCCTGAGATGTTCCATAAAGCCTTGACGATCTTGCCTGTTTGTCCTACCATTCTCACACACACACACATCCAAGCCACGCTGTCTTCTGCCTTCTTGCTGCTTTCTCACAGGCTCTTTTAAGGCCTTAACCCTAGTTCTTTCCTCTCCCCTGAATGTTATTCCCCTCGGTATCTGAATGGCTCTCCTCCTGTTTTGTTTAAATATTTTCAGAAATATATTCTGTTCGAACATCCTATTTAGAAGTGCATTCAGAATCAACCCCATTGTTCTCTGTCAACCTTTCTTGCTTTCCCTTTCTCTACAGCAGTTATCCCCAGATGTTAAGTATATATTTTACTTTTTTAAAGGTCTATATTCCTCTATGAACAGATAGGCTTCATCTGGATTTTTTTGGACTGTTCTGTTCACCGCTGTGTCTCTAGTGCCTATAGCGGTTCCTGACCCATAAGAATAAGGAAATTGTAACTGGGTATCGTTCTAACCATTCAGAGTTGCTTTAAGAAAGCGCCTTAAGAGGCAGTATTTAGGGAGATAATGTTTCAACAAAAAATGGTGGGAAGTGCAGAAAAAGGGACCAACAGCTGTTGTCTATTTACTCTGTTCCAAACCGTAAAGAAGTTGTTCTTTATATACAGCATCAAATTAAATATTTACAATATTTCCTGTCATGTAGGTATTTAATTATTTTATAGAAATAGTAACTAGGCCTCAGAGTCATAAAATAAATAGCTGAAAGTCACACGATTAGGAGGTGGAAAAAATGCTTTTCAAAGCAAATACTGATTCCAAATGTTATAAATTTTTCAACTTTTTATAAAGAGGCTAGAAAATGCCAGGAGACACTGAGATGAATTATTTGTGCTATACTTTCCTCTGATCAACATTATTTAATTTTGATGTTTTTTCTATACCTAAAATATTCATATCTTAAAATAATCATATAGATTATTACATACTATTCATAGGAAATAATGATCAAGTATTTCATCAACATTAATGTGCTATTAAGCTGGGTGTGGTGGTGCACACCTGTAATCCCAGTGGCTCAGAAGGCTGAGGCAGGAGGACCGCGAGTTCAAAGCCAGCCTCAGCAAAAGCAAAAAGTCTCTAAATAAAAATACAAAATAGAGATGGGGATGTGGCTCAGTGGTCAAGTACCCCTGAGTTCACTCTCTGGTAATTCCCCCCACCACCCAAAAAAAGTGTGCTATAAATTGCATTACATTCTTTATCTTAGATACTCCACTGGGAATATAATCTCAAGGTTATATTGACATGCGGAATGAAATCACATTTGAAATATTAAGTATAATTGGCAACATCTTTTTTTGAAGCTGTAGAAAAACTTTTTCTAAAATTCTTTTCTAAGATTGTATCATCTTACATCCTGAGATAGCTTCAGTTTTCTGTTCTACTACAACTGTGCACTACACAATATTCACTTTCTTTTGAATTTGTTGCTGAACCCATGGAGATGTTTCCTAAACTCCCAGAGGAGATTGTGTGTACCTTTTAACAGGGAAAGTGAAGAGTAGATCATTTTTAATGTATCTAGTTGATTATAAGGGCATGTTCCTATGTGAAAGGGGGAGATCTGGTAAGCCTTATAATACATAGATTTATTTTTATTTATTTATTTATTTATTTTATTTTATTTTTTGGGTGCTGGGGATCGAACCCAGGGCCTTGTGCTTACAAGGCAAGCACTCTACCGACTGAGCTATCTCCCCAGCCCCACATAGATTTATTTTTAACTGATACAAGAAATTGTACATATTTGTGGGTTACCATGTGATGTTTAGATACATGTATATAATTGTATAATGTTCATGTCAGTGTAAACATATCTGCTTTCTTAATTTATCATTTCTTTATGGTAACAACATTAAAAATTCTCTCTTGCAGATTTTTAAAAATATATAGTACATTATTGTTATCTATATTGCACAATTGTTCGATATAACATCAAATATTTTCTCCTATGTAAATGCAACTTAGTACCCATTGATTAACCTTGCCTCCTCCCTGCCTTTTCCCTCCTCTCCCAGTCTCTGATAGCCAACCTCTATGAGATCAACTTTTCTATTCCACATGAGGTGCTTGTCTTCCTGTGCCTGGCTTATTTTGCTTAGCATTATGATATCTAGTCATTATTGTATGATCAATTTACATTTCAACCACCAGTGTGAGAGGATTCCCTTTTCTCCAGATTTTCTACAGATACTTTTTATTTTTAGTTTCTTTGATATTGTCTAATCTTACTGGATTGTGGTTGGTGTCTTGTGGTTTTGATTTGCATTTCCCTGATGATTAGTGGTGTTGGACTTTTTTGTTTCATATGTGCTCATGTCCCATTTATATGTCTCTTTTTTTTTTTTTTTTTTTTTTTTGAGAACTGTCTAGTTTGGTCTATTGACTGTTTTTTTTTTAATCAGTTTTTTTGCTATCGAATTGAGTTTCTTAAATATTTTGGATGTTAAGCTGTTGTCAGATGTATATTGGCCAATGTTTTCTCTCATTCTCCAGATGTATGTTATTTTGGACTTTACCATCATCAGTTTGAGGCAAATAAACTCATTTTGTGTGCTAACAGAGGTCACAGTAGTTAATGACTTGATACCAATGTTTGATGATCATGCTGGTCCTTTTATTTTGTAACATTTTAAAGGATATTTATTAACTTTCACACAATATATTTCTATTCGTTGTGAAAAAGGTTTATAAAATGGAGCAAACTCAAAGAAAGATTAACTCTTACTGTGTTGAACATCACACAATCAGTGGTCCGTTACCTTGAGTAGCAGCTGTAGGTCAACAAATAACTATGATGAAGGAATAATCCTTTTCCTAGGATCACAGAGGATCTTTGGGTCATAAACTATCTGATATTTTAGAAATAAAAGTGAAAACCACAACTGGGGACACTAAAGAATTTTAAAAATTGCAATTGAAATTCCATGAACATGGAAAATTGTTCATGATATAGTGCCAAGTAAAAAGACCACAAGAGAATGTGAACCCTAGGATTTACTTTCTGGAAATATGTATTCATATTGGTACATGAATATGTTAGGAGTACTTATCCTTGAGAGGTGGTGTCTTCATTAATGTTGCTGTAGTGACCTCAGTCATTTTACTGAATCCATTGCTGGCTGAAGAGTAGCAGGATGGATGGAACTATTCTACTTAATCATTGAAGGACTCAAGACTGACGAATGCTTCCCCATCTTCTAAGTTTCAGTGTCACCTGAGAAGAGCTGTCAGTTGGCAGATGGGAAAAGAAGAAAAGTGGAAAATTCTGGAGGGTTTTATGGGATAGGCTAAAAGTAGAACAAGTCACTTTTGCCATAGTAGCCAGAACTCTGTTGATAGCCACATGTCATTGACTGTAAGAGGGATAGAAGGTGTAGTCTATTTACCTAGGAGGAAAAGGAGATGGATTTTAAGAACACATAGGTATTCCTGTCTCAGGTGAGATCCTGTTTTCTAAGTGTTTATTAGATTTCTGTGTCTCTGAATAAGTCATAGAGCAACATGTATCATCATTTGATTTTGTACCAACTCTCACCACCTCTGAACTTGAGGTGGGCAACAGGGTTCTATTTGAGGGACCTAACATAGATGCTACCTGGAATCAGCTTTTTAATATGACATTGGCTCACTCATACTCTGTTGTCTCAGTCATTATTTTTTTTGTGTGAATCAGACATACCATCAATATCTCTTCATCAATCATAAACTATATTGACACAAGTCATAGAAGTAAAATAACTCATTGCAGTCACACAAAATTCATATACCTGACATTTGGTACATAGTAGGTATAGAGGAATATTCTTTGACCAATAAATTTTCCTAATTTTTTTCTGAGTGTTCTCTTTTCTATCCATAGTTGGAATGTCCCTGGGGGACAGACACAATGCCTTCATGCTGTATGTGCTTGGTTAAACAATTTTTAGTCTACTTCTAGTATATGATGGGGCTTATGTGTTAAGGACAGCAACAAGAAGCTTATATTGTTAAGAAAAGTGGAAAGAGGTCTGGATTTAGAAAATCCAGTTTCTAGTTAAGATTGGGAAATAACTAACTTTTGGACAGGTTCATGGGCAGTGACATTCACTAAATCTTTTTGGGTGACTTAGTCAAGTAATTTTTCCTTTCTTCATCTGTACAGTGAGGATAATAACACTGATACACCTGTTCTATGTCTGGAATCCCTGTGAAACTCAATTTGTCCTTCGTTTTTATTTATGAACATAAAAGATGTGTGGGGCATATCTAGACTTTTGGAAAATGACTTTTTATAGTATCCCATTAAATCCTCTTGGATATTCTCCATTTGTCTCTCTAGATTCATTTGCTATTCTTTGTCCACTCTGCTTGTCATCCAGAAGGCTGATTTCCATAGATCATTTTTGGCAGGCACTCTTGACCTATGGGTTAGGCCATACAGGTTTTGGTACTTCCAGTTGAGGAAATACCAAAAGTGAATGGTGGGAGGAAAAAGCGTATGAGGTCCTTAGTTCACGAATTCTTCCCTGCTGGTTTTGACAGTGGCAGACTGTGTTCCTCTACCACAGTAGAGGTGGGTCTTCCTTACAGTAACTGCTTTCTCCTGTAATTGATCCTTTTCCTTGCCCTTTCAAGCGTAAGGATGGTAGTGGTTTCAGGGCTGCTAACCCCTGGGTGTTTATATCATCTCTTGCACTTACCTTTAACCCTGCTCCCACCTTTGCAAGTGGTTCTTTCACTAAAACTCTGATCAATAACCCCCTTCAAATGTGTCATCTGTATTCCATTCAGACTCTGACCTATACCTAATCCATTTGTGCTTCATTGCCACACTTAAGAAACCAATGGTGGTTAACTCATGAGCCATGACAAGGGAAATTTTTTTCAGAGATGAGACAAATCTTCATATTTGCTATGTGTGTTATGTTGTGGAAACATGTGCTAATTAAGCCTGTATACAGGAAACTGAGCAAAATTCCTGACATTTAAGGCATTAAAATTTCATAGACATCAACTTAGAAAACTTAATGAAAGGGCCTATAAACATTGAGAAAATTCCAGATGCAAATTATTTACAAGTTGTGTAAATATTGTGCATGCTCAATAATATAGGACATTATGCATGCAACCATATAATCCAGGTCAGCTCCTAAACAGAAGGTTCTCCAGTTCTGTCCTCATTGGGTAACTTTTGGTCAAACCCTCAGAGAAGTTGTGTTATTCTTCTGAAGACTTCACTTTTGGTGTCCTTTCTTCAAAATGTTTCTCTTGCATAATATAGAAGTTTAATGTTTAATTAGGTCTATCCTACATACCAGTTTGACTCAGTCAGTTTTAATTTAATGGAGTACTTACTGGTTTAGTTATTAGTAGCATCCCCTTACACTCTTTAAAGTTTCCCAGTTTGGATGATGTTTTAATCTGTTTTCAGTTTTTAAAGCCACAATGACACAGACTAGATAAGTTATAAAGAAAAGAGATTGTTTTGGCTCATGTTCTGGTTCAAATTTGAGGGGCTGTATGTGGTGAAAGCCTTCTTGCTGGCAAAGTACTGAGGCAGCACAGGGAATCATGTGGCAAGAAACAGGAGTGCAGGAGAGACATCAGCATTTATAGTAGACCCACTCTCGATATAACACATTAATTCATTAAACATATAAATGGATTAATCCATGTATAAGAGCTGTGTCCTAATCACCACTTAATGATCTCACCTTGTCCCACCTTTTACTATCATAACAGGGATGTAATTTCATCATGAGTTTCAGAGGGGACAAACCATATTCACACCACAATAGATGATAAGTTAAATGGTTTCCTGTGTATAATCATCCTTTATTGCTGTTTGTGAACTCTTGGTACATAAACCATGTGTAACTGGGGGCAAGTTTCAAATACATAGTCTAATTCTTCTGAACCATTTAGTTTATGTAAACTCATCTATTGCCATCAGTGGCTGTTGATTTGTTTCTGATTAGCTACCAAAGCAAGGTAGACTTAATTATTTGGTCACTCAGTTTTTCCTTCTTGGAGATTTAGAATTCAATTTCAGGTTGAAATGGATTTCTCTGTAGGCATTTCAATCTTGTAAAGTTCTGTGCTCATTCTTTTTCCTTCTTTTGGGTACCTGGGATTGAACTCAGGGGGCACTCAACCACTGAGCCACATCCCTAACCCTATTTTGTATTTTATTTAGAGACAGGGTCTCACTGAGTTGCTTAGCACTTCACTTTTGTTGAGGCTGGCTTTGAACTTGCAATCCTCCTGCCTTAGCCCCCCGGGCTGCTGGAATTACAGGTGTGCACCACTGTGCCTGGCTGTCTTATTCTTAAAGCTGCAAAGTTCTTTGCCTTTTTAACTCAGGTTGTTGTCTGATAATTTGAATAGCAATATATTTTTCTTCCACTTGCATAAGTCATTCTTCATTAATATTTTTTTTCTTTTGCTGTCTCATTCTGATTTCCAGTTTTAAATGTATCATTAAACTTTCAGTTTCATATTCTCTGAATTTGTCATGATTTTAAACTTACATATTATTACTACACTATTTCAAATCTTAAGTATAGTTCTCCCATATTCTGCTAATTATAAACATTCATAAATTGAAAGCCTGTTCTTCAGCCTTGGAGATAGTAGAATTTTTGATCCCTATGAGAGTTTGAGAAGACTCTTTCCCCATGATACATCATTGAAGTTTTCTGAACTATGAAATTATGGGTAGAATTTTATCTTTTATAATCACAATAGAGATGGAAAGCTTATTCCAAGATATAATGTATGGAAGTTAAATAATCTGGCATCTGCATGGAATTTTCTCTATAGCAAATAATATTTGTTAAATAACCATCTAGTCGTGAAACATACATCATTAAAATAGTCTTTTCAAAGATGTAGATTAATTGATGCCCTCATTTACTCCAGTTTCTATGTATTTTAAAAGTAGTTTGGTTATTTAAAAAGATTTGTCATTTATTTATCCATTTACTCATTCAGTCAAAAAGCATTTATTGAGTCCTTACATCTGGCACTGTGCCAGGTAGTTGGGAATAAAATGGCAAATGAGAAAGACATAATCACTGCTCTCAGGGAGCTTACAGATGCAAGCAAACTTAAAAGAATAACCGGACGAGGAAGCACTTGTAAAAGTGCATCTAACAGAGATCTAGGAATCGGATAAAAGTAGACCATGGGCTGTTGCTCTTCAGGATTTCCCATCCTCCCCTAGAGACTGTCTTCATTCAATTTTTCTTGATTTTCATGGATGGAAATGTCTTCTTCAGGACTGAATTCTTACTGCCCTGTACACCTTTCTTATGTGACATAGCTTTATGTATGTGACACATATAGGTTCTGCTAGAGAGTCTTGAGGACCAGGGTTTGTCTTATTCATTCACTTTACCTCCATAGTGAACATCTAAGAATTGATATGAGTTTGATTGGTTCACGTCTCCAATAAATCTATTTCACTTTGGAAGCATTCAACCTCATGCAATGAAGATGTTGGACTTTTTAGATCTTCTTCCTTTTCTCTATCTTAAAAGTAGTTGTAGTATTCTTTATAGACAGTTAGTTAATATGAACACTAGACCTCTGTGTCCTCACTGCAGATAAGGACAGACATCAGTGATAGCTGTTCTTTTGGGGACCAGTGGTGGTAGCTGCTCTTTTGCTATTGCAGTGACTGTACGTGTCATTTTGAACTGGTGCAGGAGAAAAATTGATGCTAAGGACTGGCAGACAGCTCATTAGACAAGGTTAGTGGACTCCCAAATCCATCTGGGAGGAATTGGAAGAGTGGTGTTTGTGAGAAAGATGCAAATTAATATACAGAAAATATTTTTGAGGCTGTCTTCGTATTTCAGTTTCTACCTTATGCAGGTGTGTACAACACAAATAAATGATCTACATTATATTTCATTTATTCCCTCAGTGCACACATAAATGATGTACAGTAGAGGGATCCCTTCTCAATGGGACTTCAGAGCTGCATGGTTAAGAAAGCATAGGTTCATTCCCTGGTGTGATTAGGAGCTGGAGTTCAGTACATATGAGATTGCAGAACCTTTCTCCAGCTCTATACTGCCAGCTCACATTAGGTGCTATGGTGGTTGCAGGGTGGGGCAGGGTGACCTGGATTCTTATGTACAACTTATGTAGTCACAACTCTATGAAGTGACAAACTCACAGCCAGATTAGTTTCATTAGCACTGAGGGAATACCAGGGATTTTTTGACACGGTAGGGAACTAAGGTCCAAATTTTGTTATTGGTTAGTTTTGATTGTTTTAGCACTTGGCCATGGAGCTTGGCAGACCAACCTTCTCTCTGGGAGGTCAGCTTACAGGAGACAGATCTTAGACAAGGTATTTCTAACTCTCTATCTTTATGAGCATGTGAGGTCAAAGATGTTGAAATTGTTTCCATAAGGACTGGGGATGTGGCTCAGGTTTGGAGTACTCATCTGGCATGTGTGAGGCCCTGGGTTCAATCCCCAGTACTGAACAAAAAACTATTACTTTTTTATAGTTTAGTATTTTATTCTGCTTGTATAACGCTTAGTTCTATAGTAAGCATATATCAGTTCTTAGTTTTTTTTTTTTTTACTTAAGGTATTTTTAGTACAAACATAATACTGTAGAAACATCAGAAAGTTCAGATAAAAGAAGAAATTAAAACAGATAATGATCTTCCCATACCTTTTCTCTTTTTTGCTGAAGCAAAGTATCCATGTATACATACAAATCATATATTTACACACTGATGTATGTATTTCTTAATCACATTTTCACCAATAGACTGTGGACTTATAAAATAAATGATACCAGATGTTTGAATATGGATGGTTGTATATGGGCCTTTAATTAACATAGATGAACAGATATGGACAACTTTGGATTATATTAAGAATATGATGATTGAATTAAATTAGTTTTGGAATTAAGTTAAAAATTTACAACTTGAAATAAATAAGCCCCATGTAAATTGTAAAACAATTTTGGTAAAAACAAATGTTAGCAGACTTGTAATGAACTCTACAGAATTCTATCAAGTGGTAAATTTGTGAATTAAGAAATGTTGTCTAATTATCTAGAAAGCCCATGTCAGCCAAGAAGCAATCATGACCAGGATCACCATGTGATAATGTTAATGTGTTCATTGGTTCAGTTCTTGCCCTTATCTATGTTGGCTAAGGCTTTTAGATGGGTCAGCATAACTGAAAAGAGTCATAAGCTGGGGTTTCACTGTTCTGTTTGGGGAGAAAACACTTCACTGGGAAGACTATTGAAAGTTGGCTTAAGTTTTAATATTATTAATCAATGCTCCAATCATTGTTTAATTCTCTTCTTTGAGGCAAGGAGTTGGAAGCAATTTGTATTGGATACAAGCATATTGCTTGAGAAAGCAAAAGTAAACTGGATTTTTATTGTTCTTTCTTATCATTGAGGGTTTTTGAGAAAACTCTCAGTCTTAAAAAATAATATTGATTTCCAGCTCTCTAAAAGGAAAATCACATGGATGTGTAGAAGAAATAATTCTTTGGAAGATGAGGCAATCTCACAGAGATCATGAAAGTACTGTTCTTGGATGGTAAAATTTCTTGGTGGCTGCCAAACTCATATGGCATATCATTGATATTTAACATTTATTATTGCTGACAGTACATGAGGTGTGGACAAAAGCATCGAGAACGTAAATCTAAATTAAACTATTTGCAAACACTAAGGAAATTGTGGCTTTAAGAGTGCCAAAATGATCCAAGATGAGATGCCTATAGAGAGCTTACAATGAACAATTTCTAAATTGCCTTCAGGATAAAATTCTGCAAAGGATAAGTCAGTTATTTTAGATAAAGTGTTCATTTTCTGAGTTGTGGACAGTTGGTATGTGAATAGCTTGTATGTATGGAACGTGATATACAGAATTAAGGCAGTGTTCCATGTAAGATAATTTTAACATATCAAGGCTTTTAACTCTAGACATTTTTATTATTCTGGATTATATACCTAACCAGGGATTTCAAATACGAAACATTTGAATGATGATTTAATTTTTTTTGATCACTTGGAGTCACTAATGTAAATAGCAGCTATTAAGCTATATTAAAACAATACCTTTATAAATTACCTGTTTTTTTTTTTTGTTTTTTTTTTTTGGTACTTGATATTGAACTCAGGAGCACTTTACCACTAAGTCACATCCCTGGCCCTTTCTATTTTTTATTTTGAGACAGTCTCACTAAAATGCTGAAGGCCTCAATAAATTGCTGAGACTGGCTTTGAACTTGTGATCCTTCAGCCTGTTCTGTGAGTTGCTGGGATCATAGGCATGTACCACTGTGCCCAGTAGAAACAACAGAAGTAGCTAGTGTTACTATAAAAGTTAGACCACAGATTCTTTCTATCTTGTCTTTGTTATCAGTATGATTTCTCTTTGTTGCCATGGTGTAGTGCTACTTCAAAAATGAAATTTTTATGAATTTGTTTTTTCTAAATGAAACTGAAAGTAATTTACTTCTTCAAAAGAAAAGGAAAATATCAAAATTGTGAAATTTATGGGGTTTGGCATTTTTTGCTGTTTGATGCCTTCCAAGTTCATGAGTATGTTCTGGTTAAGTTTTAGAACTATGACACAAAAATAAATGACTCTGAAATTATTTATGTTTTCCAGGAAAACTTCTGTGTAATGCCTAGAAAATCATAAAAAAGCTCAATGCTTACCTTTTATCTCTGAAGATTTTGGGCCATCATCACATATAACCAAAGGTAAATGAGGCTGTTTAATTACTAAACTAAAATTTATTTCCAGCTTATTCACATTGACAACTGGAAAGGTAGTTTTTATTTGGAATTTTTGATGAATTGATGATACAAGCAAACAAAACATAATGACATGTTCTTAAATTTTAACTTGTTTGCATTGTACTCTATAAATTACTGTTGTTATGGTCTAAACAGGTGTCCCCCCAAAGCTCATATATGAGAAAATGCATGAATATTCAGGGGTAAAATTATTAGGTTATGAGAACTTTAACCTAACCAGTACATTAACCCACTGGATTATCGGGGTGGGAGGTGATAACTACAGGAAGGTAGGGTGTGACTGGAGGAAGTAGGTCACTGGGGGCATGCCTTTGGGGTTTATATTTTGTCCCTGGTGAATGGAGCTCTCTCTTTGCTTTCTGGTTACCATGTTCTGAGCTGCCTTCCTCCATCAAGTCCTTTCTCCATGATCTTCTGCCTCATCTTGGACCCAGAGCTATTGACTTGACTGACTGTGTGGAATGAGCCTCTGAAACTGTAAGCCAAAATAAGCTTTTCCTTCAAGTTGTGCTTGTCAGAATTTTTGGTCACAGTAACAAAAAGTCGACTAAACAACTGTACACTGTTTCTCCAGGTTCTCGGAACGGAACTGGCCCGCTAGTGAGAGCCTTTCTGACCAGAACAAGCTCCGAGTCCCGGAGCCACTGCAGCGCAGCGTACTCCGGCAACGAACCAGCGGAGAGCCGCGATCAGCAAGCAGCCTCTGGGATTAGGGCAGGGCAGCCAGAGACCTCTTCAGGCGGCTCTGCCTACTCCGGCTGCAGGCTCTCTTCACGGGGCGATCCAAGATGGCGGCCTAGAGGGAGACTGCACCCCTAGTCGCTCCAGAACCCAGGAGTTAAGAAGGGGAGGCATTGAGAGACTCGGACTGAAATAGAGCCACAGGTGAGTCTGCCCACTGGGTAAAGCTTGGCCCGGGTGGCAGGCCCAGATAGAGGTGGCTTATTGGAGCCGGGCAGGGCAGCTAGAGTCTTCCCAAGGTAGCCTTCCACACTCCGGCAGTGGGCTCCTCCCACACGGCCAGCTGCACGGCGCAGGACCACAGTGAGAGCATTTCCGCACAGAGCCAGTTCCAAACCGTGGAACCAGTAGGGGGCTAGGGGCAGTTTTCTTCGGATGAGCTGCTTTATCAGATTCCTCCAAGACATCAGGCTACTGAAGGCTGGGAGATGATACACTGGAAATCTACCGGGACACTATAAGCCAGTAGCAGAAAACTGCAATATCTCAGGGTCCCACTGACAACTGACCAATATGAGAAAACAAGGGAAGAAAATGTCCCAAACAAACCTAGATACTACATCAATAAAACCCAATGACAGCACAGCAGAAGAAATGTCAGAAAGGGAGTTCAGAATGTACGTAATTAAACGATCAGGGAAGCTAATGAGGAGATGAAAGAGCAAATGCAGGCATTGAAGGAGGAGATGAAAGAGCAAATGCAGGCATTAAATGATCACACCAATCAACAGTTAAAAGAGCAAATATGGGAAGCAAGAGATCATTTCAATAAAGAGTTAGAGATACTGAAAAAAAAAACAAACTGAAATACTTGAAATGAAGGAAACAATAAACCAAGTTAAAAACTCCATAGAAAGCATAACCAATAGGATAGAACACCTGGAAGACAGAACCTCAGACATTGAAGACAATTATTTAATCTTGAAAGCAAAGTTGGCCAAACAGAAAAGATGGTAAGAAATCATGAACAGAATCTACAAGAATTATGGGATATCATGAAAAGGCCAAATTTAAGAATTATTGGGATTGAGGAAGGCTTAGAGAAACAAACCAAAGGAATGAACAATCTATTCAATGAAATAATAACAGAAAATTTCCCAAATCTGAAGAATGAAATGGAAAACCAAGTACAAGAGGCTTATTGAACTCCAAACATACAAAATTACAACAGACCCACACCAAGGCACATTATTATGAAAATACCTAACATACAAAATAAAGACAGAATTTTAAAGGCCGCGAGAGAAAAGAATCAAATTACATTCAGAGGGAAACCAATAAGAATATCAGCAGATTTTTCAATCCAGACCCTAAAAGCTAGAAGCGCCTAGAACAACATATACCAAGCCCTGAAAGAAAACAGATGCCAACCAAGAATCTTATACCCAGCAAAACTTACCTTCAAATTTGACGATGAAATAAGATCCTTCCATGATAAACAAAAGCTAAAGGAATTTACAAAAAGAAAGCCAGCATTACAGAACATTCTCAGCAAAATATTCCATGAGGAAGAGATGAAAAACAATGATGCAAATCAGCAACAGGAGGCGCTAGCCTAAAGGAATAGCCAAATAAAGGAGAAACCAAATCATGTCAAAAACAAATATGAGTCAATTGACTGGGAATACAAATCATATCACAATAATAACCCTGAATGTTAATGGCCTGAATTCATCAATCAAAAGACACAGACTGGCAGATTGGATTAAAAAGAAAAATCCAACAATATGCTGCCTGCAAGAGACTCATCTCATAGAAAGAGACACCCATAGACTAAAGGTGAAAGGATGGGGAAAAACATACCATGCACACGGACACAGCAAAAAAGCTGGAGTATCCATCCTCATCTCAGATAATGTGGACTTCAACCAAAACTAGTCAGAAGGGATAAAGAAGGACATTACATGCTGCTTAAGGGAAGCATAAATCAGCAAGACATAACAATCATAAATATCTATGCCCCGAACTTTGGCTCATCCACGTACGTCAAACAAATCCTTCTCAATTACAGAATTCAAATAGACCACAACACAATCATACTAGGCGATTTTAACACACCTCTCTCACCACTGGATAGATCGTCCAAACAAAATTGAATAAAGAAACTATAGATCTCAACAACACAATCAGCAATTTAGACTTAACGGACATATATAGAATATACCATCCAACAAAGAACCAATACACTTTCTTCTCAGCAGCACATGGATCCTTCTCTAAAATAGACCATATTTTATGCCACAAAGCTACTGTTAGCAAATACAAGAAGATAGAGATACTACCTTGTACTCTATCAGATCATAATGGATTGAAATTAGAAATAAATGACAGAATAAAAAACAGAAACTTCTCCAATACCTGGAGACTAAATAATACACTATTATATGATGAATGGATAACAGAAGACATCAGGAGGGAAATAAAAAATTCTTAGAAGTAAACAAGAACAAAGACACATCATATCAAAATCTCTGGGACACTATGAAAGCCGTACTTAGAGGAAGATTTATTTCATGGGGCGCATTCAACAAAAGAAGTAGAAATCAACAAATAAATGACTTAACACTACAGCTCAAAGCGCTAGAAAAAGAAGAGCAGACCAACACCAAAAGTAGTAGAAGACAGGAAATAGTTAAAATCAGAGCCAAAATCAACGAAATTGAAACAAAAGAAACAATCAGAAATATTAACAAAATAAATAGTTGGTTCTTTGAAAAAATAAATAAAATTGATAAACCCTTAGCCACACTAACAAAGAGAAAGAGGGAGAAAACTCAAATTACTAAAATTCGGAATGAACAAGGAAACATCACAACAGACACGAGTGAAATACAAAACATAATTAGAAGCTATTTCGAAAATCTATACTCCAACAAAACAGAAAACCTCGAAGACATCAACAAATTTCTAGAGACATATGAACTACCTAAACTGAACGAGGAGGACATACACAACTTAAATAAACCAATTTCAAGCAATGAAATAGAAGAGGTCATCAAAAGCCTACCAACAAAGAAAAGTCCAGGACCAGATGGGTTCTCAGCCGAGTTCTACAAAACCTTTAAAGAAGAGCTCATTCCAATACTCCTCAAACTATTCCATGAAATAGAAGAGGAGGGAACCCTCCCAAACTCGTTCTATGAAGCCAATATCACCCTGATACCTAAACCAGACAGAGACACATCGAGGAAAGAAAATTTCAGACCAATATCCTTAATGAACATCGACGCAAAAATTCTCAACAAAATTTTAGCAAATCGCATACAAATATATATTAAAAAGATAGTGCACCACGATCAAGTGGGTTTTATCCCAGGGATGCAAGGTTGGTTCAACATTCGGAAATCAATAAATGTCATTCACCATATCAACAGACTTAAAGTTAAGAATCACATGATTATTTCAATAGATGCAGAAAAAGCATTTGATAAAATACAGCATCCCTTCATGCTCAAAACACTAGAAAAATTGGGGTAGTGGGAACATTCCTAAACATTATAAAGGCAATCTACACTAAGCCCATGGCTAATATCATTCTAAATGGTGAAAAACTGAAAGCGTTCCCCCTAAAAACTGGAACAAGGCAGGGATGCCCTCTTTCACCGCTTCTATTCAACATCGTCCTTGAGACTCTAGCCAGAGCAATCAGACAAACCAAAGAAATTAAAGGGATACGAATAGGAAAAGAAGAACTCAAACTATCCCTGTTCGCTGATGACATGATTATATATTAGAGGAACCTGGAAATTCCACCAGAAAACTTTTAGAACTCATAAGTGAATTCAGTAAAGTAGCAGGTTACAAGATCAATGCTCATAAATCCAATGCATTTTTATACATAAGTGATGAATCTTCAGAAAGAGAAATTAGGAAAACTACCCCATTCACAATAGCATCGAAAAAAATAAAATACTTGGGAATCAATCTCACAAAAGAGGTGAAAGACCTCTACAATGAGAACTACAGAACACTGAAGAAAGAAATTCAAGAAAACCTTAGAAGATGGAAAGATCTCCCATGTTCCTGGATAGGAAGAATTAATATTGTCAAAATGGCTATACTACCTAAAGTGCTATACAGATTCAATGCAATTCCAATTAAAATCCCAATGATGTACCTTGCAGAAATAGAGCAAGCAATTATGAAATTCATCTGGAAAAATAAAAAACCTAGAATAGCTAAAGCAATCCTCAGTAGCAAGAGCGAAGCAGGGGGTATTGCAATACCAGATCTTCAACTCTACTACAAAGCAATAGTAACAAAAACGGCATGGTATTGGTACCAAAATAGACAGGTAGATCAATGGTACAGAATAGAGGACATGGACACAAACCCAAATAAATACAATTTTCTCATACTAGACAAAGGTTCCAACAATATGCAATGGAGAAAAGATAGCCTCTTCAACAAATGGTGCTGGGAAAACTGGAAAACCATATGCAATAGAATGAAATTAAACCCCTATCTCTCACCCTACACAAAACTCAACTCAAAATGGATCAAGGACCTCGGAATCAGACCAGAGACCCTGCATCTTATAGAAGAAAAAGTAGGTACAAATCTTCAACTTGTTGGCTCAGGATCAGATTTCCTTAACAGGACTCCCATAGCACAAGAAATAAAAGCATGAATCAACAGCTGGGATAGATTCAAACTAAAAAGCTTTCTCTCAGCAAAGGAAACTATCAGAAATGTGAAGAGAGAGCCTACAGAGTGGGAGAATATCTTTGCCAACCATACCTCAGATAGAGCACTAATTTCCAGAATCTATAAAGAACTCAAAAAACTCTACACGAAGAATACAAATAATCCAATCAACAAATGGGCTAAGGAAATGAACAGACACTTCACAGAAGAAGATGTACAAGTAATCAACAGATATATGAAAAATGTTCAACATCCCTAGTAATAAGGGAAATGCAAATCAAAACTACCCTAAGATTTCATCTCACCCCAATTAGAATGGCGATTATCAAGAACACAAGCAACAATAGGTGTTGGCGAGGATGTGGTGAAAAAGGAACACTCATACATTGCTGGTGGGGTTGCAAATTAGTGCAGCCACTCTGGAAAGCAGTGTGGAGATTCCTCAGAAAGCTTGGAATGGAAACACCATTTGACCCAGCTATCCCACTCCTTGGCCTATACCCAAAGGACTTAAAATCAGCATACTACAGAGATACAGCCACATCAATGTTCATTGCTGCTCAATTCACCATAGCCAGATTGTGGAACCAACCTAGATGCCCTTCAGTTGATGAATGGATAAAGAAACTGTGGCATATTTATCCAATGGCATATTACTCCGTAATGAAGAATGATAAAATTATGGCATTTGTAGGCAAATGGTCGAAATTGGAGAATATCATGCTAAGTGAGATAAGCCAATCTCAAAAAACTAAAGGACGAATGATCTCGCTGATAAGCGGATGAGGACATATAATGGGGGGTGGGAGGGGCTAGCATTAGGTTTAGGGTTAGGTTTAGAGTTAGGCTAAGGAGAGCAGCAAGAATGAAGGAAAGAAGGACTGTGTAGAGGGAAAAGAGGGGTGGGAGGGGTGGGGGGAGGGGAAAAATAAAATAAACATCATTACCCTATGTAAATGTAAAAAAATTAAAAAAACAACAACTGTACACTATTGCCATATAATATTATAATATTATGTAATATTATACATATACTATATATAATAATATATAAAATATATATAAATATATATAATATATAAAATATATATAATATTATAATAATATTATAATATTGCCTTGTACACTATTACCATATATAATATTAGATATTACTCATGTGTTTATGGTATTTGAATAATACTAGCTGTGATACATCATGGTCAATTTTTTTCTTTCTCTTTTATTAGAGCATTACAATTATACGTAGTATTTGGGTTCATATTGACAAAATCATACATGTAAGGAACTTGATTTCAATCTCCATTCCTTCTCTTTCCTTTCCTTCCTCCCTCCCCCTATTCTCTATCATCTGCTATGTTGATCTTCATTTCACTCCTTTATTTATTTATTTTTGACTGACATTTTCTACATACAGATATAGGTGAAATTCCTTTTTGGTTCATTTATATATGTATATAACATGCTATTGTTAAATTTATTACATATTTCTACCCCTTTCCCTTCTTTTCTCCCTCCGTGTTCTCCTTTTTTTACTCTATTGATCTAATATCTTTATGACATCCAACCTCCTCCCCTGCACCTTCTTTTCCTTACAATTCCTCCACATATGAGAGAAACCATTCATCTCTTGATTTTCTGAATCTGGCTTATTTTGCTTAGCATGATTTTCTCCATTTCATCCATTTAGAAGTGAATGCCATTATTTCATTCTTCTTTATGGCTGAGTAAAACTCCAATGTGTATCTATATCACATTTTCTTGATCCATTCATCTGTTGATGGGCATCTGGGTTGATTCCATAATTTGGCTATTGTGAATTGGGATGCTGCAAACATTGAAGTGACTACTGTTACAGTATGTGGAGTTTAGTTCTTTGGGATATATATCAAGGAGTGGTATGGCTGGGTCTTATGGTGGTTCCATTCCTAACTTTTTGAGGCATCTCCATACTACTTTCCATAGTGGTTGTATGAATTTCCAGTCCCACCAGCAATGTATGAGTTTACCTTTTCCCCCACATCCTTGCCAGTATTTATTATTGTTTGTGTTCTTAATAATTGCCTTTCTGATTGGGGTAAGATGAAATCTTAATGTAGTTTTGATTTTTGTTCCCCTGATTTCTAGAGAGAACTTTTTTTCATATATTTATTGGCTATTTGTATTTTTTCTTTTGCAAAATTTCTGTTTAATTCTTTGACCTATATGTTAATTGGACTATTTGATTTTTTGGCATTGTTTTCTGAGTTCTTTATAAATTCTGGATATTAATCCCCTATCAGAGGAGTGGCTGGCAGAGATTTTTTTCCATTCTGTAGTCTTGTTATTCACTCTTTTAATCATATCCTTTGATGTAAGAAAGCTTTTTAATGATGGAATCCCACTTATTGATTTTGGTTTTATTTATTGAGTTTTAGAAGATTTGTTGAGGAAGTCAGTGCCTATATCTATATGAGTGTAGGCCCTATGTTTTCTTCTAACTGTTTCTGGTGGAATTCCTAAGTCTTCGATCCATTCTGTTTTGACTTATATGCAGGGTGAAAGATAGGGATCTAATTTCATTCTTCTACATATGTATATCCAGTTTTCCTAGAACCATTTGTTTAAAAGGTTGTTTTTTCTCCAATATATTTCTTTTTTATACATGGTAGATATTTGATTAAATGTGTTTGAAGCCTAATTCTTTGTTTCTGATTCCCGTTAATACCTGATGAATTTATTCTGGGTCATGTGTATTAGGTGATACCTATAGGATAAAGTTTTCGGACAATGTCTCAGAACTACCTATTCTGGTGCATCTTTCCTGCTGACACTTGTCAAATCTTTACTGGTAAGTACTTTTAATTACAAGCATCATTATTAACTCTGCATTATTATTGATATCTCTGCATTATAAATATTGTACCTTTGGGGGCTAAAAACTCATATTTCTGAACAGTGCCAGTTTTGTTTCTGAGCACAGCTCCAAGGCAATGGATGGGAGGAAAACTATATTTGGATAGAGATTGGAGATGGGAAATAATTTGAGCATAAGCGACTGTCTTGAAGAGCTGTCTAAGATGGTACATATGCATTGGCACATTATCCATTTGTAATCTTTTATGACTTAAAGTCTCTTTATTCTCTGTCTCTTCTCAGAGGTAATTTCTATCCTGAAATTTGCACTTTTTATTTCTGTAAGAATTATAGTTTACCATATTCAGCTTTGTGTGTTTTTGGACCTTGTGTAAATGGAGTTATACTTTCATAGCTAGTTTTACCACTTGACATTACCTTCTTGAGATTCATTCATGATGATGTATGCAACTGTAGTTGTTTCCTTTTCTTTTTTTGGTACCAGGAATTGAACCCAGGGTACTGAAACACCAACCCACTTTACCAGTTCTTCTATTTTTTTGAGAACATCTCACTAAGTCCTTAGGGTGTGGCTAAGTTGCTGAGGTTGGTCTCGAACTTGAAATCCTCATCCTCCTGAGCCACTGGGATTTCAGGTGTGTGCCACCATGTCTGGCAGTTTGTTCACTTTAATGTGGTATAATATTGTATTATATGAATACATAATAATTCATTTATGAGTATACTTAGCTTTGTCTATGAGCATGAAATTGATTTTTTTCTACTTTTTGCCATTATAACTAATACTTCTGTGAGTATTCCTGATTTATGACCCATTACTGGATTATGAGACCAATTTAGTGGATTATTATCAGCACTAAAAAGATTTCTTAGAGTAGTTTAGAGTAGAATAGAAGAAGTCATAGTGCATTCTACAAAAATGTCCTTCATATATTCATTCTATACATAAGGGTGAGGATTGTTTCATAAAATTTTGCCATAGTCTATGTGACTGTACTATGTGTCACATGTATACATGCATGGGATTGTCATGTAAAATGTATTATTTGTTGTTAATCATGGCAAAAAAATGTTGAAAGCTACTGCGCTAAAACAGATATTTAGGAATAGGATTATGGGAGTCATTACTGGAGCAATTTTAAAAGTAATACCAACTAGTTTTCCAAAATAGTGCTACCAGTGTGCTTTTATTTAGCAGTATGCAAGAATCCCAGCTATAGTACATACTAAGCTTTGCTATTTTAAACTTCAACATTTCTGAGACTATTTAAAATATACATGCCTGATTCCACATGAGGAATTTATATTTAAATATTGATTTTTAATAGAACGAATGCTGAAAAGAATTTACAAAAATTTAGAATATTTTTTAAGATGAAGGAACAGATTATAATAAAAGAGAATGAAATATTTTCTCATGACAGTTTAAATATTCATTTCTCTGATTACAGTTAGTATTGTGCTTCTTTTCATGTTATTGTTAGGTTGTAATTTTCACTGTGTCCTTCATAAACAGCAACTTTTACTTCCTTTACAAAGAAATAAGCTTGATTCTGAAAAATTTTTTCTCTTTTATAAATTTATGCTTTTTATAGAAAAGTTTCTTTAAGAAGCTTGATGGATTCTAGCTTGAAAATACAGTCAATATGATGAGATTTTAGATACTTTCTGGTAACCTGGACATTTAAGTTCACTTTCAAAGAAGTGTGTATGTGGCTTATGAGATCCAAAATAAAAAATTTGGATTTTATTCTAAATGTGAATGAGAGAGAATGGTTAAGAAAATATTTTATGTAAGAAGTAAAGTATTTTGCATTACAGTTCTTAAGGCTTATGTGAAGCACTGTGTACCCAAAACCTGATGTATTTTAAAATAAAATTTAATTAACTTATTAATGGAAAAAAAGAGAAAAATTTCAAGTTGAAATTGTTCTTATAAATTTTTTGAGGTGGTGTGTTGATGCATTTATTTTGTGAGATATACGTTTGATGTGGGAAATGGTTTTTTTCAGATTAGCAACTACAATTCTTTTAGATTCCTTTTCCTCTCTGTAATATGAATCGAGAAGTAGCTGTTGTTTAAATGTGATATGGATAGGTACCAAGGATTATTTGTCACTTTTCTGATTCTTAAATATGTTAGATTAAGGAGACATCTTTATGTGGACAGCTGAGTGGCGTCCTCAGTATTTCTACATGTCAGTCTCAATTTGCACTGAGATGTGAACTACTTACTGTGCCATACCTTGCTTCTCACACCACTTTCTCCTCTAAGAGTGGGAAGTCCTTGCATGAGAAATTCTAGTTCAGTATGCTTTAATTTGTCAGTTAAGAACTCATCAGCTCCATAATGAAAAGTGTTTCATTTTAAATTTCCTCAAATCCAAGTCAGTTAGGCAAATTATTTTTGGCCTTTATCATGATGCTTGCTCTGTTAATCCTGAATTGGTAGGCTCCCTCATGAATGTTCTATCTCTTAGAAGGGCAGAGAGAGAAGGGGAGGGTGCTTCTTGTATAAAAATGCCTTTCAATTCTGGTATGACTTGGCAGCCAGCTTCTATTAATATATACTAAAAAAACCCTTCTTAAACTATCTCCCCCTTCCAGTTGTCACCTACGTTTTGTTATAATCTGTTCCATCATCTTACAAAATATTCTAAATTTCTGTAATTTCTTTTCAGCATTCATTCCATTAAAAATCAATATTTAAATATAAATTCCTCATGTGGAATCAGGGCATGTATATTTTAAATAGTCTCAGAATCACTATGAAATCACTATTTCTTACATGAAATACACAAGGTTATTAAGTGAAGGAATTTCATCTGGTACATGGTATGGGGTCTGGATGATCTAAACCATAGCATCTCCTAACAGCTTCATAAAAGTTTGAGATAGTTTGGATCAAATTGATCTCTTGCTTTCAAACTGCAGACTCAAGAAATAGATTTTAAAAGTGAGAAAACATTCACTGTAAATATAGAAATAAAGGCATAAGAAAACCCAGGCAGCTGTCATGGTATCTCACCTGCCCCTTCTTGGGAAATACAGGAAAAAGAAAAATGAGAGATCAGGGCAGCCTGGACACAGCCCTAGGCTAGGATTTGCTAGTAAGTAAACAGCTTCTGACCTGAACTTGAAATTCTAGCATCTGTCTCTCAGAGAGAGACAAACATATTGGAGTTCTATAACATTTCCTTAGAGTCTCCTCAAACAGGCTGACCCTCTCCCATTTCAGTATCTATACAAGCTCAAGTCTCAGTTACTCTTTGTGTTTCAGTTCAAACACTACTTCCTCACTGAAGCAGTCTCTGATTACTGAAGAAAAGTGCAGGCATCCTTTCTTCTCAACTCCCTGTGCATGTTTTTATATACATTTGATGATCAAAGAAACTATTCTGGTAGTCTTTTGCCAATTTCTATTTCCTTGAGTTTCTCTTCAAAACAACACAATAGACAACCCCAAACCTGTTTTGTGATCAATAATTTGGGAAAACTCTATATTATAAACTCTTAGGTATTTACTATATACATTTGAGTATTCAAGGTCCTAAGAAATAATTCAGAAAAAATAACTTGTTTTACTCAATGTTTCCAGAATTAATTGACCATGAAACATCTCTTTTGAAAAACATCTGTTTGCAGATTTCTCTGAAATGACGTTGGGAAATGCTGTCCCAATGCTGTCTTATTGTATTTTAATTTGTTTTCTTTGCACTGACCCTCTAAGACTATAATTGTGTCGCCAGAGCTTGGTACAGTGCCTGGCACATAGTAGGCCCATAATGAAATTATTTATTGAATAAAAAATGGGAGAGAGAAAGGTAATAATTTCCATGTTTGAAGCTTGACTAGCTAATCTGGTTATTTACCGTTGCATAATAAGCCACCCCAAAACTTAGTGGCAAAACAACTTTTTTTTCATGCTTATAGTGGTAGGTTTGTAATTCATGAAAGGTACATTAGGGACAACTCTCTTCTACTTCATTACATCTGGAATCTTTTCTGGGAAGATGCAAATGGCAGGGGGTGCCTGGAATGATTGGCAGCTGGAAGGGCTGGGGATGGTGGACCCTCTTTCAAGATAGGCTCTTCACTCACATAAGTGGTTGGAGCACTTGCATGTGTCTTCTCTAGCACAGCTGGACATTTTTGCATCAAGGTTCCAAGAGCAAGTGTTTCCTAGAACCAGGGAAGATGCTGAAAGTTTTCTCCTCCTCCTC
This sequence comes from Sciurus carolinensis, assembly GCF_902686445.1. NCBI lineage: Eukaryota > Metazoa > Chordata > Mammalia > Rodentia > Sciuridae > Sciurus > Sciurus carolinensis. The sequence goes on from NC_062218.1 coordinate 37,833,661, forward strand.
CTCCTCCTTCTTCTTCTCCTTCCTCCTCCCCCTCCTCTTCCTCCTCCTTCTTCTTCTTTTTTAAATGGCCAAACCTCAGAAATCTCAGATATGTCAACAAATTTACAGCCATGATTCAAATTGCCACAGAAACATGAAGGTTGTGATGCCATCAATTGATACAAGGAATTCTGGAGAAGAGAGAGTTTGCCGAGTGGAAGAGAGTGATGAAATAATGTGTTTAAGTGTGGCAGTCAGGAGGGTGCACCTGAAGATCAGGAGAGGGTGGGAGTTGAAGGTGAGGGAGAGCAAGCATAGGTGACATCTTTGAGGGAGAATTTGCAGAGAAGGAGAGGAAAGAAACTTGGACATTGACCCAGGTAATACAGCTAATGCCAATGTTTAAGGGGAAACTGGAGGAAAATAAGCAGGAAAGAGAACTGGGAAGTTGTAGCCACAGTGGGCATGGAGGAGGAGTAGGACAGAGAGTCCTGGGAAGTCCAGACAAGAGTTTCAAGGCCAGGATGGTCAATAGTATCACACACCTCAGAGAAATCAAGTAAGGGTACCTGAGAAGTATCCATCAGATATGGAGATTGCAGAGGTTTTTAGTAGGGGTATTTCAGTGAACAGAGAAATCAAGTAAGGGCACCTGAGAAGTATCCATCAGATATGGAGGTTGCAGAGGTTTTTGGTAGGGGTATTTCAGTGAACAGTGATGGGGCCAGAGCCCATAGTGGGAAACAGCTGTTGGGATGAGGTTGGTGGTTGAAGCTGCAGTGTGGGTACCTGGGAAGGAAGCAGACTGAGTGAAGATGAGCTTTGCTTTCCACAATTGGGCTGCATTTGAATGGTGAGGGAGCTCCCTTTTTCTACCCACAAAATCCTTTCCTTGCGATTGCACTGGAGAGTCACATGGCACCTCATTCACAACTGTTAGAAATGTGTAAAAGTCATCAAATGGAAAAAGCTTTTAGGAGCACAAGGCAGCCAGGGTGGATCACATAACAGCCCAAGCATGTGACATATCACAGATAAGGCTGAAGCCACAACCAGTAACAACTCTGGAATCTGCCAGGGAGTAGCCACTGTGAAGAGTGAATACACTTCCTCTGTTTGGCATGTACTGGCTGCCAAACAGTTAGCAAAGTCAGGTTTCCCAAAAGGTTAAGAGTTATGGATATGGGGAGTGAATAGAAACTGTTGGGACAGGGAACTGAATGTTGTTTTACACTTCCTACTCGTCCTCCTGACAGAGCCCTCTCAGAAAAGGCCAATGGAATTCTCGAGGACAAACTATTTCAGTGTTCAGTATTTTTCATTCTGAGGGATTTGAATGTGGCTGCTGGAAAACGTTGGAAGTTGACGAATTATGATGAAATGGATTAATATAAGTAAAGCTGGTAGAATAGTGCTTGTTCTAAGAATGAACACCTTATACATGCAAAGCATTATTATCAATATTATTTTGTTCTAGTTTTAAACAGAGGATTACTGTTCGATTTGAAGGAAATTTGTATTTTCCCTTATCTTGCATTTTAAAGAGAAGATCAACTTCATATTTTGGATCTTTTCAGATACCATTTTAAAGATGGGTATAAAATTTCTTTAGCTCCAAGTAAGAGCCATTACCAGAAAACAGTGAAAATGATCCATGTGTACTCAAAATAGAGTTCCCAACTTGACAACTGAGTGGACACATCTAACCTAAGTCAATGTCTTTTGTGACTGGTGGGCTTTGATTCCAGACAACTTTGTATTTATTTATTTTTTTGACTCTGAATATTCAGTTTGAGAGTGCATCCCTTTGGGAAGGGTGGTGTGCTCAAATGATAAAATGTAGGGTGTAAAGTGATCTGACTTAAAGGCCTACTGAAAATTAGGAGCTCCTTTGTATGATCCGGTCTCTTTAGCTTTCTCAGAGAGAGAGAGAGAGAGAGAGAGAGAGAGAGAGAGAGAGAGAGAGAGAATGCTAGCAAGTTCAGGACAGAAGCTGTTTACTTACTAGCAAATCCTAGCCTAGGGCTGTGTCCAGACTGCCCTGATCTCTCATTTTTCTTTTTCCTGTGTTTCCCAAGAGGATCCAGGTGAGGCGTCATGCAGCTGCCTGGGGAGGTCTAGAGTTGGATCTAAGGGGATTATCTTATTCCTTTATTTCTACTCTGACAATAAAATCTTGTCTACTAAAATCATCCTCCCATGCCTGCACTTTGAAAATAGGATTCCAGTTTGATTCAATGCCTGCAAATGTTTGATATAAAACCACATCAGGTTGTGGATTACAGAGTAAGAAAAAAGTAGAGGATGTGATGTTTTGCTTCAAGAAATTCACAGTGTATTTCAGATATAAATGAACACCACAGCTATATGCAGATTTATGAAATATATGTACTGTTAGAAGCACGGAGTACTTATTTTGAAACATATGTTTTCTGATTAGAAAAAATGTGGGAAGATATACAGAAACTTGGGAGAATATTTTAGGGTATGGAATAGAGTATGGTGAAGTAAATGTGATGAATTAGATAAAAAGACTTGTTTTAATTTTTTTCCCATTAGATGAAAGTAGACTTTCAAACTATTTTAGGCACAAGTAATTTGGGGCAGACTAAACAGGAGCATAAGTATGATTAGCCAAGCCCATGAACACTGTCATTGGGCTTTTGTAGCATTGTTCTGAGCTGAGGAACAGCTGAAAGGGTCATCGACTATAGTAGACAAGGATGTTTTGGTCTGATAGACTATGGGACTTGCAGATCTAGGATACATAGTAAGTAGAGTGGTCTTTGATTCTTAAGTATAGGAGATTTAATTTAATCTCAGGGAAGAGCAGTGTGTTTTGCACACAGCAGGTGTTCAGTAAGTGCTCAGTTGTTCATGTTACCTGTCTGAAACTGTGAGGATTTCATTGATCCTAAATTCTTGAAATGCCTTTTTCTTCTCTTGCTGTTAGTGCTCTCTGACATTGTATCTTCTTCAGGCTGCACACATATTTTTGAAAATCTCCTGGAAGCTATCATACTATCTATACTGGGAAAATGTCATGGGTATGTCTATTTCCTTTAGCTGCCTAGGGGAAAAAAGTCTATGACAAGATATAATTTTATTTTTTAATTCTTAAATATCAGTTCAGGTGCTAGTCTGTGAATATTGGTCTTCAGCAATTTTCAAGACTAGGATGTTTTACCTTACAAAATAGTGTATCTTAAGTCAACAATTCCTAACTTCAATTTTGTGGGACTTACAGTTGTTTTCTTTGGAATCTTATGTATCTGAAACTCATATTCCTCTTGGCTTAGTGATGAGAATTTGGGTTTTTTTAAGGAAAAGAGATAAGACCTATTGTTGGACTGTAAACATTAGCATTGAACCCAAGTGCTCAAGTCAAGTATTGCCTGATATGTGTGTGTGTGTGTGTGTGTGTGAGTGAGTGAGACAGAGAGAGAGAATATATAGCAAGCTCAAATGGAGTACCAGATTATTTCTAATTAAGTTTTTGATTGTCTGAATATAATTGGTGGAAATGTAACAAGAGGATAAGAAATATTACAGGGGAAAATAAGCTTGTTTCTCTCTCTTTCTCCTATATGCACATATATGCTTATATTCCAAGCATGTGTGTATGTATATATACATATTTTATAATTTGAGTGACTCACAGAAGAAAATAAACTATTATTATTGGACTTCGCATCTAAAATATTCATTTTCATTAGTCATACCTGATGATAACACTTTTTTATGTGGTACAGAAAATTGGTGACCATTGAGTAATTTTCATCATCATAGTGAACGATACATAAGTTGGTGATACAAGATATTAGACTCAGTTATTGGCCTAAAGAAAGGTACAACTCTTTGCTATCCTGTATGAGAGTCACTAACCCCATGTGGCTACCAAGCACTTAAAAGGTAACTAGTGCATTGTTTTCTCTGGTAAGTGGATGATGATACAGAATGGGGAGGTGGGGGTAAGAGAAGAATGGAGAAACTTTGGACTGTATAGAGGAGAATGAGGTGGGGGGAGGGGGCGGGGGAAGGAAAGATAGTGGACTGAGACAGATGTTATTACCCTATGTACATGTATGATTACACAAATGGTATGAATCTGCATTGTGTGCAACCATAGAAGTGAAAAGTTGTACCCCATTTGTGTACGATGAATCAAAATACAGTCTGTAAAAATAAATTTTTTTTTGAAAAGGTGACTAGTGCAATTGTGGAACTGAATTTTTAATTTCACTTAATTTTATTTTAAATTTAAAAAGTGATATATCAGTTATTAGAAAACTTACATGTATTCAAAACAACTTTAGTATATCAATGCATTTTTTACTGTAAATTTTATGCAGTCTGAATATAGAATGAATATTTCCCATGAAAATTTAGTATCTGAATTAAGATGTGCTATTATATGGAAACAATACAAAGCTATAGCTTATCTCATTAATAATTCTCATACATTGATTACATATTGAAATGATATTTTGGTTAGATAAGGTTAAGTAAAACATTATTTTAGCTTCTGTCACCTTTCCATTGGAGTTTTATAGTGTGGTTAATGGTAAATTTAAAATTATATATATATGGCTCACCTTATATTTCTTTTTTTTATTTTTTTATTTTTTATTTATTTATTTATTTATTTATTTATTTATTTATTTATTTTTTTACGTTTACATAGGGTAATGATGTTTATTTTTTTCCCTTCCCTCCCACCCCTCCCACCCTTTTCCCTTTATACAGTCCTTCTTTCCTTCATTCTTACTGCTCTCCTTAGCCTAACTCTAAACCTAACCCTAAACCTAATGCTAACCCCTCCCACCCCCATTATATGTCCTCATCCGCTTATCAGCGAGATCATTCGTCCTTTAGTTTTTTGAGATTGGCTTATCTCACTTAGCATGATATTCTCCAATTTCGACCATTTGCCTACAAATGCCATAATTTTATCATTCTTCATTGCGGAGTAATATTCCATTGTATAAATATGCCACAGTTTCTTTATCCATTCATCAACTGAAGGGCATCTAGGTTGGTTCCACAATCTGGCTATGGTGAATTGAGCAGCAATGAACATTGATGTGGCTGTATCTCTGTAGTATGCTGATTTTAAGTCCTTTGGGTATAGGCCAAGGAGTGGGATAGCTGGGTCAAATGGTGTTTCCATTCCAAGCTTTCTGAGGAATCTCCACACTGCTTTCCAGAGTGGCTGCACTATTTGCAACCCCACCAGCAATGTATGAGTGTTCCTTTTTCACCACATCCTTGCCAACACCTATTGTTGCTTGTATTCTTGATAATCGCCATTCTAATTGGGGTGAGATGAAATCTTAGGGTAGTTTTGATTTGCATTTCCCTTATTACTAGAGATGTTGAACATTTTTTCATATATCTGTTGATTACTTGTACATCTTCTTCTTGAAGTGTCTGTTCATTTCCTTAGCCCATTTGTTGATTGGATTATTTGTATTCTTCGTGTAGAGTTTTTTGAGTTCTTTATAGATTCTGGAAATTAGCGCTCTATCTGAGGTATGGTTGGCAAAAATATTCTCCCACTCTGTAGGCTCTCTCTTCACATTTCTGATAGTTTCCTTTGCTGAGAGAAAGCTTTTTAGTTTGAATCTATCCCAGTTGTTGATTTTTGCTTTTATTTCTTGTGCTATGGGAGTCCTGTTAAGGAAGTCTGATCCTAAGCCAACAAGTTGAAGATTTGGACCTACTTTTTCTTCTATAAGATGCAGGGTCTCTGGTCTGATTCCAAGGTCCTTGATCCATTTTGAGTTGAGTTTTGTGTAGGGTGAGAGATAGGGGTTTAATTTCATTCTATTGCATATGGTTTTCCAGTTTTCCCAGCACCATTTGTTGAAGAGGCTATCTTTTCTCCATTGCATATTGTTGGAACCTTTGTCTAGTATGAGAAAATTGTATTTATTTGGGTTTGTGTCCATGTCCTCTATTCTGTACCATTGATCTACCTGTCTATTTTGGTACCAATACCATGCCGTTTTTGTTACTATTGCTTTGTAGTAGAGTTGAAGATCTGGTATTGCAATACCCCCTGCTTTGCTCTTGCTACTGAGGATTGCTTTAGCTATTCTAGGTTTTTTATTCTTCCAGATGAATTTCATAATTGCTTGCTCTATTTCTGCAAGGTATACAATTGGGATTTTAATGGGAATTGCATTGAATCTGTATAGCACTTTAGGTAGTATAGCCATCTTGACAATATTAATTCTTCCTATCCAGGAACATGGGAGATCTTTCCATCTTCTAAGGTTTTCTTTAATTTCTTTCTTTAGTGTTCTGTAGTTCTCATTGTAGAGGTCTTTCACCTCTTTTGTGAGATTGATTCCCAAGTATTTTATTTTTTTCGATGCTATTGTGAATGGGGTAGTTTTCCTAATTTCTCTTTCTGAAGATTCATCACTTATGTATAAAAATGCATCGGATTTATGAGCATTGATCTTGTAACCTGCTACTTTACTGAATTCACTTATGATTCTAAAAGTTTTCTGGTGGAATTTCCAGGTTCCTCTAAATATATAATCATGTCATCAGCGAACAGGGATAGTTTGAGTTCTTCTTTTCCTATTCGTATCCCTTTAATTTCTTTGGTTTGTCTGATTGCTCTGGCTAGAGTCTCAAGGACGATGTTGAATAGAAGTGGTGAAAGAGGGCATCCCTGCCTTGTTCCAGTTTTTAGGGGGAACGCTTTCAGTTTTTCACCATTTAGAATGATATTAGCCATGGGCTTAGCGTAGATTGCCTTTATAATGTTTAGGAATGTTCCCACTACCCCAATTTTTTCTAGTGTTTTGAGCATGAAGGGATGCTGTATTTTATCAAATGCTTTTTCTGCATCTATTGAAATAATCATGTGATTCTTAACTTTAAGTCTGTCGATATGGTGAATGACATTTATTGATTTCCGAATGTTGAACCAACCTTGCATCCCTGGGATAAAACCCACTTGATCGTGGTGCACTATCTTTTTAATATATATTTGTATGCGATTTGCTAAAATTTTGTTGAGAATTTTTGCGTCGATGTTCATTAAGGATATTGGTCTGAAATTTTCTTTCCTCGATGTGTCTCTGTCTGGTTTAGGTATCAGGGTGATATTGGCTTCATAGAACGAGTTTGGGAGGGTTCCCTCCTCTTCTATTTCATGGAATAGTTTGAGGAGTATTGGAATGAGCTCTTCTTTAAAGGTTTTGTAGAACTCGGCTGAGAACCCATCTGGTCCTGGACTTTTCTTTGTTGGTAGGCTTTTGATGACCTCTTCTATTTCATTGCTTGAAATTGGTTTATTTAGGTTGTGTATGTCCTCCTTGTTCAGTTTAGGTAATTCATATGTCTCTAGAAATTTGTTGATGTCTTCGAGGTTTTCTGTTTTGTTGGAGTATAGATTTTCAAAATAGCTTCTAATTATGTTTTGTATTTCACTCGTGTCTGTTGTGATGTTTCCTTGTTCGTTCCGAATTTTAGTAATTTGAGTTTTCTCCCTCTTTCTCTTTGTTAGTGTGGCTAAGGGTTTATCAATTTTATTTATTTTTTCAAAGAACCAACTATTTATTTTGTTAATTTTTCCAATTGTTTCTTTTGTTTCGATTTCGTTGATTTCGGCTCTGATTTTAACTATTTCCTGTCTTCTACTACTTTTGGTATTGGTCTGCTCTTCTTTTTCTAGTGCTTTGAGCTGTAGTGTTAAGTCGTTTATTTGTTGATTTCTACTTCTTTTTTTGAATGCACCCCATGAAATAAATCTTCCTCTAAGTACTGCTTTCATAGTGTCCCAGAGATTTTGATATGATGTGTCTTTGTTCTCGTTTACTTCTAAGAATTTTTTTATTTCCCTCCTGATGTCTTCTGTTATCCATTCATCATATAATAGTGTATTATTTAGTCTCCAGGTATTGGAGAAGTTTCTGTTTTTTATTCTGTCATTTATTTCTAATTTCAATCCATTATGATCTGATAGAGTACAAGGTAGTATCTCTATCTTCTTGTATTTGCTAACAGTAGCTTTGTGGCATAAAATATGGTCTATTTTAGAGAAGGATCCATGTGCTGCTGAGAAGAAAGTGTATTCGTTCTTTGTTGGATGGTATATTCTATATATGTCTGTTAAGTCTAAATTGCTGATTGTGTTGTTGAGATCTATAGTTTCTTTATTCAATTTTTGTTTGGACGATCTATCCAGTGGTGAGAGAGGTGTGTTAAAATCGCCTAGTATGATTGTGTTGTGGTCTATTTGATTTCTGGAACTGAGAAGGATTTGTTTGACGTACGTGGATGAGCCAATGTTTGGGGCATAGATATTTATGATTGTTATGTCTTGCTGATTTATGCTTCCCTTAAGCAGCATGTAATGTCCTTCTTTATCCCTTCTGACTAGTTTTGGTTTGAAGTCCACATTATCTGAGATGAGGATGGATACTCCAGCTTTTTTGCTGTGTCCGTGTGCATGGTATGTTTTTCCCCATCCTTTCACCTTTAGTCTATGGGTGTCTCTTTCTATGAGATGAGTCTCTTGCAGGCAGCATATTGTTGGATTTTTCTTTTTAATCCAATCTGCCAGTCTGTGTCTTTTGATTGATGAATTCAGGCCATTAACATTCAGGGTTATTATTGTGATATGATTTGTATTCCCAGTCAATTGACTCATATTTGTTTTTGACATGATTTGGTTTCTCCTTTATTTGGCTATTCCTTTAGGCTAGCGCCTCCTGTTGCTGATTTGCATCGTTGTTTTTCATCTCTTCCTCATGGAATATTTTGCTGAGAATGTTCTGTAATGCTGGCTTTCTTTTTGTAAATTCCTTTAGCTTTTGTTTATCATGGAAGGATCTTATTTCATCGTCAAATTTGAAGGTAAGTTTTGCTGGGTATAAGATTCTTGGTTGGCATCCGTTTTCTTTCAGGGCTTGGTAAATGTTGTTCCAGGCCCTTCTGGCTTTTAGGGTCTGGATTGAAAAATCTGCTGATATTCTTATTGGTTTCCCTCTGAATGTAATTTGATTCTTTTCTCTCGCGGCCTTTAAAATTCTGTCTTTATTTTGTATGTTAGGTATTTTCAAAATAATGTGCCTTGGTGTGGGTCTGTTGTAATTTTGTATGTTTGGAGTTCTATAAGCCTCTTGTATTTGGTTTTCCATTTCATTCTTCAGATTTGGGAAATTTTCTGTTATTATTTCATTGAATAGATTGTTCATTCCTTTGGTTTGTTTCTCTAAGCCTTCCTCAATCCCAATAATTCTTAAATTTGGCCTTTTCATGATATCCCATAATTCTTGTAGATTCTGTTCATGATTTCTTACCATCTTTTCTGTTTGGCCAACTTTGCTTTCAAGATTAAATAATTTTTCTTCAATGTCTGAGGTTCTGTCTTCCAGGTGCTCCATTCTATTGGTTATGCTTTCTATGGAGTTTTTAACTTGGTTTATTGTTTCCTTCATTTCAAGTATTTCAGTTTGTTTTTTTTTCAGTATCTCTAACTCTTTATTGAAATGATCTCTTGCTTCCCGTATTTGCTCTTTTAACTGTTGATTGGTGTGATCATTTAATGCCTGCATTTGCTCTTTCATCTCCTCCTTCAATGCCTGCATTTGCTCTTTCATCTCCTCATTAGCTTCCCTAATCGTTTTAATTACGTACATTCTGAACTCCCTTTCTGACATTTCTTCTGCTGTGCTGTCATTGGGTTTTATTGATGTAGTATCTAGGTTTGTTTGGGACATTTTCTTCCCTTGTTTTCTCATATTGGTCAGTTGTCAGTGGGACCCTGAGATATTGCAGTTTTCTGCTATTGGCTTATAGTGTCCCGGTAGATTTCCAGTGTATCAACTCCCAGCCTTCAGTAGCCTGATGTCTTGGAGGAATCTGATAAAGCAGCGTATCCGAAGAAAACTGCCCCTAGCCCCCTACTGGTTCCACGATTTGGAACTAGCTCTGTGCTGAAATGCTCTCACTGTGGGCCTGCACCGTGCAGCTGGCCGTGTGGGAGGAGCTCACTGCCGGAGTGTGGAAGGCTACCTTGGGAAGACTCTAGCTGCCCTGCCCGGCTCCAATAAGCCACCTCTATCTGGGCCTGCCCCCCGGGCCGAGCTTTACCCAGTGGGCAGACTCACCTGTGGCTCTATTTCAGTCCGAGTCTCTCAATGCCTCCCCTTCTTAACTCCTGGGTTCTGGAGCGACAGGGGGTGCAGTCTCCCTCTAGGCCGCCATCTTGGATCGCCCCGAGAAGAGAGCCTGCAGCCGGAGTGGGCAGAGCCGCCTGAAGAGGTCTCTGGCTGCCCTGCCCTGATCCCAGAGGCTGTTTGCGGATCGAGGCTCTCCGTTGGTTCGGGGGCTTGTGGCTGGTTCTATGTAGAAAGTCTCTCACTGGGCGGTCAGCTCCGAGAAGCTAGCCTTGAACGGCACCTCCCACTGCAGGGGTCCAGACTACTTGGGGAAGTCTCTGGCTGCCCTGTCTGGACCCTGAATCTGCTTGCATGCCAGAGTACGCTGAGCTTCACTGGCTCTGGGACTCAGAGCTTTTTCTGGTCAGAAAGACTCTCACTAGCGGGCCAGTTCCGTTCCGAGAACCTGGAGAAGCTGACTGTGTGGGCGGGGCCCACTGCCGGAGTGGGCAGGGCTGCCTGTGGATGACTCTAGCTGCCCTGCCCGGCTCCGATAAGCCACCTCTATCTGGGCCTGCTCCCCGAGCTGAGCTTTACCCAGTGGGCAGACTCACCCGTGGCTCTATTTCAGTCCGAGTCTCTCAATGCCTCCCCTTCTTAACTCCTGGGTTCTGGAGCGACAGGGGGTGCAGTCTCCCTCTAGGCCGCCATCTTGGATCGCCTCACCTTATATTTCTGTTGGATAGCACTGGATTAGGCAATATATGATACAGAATTTCAACAATTAAAAAATTCAATATAAGCTTGGGGAAGACTTAGAAATAACCGAAGATTTTAGGTGCTCCAAGGAGAAGAACCATTACCAATAGAAAGAAAATACAGGCAAAGGGTGATGTAATATGGGGATCAATGGGAGGTTGTGTTGCAGAGGTAAGTAGGGCCTGATAGTACAGGGAGCATAATGTGAGGGCAAGGATCTTGGATCTTATTCTTTAGGCAACGCAGGAGCAACTGGACATCTTTGAGGAATGGAATATTTTGTGAAGGTTAATTTGATCTTATTTGAAAGAAAAATATTGAACAGGCAACCAATTTGGAGATACATATTCATATTGTGAAGAGAGCCTGATTTCAACTGGGTGATGGTATTGCAAATAGACCTAGTGACAAGAAGGAAAAAAATGAGAGCTAATACTTACGTGCTTATTTTGTATGAAGAATTGTGTTAAATATTTTGCATGAGTCATCTTATATGACCCTCGTAACTTTGCTTTGAGGTAGTTGCTATGGTTACTGCTTTTATCCCTGAGGAAATTGAAGAATATGAAAGTCCAAACAGCTTGTCCAGATGACACAGCTAATAAGAAGTGAAGTTGGAATTTGACTGAACTAATGAGATTGGCCAGAAATGATTTGGTTCAATTTTGGAAAATAGTCTTTCTCCTGTTTCTTTCATCTTTCTTGGAGGGCCATTGGTGCTCAGGAGACTGGAGGAGGGAAGCCTCTTACTCTGTGTCACCTGTTCTGTCAAGTTTAAGGAAGCTCTGAATTGGTGGACAGGGCATGGTGGCTCCAGGATTTAGGATGCCAGCCTTCAAATCCCCACTTACATTCTGGCACTCATGTCGTCTCTCATCTCCTTGTTGCCTCTTGTCCCCTCTCAAACCTCCCCTGTTCTCTTCCTTTAGAGCCACAGAATAGTAGACACATCAATCCCTTGGGTTACAACCAAAAGACCTGCGTTCATGTTCTTATTTTGACATGTTACAACTATGTAACTCTGGAGTATTCTAGGTGAGAACTTGAATTTCCTCTTCTTTAAATGGCGCTGATGGTAATCCATGACACCCAGGGTTGTAGTGAGGATGAAGTGAAGCTGCTTATAAGAACATACAACTAAGATGGCTTGTGAAGCTTTAAGGTCAGCATTTTTTTTTTTTTCTTTCTGTATAGTGTGTATTAAAGCTAGAGGTAACTCATAGTGAAAAATACAAAACCTTCTGTTTCTAGGCATGGTATGGGCCAAGTTTTTGATTCTCTGGGTTTTCATCTCTAAATGGAAGTAACAATATATTGCTTTCTGACTATTAAATTGTTTTGGGTCAAATAAGAATGTACATGATTATATGACTTTAGTTTGCAAAATGATACAATGAAATGTACATATGAATTGGTGATATTAAGGTACACAAAGTTCTAAAACATGATACAGTAATTTACTGACTACTTAAGAAACATTCAAAGGGAGATCAAAACCAGTAATTCAGATTCAGGAAAAAAAAAAAAAAAACCTTAAAAAACTTTAAGTAATCTTTTCTGCAGTCACATGGTCTGACAGAAGTAGAATTTTGGTATTTTGGGGTTCAAGTGGTTCCTTCTGTCAAAAGAGTCATGATACCTCAAGCATCAGATGACATGAAACCTGAAACTACTTCTCTGTCTTAAAAAGCTGTGTTGACATAGTGAGTTCCCATTTTACTCTGCAGGTATGTGCAATGTACATGCACACAGATACACATGTTGAACCTTTGTATAAACAAAATTAAATGTGGACTTAAGAAGCTAATGTCAGTATTTACTGTTAATCAGAAACTTGCTATAAGTGCTGATCAGATCAATGTAGATGCAGTCCAGTTTTTATAACTTCTTGCATAACTTGCAAATTAATTTTATATTCACAACCCAAAGACAAGGGGAATAACACACCCACCCACCCACCCAAATGCACACACACAAACATACATAGGCTTGTATATGCCTAAATACCTCTAGGAATATATATAAAATACTTTAAAAACATTACATGGAGGGCATTTGCTTCTTCATTTTCAAATGATCTACTTAAATGATAAGGTCTATTTCTGTAAAAAAAGAAAAATATATGAGTTAATTAAAGTGAAATTTGTGATTTTTAAATTATAGACAACTATCAATTTTAAACCAAAAACATCAAATAATTACAATACTTTAATATATCAACCCATTTCATAATCATTTTATATGAAACATTTTATATAAATGATTCATTTATAACTTTTTGAGTAAAATATTATAATAAATGACACCTTTTCACAATATGTGACATGTGCTTTAAATATATTAACAAATTGAATATTAATATAATTATATTCAAAATTTTGCTCAATAGTATATATTCCACATGTAATATTAATAAAGTATTAAATGCATTGGTGAATTTAGTATCACTGAATAATCCTTATTTTCCAAATTTTGAGGGTTTTTTTTTTTGCGGATTATTTATTTAGATGTCTAGATAGATAGTTGTATGTATAATTCCATTATTATTGCAATTGTCTGGAAATCAGGCTATACAGGTACTTGAAGAAACTGTGTAATTCTTCTGGTTTCACTTACATTTCTTTCATATTCTGGACAATCAAAATCTGGCTTTGTGCTATATATTTCACCTACACCAATACATAGAAACTATGGCCATTTTGTTTTTCTTTCAATTACATAAGTTCGCCCATGGTTTTTGTCCTTTTTTGTCTGGGGAACAGAGACTTTATTTATTATATAATGAGTATGTCATAACAAATGTTTGTTGAAATCATACCTAAAATAATCCTTTTAGATTTCTCAAAATAATATCAAATTAACCTATGCTAAATATACATTTTGGAATGTAGGATTCTGAATTTTAATGTTATTGACTACTTTCTAAAGTACCACTTGTCACATAAACTCATTTGTAGGAGTTAACAAACGGTGTTAATTTCAAGATTTCTTACATATGGTCTTGAAATACTATAATGATATCTTTTGTCAGAACAAAGTACTAGCTGACAATTCAAAGACATACCTTTTTCTGAATGGTGTATTGTTAAGAGGAAATACTTGTGAACAAAAGGTGGAAATAACCGAACTAGGAATCAGGTATCACAGGTTGAGAACAAGAATAGTGGATAGAATATATGGGCAAATCTAATGACTTGAATGACAGCTCAAAGACAAGATGGGATTTCACCCATTTCCAAAACATCACCTTTGTGCTCTACTTTAAAGCACCTGGCTGACTTTCTTTAATTTGAAATAGTAAATATTCAATGCTAGAGCGTATATAAGGGCTTCTGTTTACTGAAGGGTGGTAAAAATATTTGTATTTTATGGGATTTAGTTCAGTAACAAGACCCTTTAAAAAATTCACTTTCTAAGGTGTAGTGTATAGATTAGTTCTTTACATATGTGCTATAAACATTTTGCTTTTGTTTAAGAGACTGATTGTGAAATAGGAAATATTATAGTCATATCTAATTTGATCAAATTATTAATCTTCCCCTAAAATGTCATGAAATACAAATATTTTTAATTTGTTAAAGTAAATTATTCTAGTTATTTAATTTTGAAAATTCTCCTTTATAAGGGTGCTCTTCAAAAAAAAAATACAAAAAATACACTTATCTGGATCATCCAAGTGATGCTAATTTGGGCAATTCTAGAGAACCACGCAATTTTACTATTAGAAAAATTACTAAACATTATGACACATATTATTCTGGGTGATGCTTTTGTGAACGAAAGATAAACATCATATTACCAGGAAGTAAATACTTGGGGTAAGGAAGAGGTAAGATAATGCATAATAGGGCAAAAGACTACAAGTTTGAAAAGTAGCTCAAGGACACAATTTGAGGCAACTATACCTTTAAATTTTTTTGAAGAGTGACAAATCAAACTAATACATGATCGAAGCAAATAAAATGAAATTAACATAAGTTTAGGGTAGATTCTGAGATATGATTTTGGAGCTAAAGATTACTTTTATAATAGGAATTTTATAAATATAATGTCAATTATGAGAATATTCAAGCTATTTATGCTATGATGTATTTTTTTATTAAAGTCAAGACAATTTGATTTGTTAAAAATATTTTGAAGAGGGGTAACCAATAGTCTTGGTATTTTAGCAAGCAAACTATAAGAAAAGTTGAATTAAATATAGTTTGCCACAAAGTGTTTAAGAGAGCAAATTAAATAAAACAATACAATCAAGGATGTTATCCTCAAAATGTTAAACAAAGAACCTTTTGGGGTTTTGTGTTAGTTTCCTGTCACTGTGAAAAAATATCTGCAGTAATTAACTTAATAAGGGACAATGTTTATTTTGACTTATGGTTTCAGAAGTTTCGGTCCATGGTTGGTTGGTTCCATTGCTTTTGGGCTTGTGGCAGGGCAGTATATCATGGTGGGGAGAGCATGACTGAGGTTGTGGCAGATGGAACTGCTCCCCTTTTGGCAGGCTGGAGGTAAAGAGAGACAGGAAGTGGGTAGGTCCCAATCCTTCACTGACACACCCAGGGACCCATCTTCCTCCCAGTAAGTCTCCCCTATTTAAAGTTTTACTACCTCCCAAAGCACCAACAGGCTTGGAACCAATCCTTCATCATATGGGCTTTGGAGAACATTCAAGGTCCAAACTACAACAGATTTCCTTTAAGGTCAATTAAGATAAAATCAACAATGGCAAAATAAATTTGTGATGAATTAAAAAAAAATCCTGGCCATTACTTTTCTAAGTAAATTTTTATTTCAGTGTCTGAACATTCTTGAATGGAACTAGAGTGGAACCTAAATATGGCACTGATTTGAAAAGAGAAAACCATCTTTTATGTATAGGATACTTTAAAAAAAAGACTATTATTCTGGTGTGTCTTGAAAGACACGATATTTGATACATATGCTTTTATGAATTTTGGAGTAGAAAAGGAGGAAACCTTGAGATCTTAGACCGTTAGAAGTAAATTTGGTAAATATATCTCATTTTGATAGGAGCAGTAAATGAGATTCAGAGGGATTAAATAATTTGCTCAAGGTCAAGTGTCTAGAAAATGAAGTGCTTAATTCTAATCTGAATTGCCTCCGGAGGTGGTGGCTCCTTCAGGGTATCACTTGTCTTGTCAGTGCCCTTGTAGTCTTGTTGAGATCATCGCCCTGCCTGTGCCTTCACCATCTCTTGCATGATCTGCTGACACAGTGCAAATTTTAGGATGTGTATTTCAGTATTTGAGGGCCTACCCTGCTGTGTCCTAGACACACCAGCAAGAGGACAGTGAGAGGTAGGATGAAGATAGATGATCCTCCTGTCATCCACCCATCTGTAAGACAGAATTCATCCATCCTGCTTTTATTCTTACTCCTCCTGTGGCATGTGTTTCATGCTTTCTGTCTTTTTTATTTTAAGATTGTCTCTAGTGTTCATTTAAATTTGATTTCTGCTAGTAAAACACTCTACTTTTTTTTTTTTTTTGGTGGGCACGGAGTGAGAGTGAGTTACAGAGGGTGGATTTAAGCATAGTTGAAACGTATCCTAGGACCTCATTTTTCATTTGTTTCCCTCCTATGATATCCCTGTGTGTTCGTGCCCTATTTAAAAAATATTCTATTCATTGTCAGACTAATCTTACAGCACAGACTTTTTGGACATCACTCTTATCCTTAAAAATATGATTTAACTCTTTTTAAAAATATTTTTTTGTGGTTGTCAAGGGACCTTTATTTTATTTATTTACATGCAGTGCTGAGAATCGAACCCAGTGCCTCAGACATGCTAGGCAAGTGCTCTACCATTGAGTCACAACCCCAGCCCTGATTTTACTCTTGATGCTTATAGAAATAATTTCTCAATTGGATCTTTGAGATTTTTCCATGATTTTACCCCAAGGTTTTCTGTCATTTCTGGCCACTCGTCTCAATGAAAACTCTCTTCCAGTACTGGTGATATTATTATTCACTACCCAGTCTGTTTTATTAGGCCAAATGGAATCTTACGTTGAGAATGTCATGCCAGCTGAACGTTGCTTACTAATGTGGGCAACTAAGAGGCCAACTCAGTCAATTTTACTAACAGTATTGCCATTTATCATGGAAGGTCATAAGTTTAACTCATAGCTTACATGTGCAGAGAAATGGAACTTATTAATTTTATCCATAATTAATCTCATCCACCTACTGAGAGTTACCCTTTAGAAAGCCAAAAACTCTTTCTCTGAAGTTCCATTCCTTCTAAGTAAATAGAATAAATGTTCAACTGTGTTTGAACAATAGTCCAGTTCTATAATTTAAATACTCCACTTAGGTAATGTTCAATCTCTATAGAAGCAAATTCTCAGCCTCCAAGAAGCTGCATTCTTCTATTCTTCACCTTGGCTCCTTTGAAAGAGGATGGCTGCTACATCGATGAGGAAGGGGACTTTGGAGTCCAAGGTGTCTTTTGTTTCTCTGGTCTCTTTGTCAAAAGAGTGCTCCTTCAGAGGACGTGGTGCATGTAAAGGTTTAGAGGTGAGAGGGGAAGTGTGATTCATTTAAGAGAGCCCACTATGGTTAACAGGCAGAGTTGGATGAGAAGCAAATAAGACGTGTCTGAAGAGGCAGACAAGTCAATTGCCACATGGCTGGTGCTTGTCCTGTTCACATTTGTGGTTGAAGTCAGTGACAGGTGTACACTTGGTACTCTCAGGCAATTTCAGTGCATCCATCTTGTGATGGTGCCATGGGTTCTACTTGGCCCTTTCTGGGTGTTGCCCTTTGCCTCCCCAATAGAGCCTTCCCACTCCCCAGCCTTTTCAGATTGTCCACCCATACTCACCTAAGCTACATGAAAAGATAATCAAGGAAAATGGCACCTCATAATTTTCCTCTGTCTGATCACAAGGCATCACTTAAAAATATTTTCTGGGCTGCCTTCTTGTTGTGGGATTACTTGTGCTGAGTCCCAGTAGTACAAGTGTGGGGTGTGGGCACTCTGCTGAATTTCTTATGCTCTCTTCCTTATCTAATCCCTCTTCTCTTGCTTGGGCAAAATTGAAGCATGTCTTGTTTATTGCTATGTCTGTCCTGCTTCTCTCTCTTTTCCATTTCCATGTGGAAAAAGAGACTAGCTTTCCCACATCTGCTACCTCATCTGTTTTTGTTGTCAACCACAGAGCAGCATACCTACTTCTCTGCATTGTGGTAAGCTCCTCTCCATGTTTGGTCCTGATATGGGACAAATGGAAGCCAGAAGAAATAAACAGATACTTTGTTAAGACAATGACTGGCTTGCAAGATTATTTTCTTATAAAAAATTCTATTTCAGAACATCAGAAGCTAAGCATTACACAATTCTTTCTTTTCACATCCCTTCCATAACAAACCAAATCTCTCCCCAGGCAAAAGGATGCTTTAGGCCCAAAAAGGGAGATGGTTATAGACTCAGACAAAAGAAACAAGCGCATTATCACTCAAAAGTAATGTAATGTATTTTGTTTCATTATTGCTTTGCTGCTAGTAGACCTAAGTTTTATGGATTGCTTGCTATTTGATTTATTTTTCATTGTTCTCTGCAACAAAGTTTTTTTTTTTTTTTAATTAGTTTTTCTTGTGAGGTCATGGTGCATTCATATAGAATCTTGTTTTAGCCCATGTTCTCTAGAAAACAGCCCAAGGTAAACATCTAAAAGCTAATATTTCTTTTGGAAGGTATATATGAGTAAAGAGAGGGTGAAAGAAATGATGGAAAGTAGAAGAGTTGTTAGAATTGACCAAGAAAGAGAAAAAGAGTCCTTCAGAGGACATGGTGCATGTAAAGGTGAGAGGTGAGAGAAGTGTGACTCATGAAAGCAGTTTAGGAGAGCCCACTGTGGCTAACATACAGTGTTGGATTGAGAATCAAACAAGACTTCTGAAGAGGCAGGCAAAGACTCTGCATGTGGGGCCTTGGGAGCTGTATTAAGGATTTGGGAGTTTATCCCAAGGGAATGGGGTGTTCTTAAGTAGTAAATAAAATAGTGACAAGATTATATTTTATTTGTAAAGGATTATTCTGTCTGCTGTTTGGAGAATGGATTGGGGATGAGCAAGAGGTATAAAGAGAGACCAGAAGAGGAGGATGGGGTGGTAATCTGGGCAAGAGATAAGGGTAGCTTGAATTTGGGTAGCTGTGGTAGGGATGGAGAGAGGCTACAGCTTTGCTAAAGAAAAAGTAGCTGTTGTATTGCCAGCATCTGCCATTAACATGGGCGGGTTGTGAAGGAAGGGAGTTGTGGGTGACTTTCAGCTTAATTATTTAGCATGATACTTTAGACTCACTCAGTCTGATTTCAAACTTCCATTGCAGGCACATTTCCTCGGAGATAACTCATCACACTCACACTCTACATCTTGCCCCTCTCTGTTACTCACTGCTCATCAGTGAACACTAGGAACTTTTTCATGCCACCTTTGATTTATTCATTGATCCTGGAATGCCCTTCCAATCACCACCGTCAAATTCAAAGTAATATTTTAAAGTTTCTAAGAAATATGTATGTTTTTCCCCTAGGTTTTCCTCTTCTTAGGAGTTGAAATAAATCACTTTTTCCTCTGTGGCTCATAGTGTCTTCAAACCAACAACCAGTTTAGGGATAGGTTGTATTATGGTTAGATTGAAAGAGTGTATCTTACTCTAGATTGAAAGTTTAATTATTAAGGAAATATATTGTATCTTATTGGCGTATCCTCTTTAAACCCCAGTTCCCACTTGCATGTGATAATGTTCATTAAATGTTTGTTGTTTTTCTCTATATGATTTATTTGAAGTACTAGGCATTTCATAATGGTAGCCAGATATTTACTGATGGCCCAGTATTTTGAGATCACCAACTTTCTGGGTTATGATGATAGAGGTGTGTGAATAAATGTCTGTCTTCCTTATTTTTTTCTCTTGGTCCAATGACCTTTTCACTTTAAGGAAAGATCCATTAATAAAGATTCAGCAGTTTCTTTCTCTGGAAAGAAAATCATGAAAGGGTTAGATACTATAAGTTTATGGTTACTGATTATCAATTATAGTTTGAATTGTTTTGAAAAAGGTATTTCTTTTAATTTTCATAGTACTTCATATAAAAATTGTATAATATAATTCAATCATACATTTTTAGAAATGAAAAATTATTGATTTATGAAGACTTCTGTTCCTCTGCCTTGGCTTTACAAGCTCTACAAGGAAATCCAAGGCAGATATGCAATTAGAACAGGAGCTCAATGAGTTAGTGTGATTTTAGGAGTGTGCAAGGCCTTCATCTTCTTTGTGATGTCTGAAATGGTTCATAAGTTTAAGTTCTTTGAAATTCAAAAGTTTCATAGTCATTGACACTTGGAAATTAACTTACTAGAACTAATAACCAGTTCTTGATAACTTCTTAAGGAAATATTTTAGAGACAAATCAAAGAAATTTTGAAGAGAAGGGAAGGAAAATGAGGGTGTTTTCCAAAAGTAGTGTACATCACTTTATATGAGACCAACAGAGGATTGGGAAAGACACTGCTGAAATAGAAGCCTAAATAAAAGGAAAAGAAAAATCAGGAATGAGAGAAAGGAGGAAAACAGATATTTACATAGTATTTACAATCGGCCAAACTCTGTTAGGTTTTTGTTTGTTAGATCTTATATTCACAAAGGAGTCATGAAGAGTAATTGCTTAATTTTTTTATTTTATCCACTCTTCCCATGAATAAATATGTCCCTTATATGTAGCCCTTTACTCATTTAATAAGAATTTGTCCATCATTTCCTACAATGTATAACACTTTCACTACTGACCTTAATTTTTCTTACCTCCCTGTATTCATGCTGTCTGATAGTGGCCTCTCACTTTGATTCTGGCATTGGTCATGGGCTTACTTTGGTCAGCAAACAATAGCACATCAAATTAGGAAGCACTGATACATTTTCACTTGCCCTTTTTCGACATTGAGCTTGCTTGCTTTGTATTTCTGCCTGGTCATCAGTAAGTGACCAGGGAACTAACCAACTGACTGGATGTGAGATGCACATGGAGAAAAGCTGAAACCAGCTGACCCTGAAGATGAGCCAAACAGGAAAGAACAGCAAAGTCTACTCCACCCATTGCTCACTGCAGAGGTATGAATAAATCTGGTGGTTACTAAAAGCCTACCCAGTTGACCTGCAGACTTCTGAGCAATAATAAATGGTTACTGAGGTTTGGAAAGATTTGTTACAAAGCATTTTTGTGGTGATAGAGGAGCTGCTATACACCATACCAGATTTCATGACGTGTGCTAGGAATTCAAAGATAAATAATAAATGATACTAATTTCAAGGTGTCCATTTTCTGGTGAGACAGCCAGCAATGCTAGATCACTGCTTTAATCGTAATAGTAACAACAGTGCTCGGGAGCCAAGAGGAAGGTGCATTCAACCACCTGAGAGAGTGTAGGAAAAGGCGGTGGCATTTAAACAGTTTCTTGAAGAATGGAAAATTCCCTTTATGCATAAGGACAAATATGTTCAAAGAGAGGGAAGTATATCAAAGGAAAAGTCAAGAGGAATTGCAGTAAGTGGATCTAGAATAGTCAGTTGGGAAATGGTGAAGTAGGCACATTTTTGTTATTCAATTACTTTTGGAGTGCTCAAGTCACATTTATTTTAACTGTTCATGATAGACTCACTATGTATGTCCTTGCATAAACTGTGTTCAATTTGTCCTATGAAGCCATCATTATTGATAGTAATAATAACAAAAATGTAGTATTTCAATAAAAAATTAATAGTATTAGGGTACATATTTACAAATGTAGAAAAGAAGACATGGTCCTTTGTGATTTGGTAGTATTGTTACACACAAAATACTTAGAATGTTTTAAAAAAAATCATTAACTAATTAATTATAATTATATAACACAGACCAATATACTTATTATTTATAATAATGCATAATTTATAATATAATTATGATGTAATTATAATACATAATAATGTAATTGTTAATAATTATAATTATTGATAATCACCAAGGAGCAATGATTTATGAAATATATCCACAACCTCAGTTACCACTGTTTTACACAAGGCACAGCTTTGCTTTTACAAAGAAGTTATTTTCTCCTGATCTTTCTCTTTTTTGCATCACTTGAACATCCTTTTTTTCCTTTATCTGCTCTACCTAATAAACCCTGGTATTGTCTTTTTCTTCTATTCCTGTAACTGAATACCACAGACTGGGTAATGTATAAAGCATAGACATTTATTTAGCTCATGGTTCTGGGACTGAAAAGTTCAAGGTCAAGGTGCTGGCCTCTGGCGAAGGTCTTCATACTGAGTCATAATGAGATGGAAGGCATCATATGCAAGACAGAGCAAGAGGTAGAGCTAGTGTGCTGGCCCCGGTCTCCTTCCTCATCTCATTTTTTTTGTTTGTTTTTCTTTTTTGTATGGGGATAGAATCTGGGGACACTTAACCACTGAGCCACATCCCCAGCCCTTTTTTCTTTTTTATTTTGAGTCAGGGTCTCTCTAAGTTGCTTAGGGCCTTGCTAAGTTGCTGAGGCTGGCTTTGAACTCACAGTCCTCCTACCTCAGCCTCCCTAGCTGCTGGGATTACAGGCATGTGCCACCACACCCAGCCCCTTCCTCATCTCATCATGGTTCCTCATCCTCATGATCTCATCTGATCTTAACTACCTCCCAAAGGCTTCATCTCCAAATGCCGGTAACATGTAACTTTGAGGATAAAGTTTCCAACATTTGATTTTAAGAGATGTACTCAAACCACAGCTGATATTAATCTTTATTACCCCATGTGTATGGGCATCTTGAGGCATTTCTCATAAAGGAATTAAGATGAGAATTAACCGGCATGTTAATAAAATGGAAGTAAATAGTAACAGGCCTTGTAAGAATGTGGATTCTTAAAAAGTCACTGGTTTTCGGGCTAGGGATGTAGCTCAGTGGTAGTAGAGCACTTGCCTATCATGTGGGAGGAACTGGGTTTCATCCCCAGCACCACAAAAAAAAAAAAGAAAAAAAAAAAATCACTGGTTTTGATGATGTCCGTTCGAATGGTTGTTCAGTGCTTCCCTTAGGGGTCTTAGGCCTCTAAATTCCTAGAAAATTGTATCTTGACAGTCACCCAAGTATCTGTGACATAAGGGGAAGGAAAAAGGGAAAATCAGAGGCTATATGGCAGAGACAGACACTAACGCTTTTGAGGGTAGGTGGACAACTTCTATTAGATGTCTTTTCTACCAGTTTGGATCGAAAAGTTCCTCATAAGGAAGAAAGTGAAGATTTTGTTTCATAGAGTGTTAATGTTTTTTTTTTTTTCTGTGATAAAATGCGATGAAATTCTTTAGGAAGCGGGTGTCAGAGAAGCAATTTATTGTATTTTTTTTTTTTTTTAGAAATAGAACATCTCCTAATCAATTCTTCTTAAAAGGTTATAACAAAACAATTCCAGGATAGCTTGGATGGTGGGAAAATGGAAAATATAAAGGTTTAGGCTTCTCATATCTTTTTTTTTTATTTTTAAATTTTTAAATTTTATTTGTTGTTAGTTGTACATGACAGTAGAATGCATTTATACATTTTGATAGATCATATCTTAAGTAGGTGACCTTCTGCTCTTTAAATACAGATATTATTAAGCAAATGAATTCTAAAGGAGGGTTGAAATTAAAGTGGTTTTAAAGTAAACATACCTTCTTGTCAACGCATTTTATATTTCTTCCTTGTGGATTATAAATGTTAGTCTTTTGAAGGCAGTAATTTTTGAATTTTATTCAAGTTTTGTTCCCTTTTTTAAGAAAAACTCCATAAATTAATAATCTTATCTCTTCTATACATTTCTTTCATTTGCTTCTCTAATTTTTCTTTTATCTTAAATTGGTATAAGAGTTTTCTTTTAATTTTCTTTTGATTTCTTGGGTTTGCAATTTTATAGGTAGACTTTTTGTTCAGTGGCTTGGTGTGGTAGCAGTGTTTTAATCTAGGAGATGTTTTTATTAGTTTTATCTATCTCTGTGTTTTTCAGTGAACTCAGAACACAAAGAATTAAACACACTGCACTTCTTTAACACAACAAACAGTAGCAACGGAAGCAGGACTGGGGAAACGAAGAAAGAGGAAGGGCATTTTCTCTTTCTTCATGGCTCTTTGTTATATTTTACATGGTAGCTGTTTAATTATGCGGAGAGTTGAAAAATTATCTGGATAAGGAATAGCAGTTCAAGCTGTGCAATATTATTTATGTCTATTTAAAAAGAATGATAGTTGCCATGTACTTTGGATTCAAATGTTGACTATATTATGTGGAATAAATTTTAGACTCATTGCTTTCCTTCCTTTCAAAAAGCTTTAAATATACATATATATTTTATTTTTAAGGAAACTTTTGAAGCAGCATATCAACAATAGAACCTAATAAAATCTTACCTTTGGGCAAGCCTCTTGTGTATAAAATCAGTCCATAGTGCCAGGGCTTTCTATTAGTACCATCCATTTTGTTAGCATTTTTCCAATTTATCTTGCGTTACTAACTCTCAGCGTACTATGCCTATTGTAAATATTTAAGCATTACTGTTGACATAAAGATAATACTGACAAATTGAGTTAACATTTCTGCTGAGGATTACCAACCATGTGTAGCCCAGAACAACTTTGACACCATCACCAAACCCTATACTCAGGCCAAATTATGTTTAGTCTACAATACAGCGCTGTTCTTCAAATTAATTTTTAGCTTTGATTTACACAAAACATGAAACAACCTTTCTTGCATCAATTAATTGTTTGACTTTCCTAATACATTTCCATTTTAACTAGATTACGTCTCTATCAAAGGAAAGGAGTGTATGCAAGATGTCACTGTCCTGGGTGCACCCACCACCCATCCTGGGGCATCACAACTTGGTGTGATCTGAGTAAAAGTGAAATCTGTTCTGGCTCTTTGCAGTTTCACCTGAGACTACTGTCTTTTTCCTCTACCTCAGGTTATGTAGAGGTTTTATATTGTGATCGACTTTGACATTATTTACCTGCATGAAAGGAAAATGATTTGGAGAATTTAATCTGGTGGAACAATCCCACACACAACAACAAAAAATCATTGAGAAAGTAAGAAAGATTATCAAAAGGCAAATCCCCACACATATAGTGATGTATTTCTGATACCCTATTTGGAGATTCATTTCTTGTTTTGTCCCAGAAACCAGACAATGGGAATTTTGATCTTTAATTGAGCCCATCATATCAATCTTGGCTCCATGTTTATAATATAGTCATCGCTGTAAATGTATTTAGAGGGAAAGTTTTATAAAAAAAATTGTCATGGCATTCCCACGTATCACTTAATGGTGGAGGCATTTTGGCATTCTGGTCTTTTCAGATTTCAATATGCTAATAAACTAGTATGAGCAATTCTCTTTGCTTTTTTGATTAAATTCAGCTTCCATAGAAAAACTTAAAATTGCCAGATTGATGGAGTTCAAAACACATTAATTTGAGTTATTTCCTTTTTCTTAGTTCATTGACTTATTTGAGACAGCAGTAACAAAAGCCTGTGTTACATCAGGAAGGCAAAATTGTATTTTGGTTAAATTGCGTCTTTCTTAATTACTTTGCAATTTAATTTCCCTCATTGCTTCAGTTCAGAGCCCCAGGACTCTGTTTACAAATGCAGTTTGCTCTAAGAAGAAGAAAGCTATACTCTTTAGTTTTTTCTTATGAAATGATTTCTGCATCTACTAGCTCACTTCTTTGAAATTTCTAAGATGTTTATTTAGGCAAAGGAAGTCATTATTATTACCTTTTTTTTCTCTATGTTATAAGATATTCTTCTCTATAGACTGTCTTCAGACCTGTTGTATGAGGTTGCTATTTTTCCTTTGAAAAATGTCATAATACAGGATTAAAATAGAAAATTTAGATACTCATTGCAAGAGTTTATTTCCTCAGTAGAATGTTATTTATTTGCAACAGAGTGATCCAAATTAAAAGGTACTGAAGAGATAAACATGAGCTGGATGTTTCATTGTGAAGTATCTGGCTGAAGAGACTGTCATGGCATCTTCCTATGTAGGTGTTCTTCTAAAAAGGAAATTGAAATTGGGAGAAATTTGTGAGGTCTAAGATGTTGAGGTTCTAGTTTCATTAATTCCTTGGAGAGATCTATAGCCTTCTGTTGGGAATCAAATGGCTTTGTTGAGACTCATCAGGCTTTGTGACACCAAATAGCTCTTACAAAACAACAGTGTTTTGAAGAATCTGAAACAGATGGATTGAATTTCCCTTGAAACACAATAGGATTTAAAAATGATGGGGAAAATAATGCCAAATTCCCAACTTTTGGAAAAGGGCCTGAAGTATTTTCCAGCTTCAGATTGCTGTTGGGCTCACTTATCACAGCACATTGACAATGGGTCATGCAGATCCCCACCTGTCCCCCCAAACACCATAACTGAATCAGTTATTCAGATTTCATGATATGGAATTTACTGCTTGATCAGGCCATAGACTTAATATTCCAAAAGAAATTATTCTTGCTGCTGATATTGAACTCCGGGCTTTCAAAATCAAAAGTGAATGATTAGCAGAGTTTTTAAGGCTTTAGTTTAAGAATAAAATATGCTAATAGTTGTTTCCTTTTTTGGTTTTGAATCAGAAGAAGAACTGAGAAAGGGTAATTTCCCAAGCCTGCAATTAATTACCAAGTGAGGAGGCATCTTGTTTAGTGTTTCAATACCATCATAAGCAAGAAATGTTTTCTATGCAAATAGAACAAGGTCCAGGAGAGGAAAATTTAAATAAATAAATTCTGATGATTTAGATGGTGGATAAATGGAATTTGAACAAGAGAATGTAATGACCTAAATTTAATTCAGTTGGCTATAATACAAGTTACATTGGATTTAGGTGAGGTAATGATGATAGTAGCAGCTAAATTTGACTCAATTCTTATAAGTTACAGTGTACAATGTTATGCCTTTTTACAGTATTATGTCATCTCATCCTCTTGGCAACCCTGTGAAGCAATTAACACAGGTTGAATATCCCTTATTTGAAATACTTGAAACTGGAAGTGTTTCAGATTTCACATTTTTTCAGATTTTAGAATATTTGTATATATATATAACAAATTATCTTCAGAATAGGATCCAAGTCTAAACACAAAACTCAATCTTTTATACTCTCTCTCTCTCTTTCAGAAGGTAATTTTATAAAATATTTTTAGTGCACCTGTGGTTTGACTGTAACTAATCATATGAGATCAGTGTGCAGTTTTTCACTTGTGGTATAATGTGGATGACCAAAAGTTTTAGATTTTGGAGCATTTCAGATTTCCAATTTTGGAATTAAGAGATGCTCAACATATATTACTATACCCATTTTACAGATGAAGAGTCTGGAATTTAAGAATTTGCCTGAGGCCATAGTCAAAGTTTATCTTATAATTCAAAGGAGTGCTTTTCAACACTTTGCTATAGACATGTGTGTAGTATAGTATATATAAAACCTGAAAGTGTCACAGTTATTAATCCAGATACAAAGGTACTAGAGATGAGGAATAATTTATATCTGGAAAGGAATAGTTATAAGAATGAATGAAGTAGAGAAGTGGGACAGTGTGATGTCAAAATTCCAAGATTTGGTGAATGGGGGAAACTGATGTTGTGAATGTAGTGTTGAAACGAGGGAGAACTGATTCAGAGGTGGAGGAGTGAAGGTGAGGGATTTTGCTTTGTACATGTTGAGTTGGGGCAACTACAACACAGCTACATGCACATGTCCAGTAGATAGGAAAGAAAAGAAGTTTCAGTTTAGATGGCAGACCTGGAACTGTAGAATATTGAGATGATAATGGAAAATGGGAATAGGTGAGTTATTAGAGCAAACATAAAAAGGATGGAATACAGGACTAAATATTAAGCCTAAGGATACTGAAGGTTTAAAGCATTGATTTTATCTTAGACTGTTTCTCTAAAGCATTCAATGTGCAGGAAGAAATGGAAGAGGGAAAATGTTAAGCATTGCTTAATTGCATATAGGTGATGTGCTTGAATAGAAACATGTTGGCTGTTCAAACTGGCTTTAATATTTTTGCTTTTAACAATACAATCATAATGATTGCTTCCATATGATATTGATCCATTTTGTGTTTTCACAGTTGTTATGTCCTATTCTCTTGTTTTAAAAGCAGAAAGACCCTTTCTTACTTTTTTCCATTCATTCCCAAAGAGAATTTATATAGAAAGTGAAACGTGATGGAATCATGTTTGAGCCATGATTATAGCTTCAGTTTTTCATTGCAAAGTTTCCAAAGTTTCATTGCAAAGTTGCTTTATTATCTGATGTCATACAGTAAAACCACAACACATTCTTTCTAATGGAATGATGACCACCATGCTATTTTATTGAAACAGATGCATTGCAGAAACTTTTCTAAAATGGAGCAATAGTGGGGCAAATGGACATTTTGGTTAATTATTTCTGA
This sequence comes from Sciurus carolinensis, assembly GCF_902686445.1. Lineage (NCBI taxonomy): Eukaryota > Metazoa > Chordata > Mammalia > Rodentia > Sciuridae > Sciurus > Sciurus carolinensis. The sequence goes on from NC_062218.1 coordinate 37,862,030, forward strand.
GTAGGAAACATGCCAGTAATTTACACAGAGCAGTAGTATGGCTTAGGGGAAAAATCAGTAAATCTAGAGCTGAGACCAAAGATATCTGGATTAACAATTATGTTAACCTAGAGTAATGTACCCCCATTTTTCTATTTTGTAATATTGCTGCTAGACTGAATAAAGCTGTCTGCATTTGTTTTTCAGATTCTGCAGTCTTTCAGGTTTGTTTCTTCCTTGAGGCTTACTCTTTCAATCTCTTTCTGGAACTGTTGTTTAGATTTTATACCTGGCTTTCTTCCTTCTCCTCTCAATATTCTTCAAGTCATTGGTTTATTATGGTAGGTTAATACTCCTATAATTTGACCTCATCCTCCTGTTTAGGGATTTTTAATGGCCTACTATTTCTTAATAAGTCACAGTCAAACAAATTAGTTGATAATCAGTATTCTTTATTACCTGGTTTCTACTAAATCTCCAGTCTTGCCTTTCTTCTGCTTTGCTAATTGTGCCTGAATTCCTCCTGAAAAGCTCTCTAAATGCTATTTGTGAGCTCCAGACTATTACTATTGCAGAACCAGCCTTCTGTTACTCCCTTCTTCACATTTGGGCTGGTTTTATGCGGGAGAAACATCTGTGAGATGTTTTTAGCTTTGAGAAGGCACCAAATAGAAGGTGATATCCCTGAGGATGAAAGCAATATTTTCTATATTTCTGTATTTCCAGTTCTTAGCATAGCTTCTGTCACAGTAGATTCTTGAGAAATACTGGTTGATACGAACTGTGTGTGTGTGTGTGTGTGTGTGTGTGTGTGTGTGTGTGTTTTAGCAGCTCTGAGTCCCCAGAATCTGTGCGAAAATATAATAATAGCAAAGGTAACAAAGAACAAAGGTTTAAGGAGGACCAATGATAGTTCTGATACTTCAGAAAGATCTCAAGAGGCTGTCTTTTCAACAGGATTCTCATCTATTTCTGATTAGAGGTCAAGTACAACATCATTCAGAATCCCAGCAGATAATACATGGCAGAGTCAAAATAGTTTAATTGGGGAGAATCTGGACTCTGAATAGAGGTATGGGCAGGGTTAAGGGATCAGCGGCAGATGATGATGTGCCACAAGACCAGATTTAGCAGGAAGCTGTTTTCAACCTTTCAACTTATCAGAAGAAAGGATATCCCACTGTGAGACTTGCCAGCATAATCCTTTGCCATCAAGGGACACTTGAGCAGCACAGGGACTCTCTCATTAAGGTTCCCCTTGAGAATTTTTTTTTTCTTTTTCTTTTTATTTGAGCTTTGTAGTTATACAGTAGTCGGGTTCATCTCTACAAACTACATGCATGGAAATTGACTCCAGTTCACGATTCCCCCCTTTCTGTGCTCCTCCTCCCTCTTGTCCTCCTCCTCTCTCTCATTCTCCTTCTTCTACTCTACTAGATTTACTTTCACTCATCTGTTAATTTATGTTTGATTGATACTTTATGTTATCATATCCTTCCCTCCCCCTTTCCTTTATTTTAGTCTAGTTTCTGCATGTGAGAGAAAATATTTGCCTTTGAGTTTCTGAGTTTGGCTTATTTCACTTTGCATGATATTCTCCATTTCCATCCATTTACAGGCAAATACCATAATTTCATTGTTTTTTTATGGCTGAGTAGAACTCTCCTGTGTGTGTGTGTGTGTGTGTGTGCGCGTACACACACAACAATTTCTTAATCCAGTCATCTATTTATAATCTGGGTTGATTCCATAAGTTAACTATTGTGAATTGTGCTGCTATAAACAGTGATGTGACTGTATGCAAATTTTAGACCTTTTGGGAAAATATCAAGGAATGGAATAGCTGGGTGTCCTTGAAAATTTTAACCAAGACATTCCTATCCTTTCAAAATCATTTTGGTGCTTTTATTATGCAAACACATCTTTTGAATGAAAATTGTGTCAGTTTATTTTGCAAAAATGTTATTAAAAGGATAGATACAACAGAGTCTTGCTGAAATATTAAAGGAAAACATTCATTGGCCTGAAAAAAAGTTTCTATAATCTTTCAAATTTTCTTTAAATCTACTAACCCCACTTTAATATCTCCTAAGACAAGTCAAGTCCTCTGAGCTCTTCTTGAGATTATAAGGTTTAAGGAACTGTAGTAGTACAGAAGTTTCTCTGAAGTCTAACACAAGATAATGGAAAGGCAGAGGTTAATGGGTTGGTTTTCAAGACTGACTTCTTTTAAGCTTCTGATCTCTGGGCTGAAAACTGGAAGATGGTGTTTATTTGACTTGTCTGTACTGTGAGGTCAGTAAAACACCGCAAATACCATCTTATTTTTATTTATGAATTCTGCTTCCTAAAAGCAATAAGACTCATTCCTTACAGTGTGTTGTTAGGATATGACTGAATACTTCAAGTGACTAAAGCAAGTTGGTTTGGAACTTAGTGACTCATGACACTCACACCATTCATCATTAAGCAAGACTGCCTGTCTGCTTGTAATTTGGCAGGCAGTATTTTGTCTTCCAGAAGCACTCAGGAATTCTTCCATCTAAAGTGAAGGATGAGAAAATCTGCTCAATGAAATAAGCAAGGCAAAATACTTGCCTTTTTCCATGGTGACGTTCATTATTACGTGTAAGGAATGGAAATGAATTAATCTTACTGTGTCTCAGTCCCTAGCAGTAAAATAAGTAATGACATCTGTGTTGGAAGAATAAAATAGATGGAGATTTTCAAAGAAAATCTATGGAAGAAAGCAACTTTGTAAATCCAAGTCAGGGATTATATTTATGGTGATTCTATTTTTGTACTTAATATTAATAATAATATTATGGGACCTAATTTCTTCTGAAATGTAAGTCAGTTCATGCCATTCACATTCTGCAATTCACATTAAAGGTCTTCATGTGGTCAATAAGGTTCTGAGTTGACTCTCCCTTCTCTTTTCAGTCCTGTCTACCTCTGCTTCTAACACCCTGGACACATTGATCTTCATCCTTTTCTTTTAACTGGTTAAGATTCTTCCCATCTTAGAACCTTTACAAGCCCCTCTCCCCTACATCTGGAATCTTCTTCCTGAGGCCTTCCTAGCTTGAGGGGAAGCTCCATGAAAGCAGGAAATCTTAATTTGTCTTGTTCCCTATTGTATATGTGACACTTGAGGAGTGACTGGCATGCAGTTGGTGCTTAATAAGTAGTTTCATTGTTTAATGAATGATTGAATGAATAGTATGTAAAGACATTATTTTTTCCATTGACAGTAAAAAAAGGACATCCACAATTCCATGTTTCTTTACTGGTAACACAAAGCAGTACAATATTCAGGAAACTGGATATAACCTTAAATTTTTAGGTTGCCTTGAATCGTTTAAAATAAAAACCCAGCCTTCTTATAGGATAGCATTATTTTAGCCATAGTTCTATTAAATCCTTAGGTATATTAATGAAGCTCATTTCATTAAAATTGAGGAATTATTTCTAAATATATTTAGAATTACTGAGAAGTGGTCAAGTTCTAAAATACTCTCACCTTAGCATTATTTTACCCAAATATGTAGTTTTTTTTAAAAAAAATTGATATAATTGGCAAAACATAAAATTCTCCTTACACAATTATTTTAATTTTTAGTAAATCTTACTGGCATAATATAATCATGTTATTTTCAACATTTGTATCAACTTGCATTCATTCAACCTAAAAATCATTTGCTTGATATTACTTAAATTTTGTGTGATCTTTAATTTTTCACATAAAACTGTTTCTCTTAATTATTCTATGATTAGTAGTGATAAGGGAATCAAGACATGAGTTTGATTGAGGGATGTGTGATGTGATGATTAGCCAAATAATCTTTAGTGGATGCACTACTGTTTTTGACTGATGATATAGATAGTAGTTAGTGTCTATTATTGGCATTTAGGCTTTATATCTACACTCAGCTACTCTGGAACTTTGGCTCAGAACAAGTTACTTATTTCCTTATAACTTTTTCCACAGTAGACTCAGTCACATCTTTTCCCAGAAATTCACAACTGGAAAATTAAATGGTGTTGATTTATCTGCTAGTACAGAAAATTCCAATTTTTTAGAGACTAAATTCTTTATCTTATTACACTAATGTGATTATTTTTCACTTAATGTAGTTAGTGTTAATGTTATAGTCTATGTACACAAAAGTATTTGAGCATTTTGATTTGTGTTTGAGAACATGTGGTTAGCATTTATGAGTTCACATAGATATCCTAAAATTATATTCTGAGGAAGGAAATTACTGTGCTTTTTCTTAACAATATTAATTTTTAAAGTTAGATTTCTGAATCTGAAGCAATGTAATCTGTGTTAGGTTCATTGAGAACTAAGAAATGGGAGTCACTTAAAAATTGTAACTTTCTATGTGGTTTGCATTCACTGGAAAAGAATCTCTTGACTCATTTGGGAGAAGAAAATGCTTAAATAAGGAAGTTAGCAGTAAATCAAAAATAACATTTGAATATGAGAAGCCAAAAATGCCCACTTCCTATAATTACAAAACTACTTTTGTTGATTATAAAGAATTGTAAACATGTATCATCATTGTCAGTTGAGTTGTGTGTTTGTGCTAATGGTTCATGGGAGTCTCTGTATTTGAATCCATTTTCGGCAGTTGTATAAGAACTCTGTAAGAATGTTGAAAAAGTAGAAACCATCTTTCATTCTCCTCCCATTCCTTTTCTTCTCTCCTTCAGTTCCTACTAAATTCAATGGGAAATATTATTAACATTACTTTTTACAAATTATTTACTTGAAAAAGGTAGGATCATAAATGAGACAATTATTTTCTACTGTTTGTTGTTAATCAATTTCTTGCAGGGCTTTTTGGGGGAGCTGTATTTATTCTTCATTTAAATATGGGGGTGCATCATTCTAACATTAGCAAAACTCACAAGGATGTACAATTTTTTTGGAAAAATGATTTAAGCAAATCTGATGGGCCTCAGCATTTGACTGTAAATCTCCAAGTGGGTGATTTTGCATTATCATGCACAGTGTAATTTCTCAGTAAATTTTCTGAATGCTTTGACCTATATAATTTTCAAAGACAAGCTGAGATCTTTCCTTCTGCATGACGTATTTTCCAATAATTCAGGTCTGTACTCTCTATCATTTAAATGCTTAGAAAACCAATACCATTTCCCTGTGATTGTATATGCTATTGTATTACTCTTTGGGCATGTGGCAGGCATACTCTAGAATGCCTGCCTCCCATGATATATGTTTCCTGATGTTCACGCCCTTGTATAATTTCCTCCTCTTGAATGTGGGTGGCAACTATGTTTTGGTTTAACCAATAGGATGTGGTAAAGATAATGGGCTGTCACTCCTTTGATTATCTTAGGTTGTATCAAACCCCATCTGGGTTGCAGACTCATTCTTATAGCTACAAGGAAATGAATTTTTCCAACAGCCCGAGTAAGCTTGGGAATGGGTTCTTCCTCAGTTGAGCGTCCAAATGAAAGCAGCCTGGCTAACATTTATTTGCAGTTTCTGGATCCCTAATCAAGGTAGCTAACTAAGCCATTACTGGACCATGTTTGCAGAAACTGTGAGAAATAAATGAGTATTGTTTTAAGCTGCTTAGTTTGTGGTAATTTGTTACACAGCAATGGATAACTAATACAAACATGTCTAGTTTCCCAACAATGTTGGGAAGGCCTGAAGGCCTGAAGTTGTTGACATCTCAGGCAGTACCTGAATACTTGTTAAATTTTTATCACAGAAACTGTTGAACATATGTGAACTTTTGAGGACAGAGAGTGTGAAACATTCATCTTTGTCCTTTAACTGGCAGGAGTCTGACACATAATTGGCACTGAAGATTGACATGTTGTGTCAATCAATGCTCAGAGAGACATGACTTCTATGAGTTACAACATAGGTCAGAAAATAATGATCCACCATCCAAATCTAACTCATTGCCTGTTTTAGTACAGCCATGTGTGTATGTGTGTGTGTGTGTGTGTGTGTGTGTGGCTTGGGATTGAACCTAGGGCCTCATGTGTGCTAGGCAAGCACTCTGCCACTGACCAATATCACCAGCCACTGACCAATATCACCAGCCTGTACAGCTTTTGAACTAAGAGATCTAAGAGATGCTTTTACATTTTTAGTGGTAGAAAATCAAAATAATAATATTTCATGATTTTAAAATGATGTGAAATTCAAATTTATCCATACGTAAAAATGTGTACATCTACACTTATGTACATCAGTGGATATACATTTTTGATGAGTGTGTTCATGCTATAATGACAGAGTTGAACAAGAGAGATGGTATGTGGTGCTCTCATTTCTTTGCTCTGCTGCTTTGCACACTACCAATGTTAGTAATGCAGTTATAACTGAACAGTTTTAATTGCCCTGAATATTGCCAGATTGCAAACTTTCATTTATTTTCTCTTACCAGTTCATGGCCATTATGCCTAAAGAAAGAAAATAGATTTTGAGTATTTCCCTTTTAAGGCACAATGAAGTGTATATATTATTTTGTTATTAAATTAAATGCAAAGTATTGTAATATTTGTGCAATGCTGCTGCAGTTGTGCTAAAAGAAATGGGCTAAGGAACTGAACAGACACTTCACAGAAGAAGAAATGCAATCAATAAATATATGAAAAAAATGTTAAACATCTCTAGCAATTAGAGAAATGCAAATCAAAACTACTCTAAGATTTCATCTCACCTCAGTCAGAATGCCAATTATCAAGAATACAAGCAACAACAAATGTCGAGGATGTGGGGAAAAAGGTACACTCATACATTGCTGGTAGGACTGAAAATTGGTGCAACCACTGTGGAAAGCAATATGGAGATTCCTCTGAAAACCTGGAATGGAACCACCATTTGACCCAGCTATCCCACTCCTTGGTTTATAGCCAAAGGACTTAAAATCAGCATACTACAGTGATGCAGCCTCATCATTGTTTATAGCGACTTAATTTACAATAACTAAATTAGGGAACCAATCTAGGTGCCCTTCAACAGATGAATGGATAAAGAAAACGTGGTTTATATACACAATGGAATATTACTCAGCCTTAAAGAAGAATGAAATGATGGTATTTGCAGGTAAATGAATGGAGCTGGAGAATATCATACTAAGTGAAATAAGCCAATCACAAAAAAACCAAAGGTCGAATGTTTTCTCTGATGTATGGATGCTAGTTCTCAAAGGGGTTGACTAGGGAAGAATATAGTTACTTTGGATTAGGTAGAGGGGGAGAGAAAGGAGGGTAAGGGGTGGGATAGGAAGGATAGTAGAATGAATCTGACATTATTACTCTATGTACATATATGACTACACGACTGGTGTGATTCTATATCATGTACACCCAGAAGAAAGAGAAATTATACTCCACTTATGTATGATGTGTCAAAGTGCATTCTACTGTCATGTATAACTAATTAGAACAAATAAAAGAGAATGATTTATGCTGGCATTATTAGACTATGTACTCATTATCATACAGTTGTCTCTTAGTATTTGTGGAGATTGGTTCTAGGACTACCTCCCACAAACACCCAAATCTATAGATGCTGAAGTCCCTTACAAAAAATGAAGCAGCATTTACATATAGCCTATGTACACACTTTAATATACTTTAAATCGCCTCTGGATTACTTATAATATCTAATGCAATGTGAATGCTATGTAAATTATTGTATTGGTTATGAAATAATGACAAGAACAAAAAACTGAACATGTTCAGTCCAGGTGCAGTTTTTTTCCTGAATATTTTCAATTTATGGTTTGTTGAATCTATGGATGCAGAACTCATGGACACAGAAGGTCAACTGTATTTTCAGTGCAATGGATGCAAAGATTAGACAATTTAAAATGGAATATCTCATCACAGAAAAATATGTTCACAAAAGGAAAAATTAAAATGAGTCTAAAATCAAAGTAAAGTTTCTGGGTGTACATTTGTAAGTAAAGTAAGGGGACTGGGATGTAACTCAGTGGCAGAGTGTTTGCCTTGAATTAAAAAAGCCCTGGGTTTGATTCCCAGTTCCAAAAAAGAAATGACCTTGATACAAATACAAAGGAAATTTCTACATTTCAAAAATGCATTCAACTGTACAGCTGAGGGGCTATCACCTAATATATCATGATATGCCAAAAGGCAAATAGTAAGAGAATTCTGTTAGAAGTTTATTATGCTAATAGACTTCTATAAATACCATAAGTGATGAATATCTTAAATATCATGTGCTCATGGAGATAGGGAACATCCACCAAAAAAGTTCTATTCTTCTCACTATTAGATCTGAACTACAAAAAATGTACTCACTTTCCATTCCCCCTAAAAACTGGAACAAGGCAGGGATGCCCTCTTTCACCACTTCTTTTCAATATCGTCCTTGAAACTCTAACCAGAGCAATTAGACAGACCAAAGAAATTAAAGGGATACGAATAGGAAAAGAAGAACTCAAACTATCCCTATTTGCTGATGATATGATTACATACTTAGAGGAACCAGGAAATTCCACCAAAAAACTTTTAGATCTCATAAGTGAATTCAGTAAAGTAGTGGGATATAAGATCAATGCACATAAATCTAAGGCATTTTTATACATAAGCGATGAATCTTCAGAAAGAGAAATTAGGAAAACTACCCCATTCACAATAGCATCGAAAAAAATAAAATACTTGGGAATCAATCTCACAAAAGAGGTGAAAGACCTCTACAATGAGAACTGCAGAAGACTAAAGAAAGAAATTAAAGAAAACCTTAGAAGATGGAAAGATCTCCCATGTTCTTGGATAGGCAGAATTAATATTGTCAAAATGGCCATACTACCAAAAGTGCTATACAGATTTAATGCAATTCCAATTAAAATCCCAATGATGTACCTTACAGCAATAGAGCAAACAATTATGAAATTCACCTGGAAGAATAAAAAATCCCGAATAGCTAAAGCAATCCTTGGCAGAAAGAGTGAAGCAGGGGGTATCGCAATACCAGATCTTCAACTCTACTACAAAGCAATAGTAACAAAAATGGCATGGTATTGGTACCAAAATAGAAAGGTGGATCAATGGTACAGAATAGAGGACATGGACACAAACCCAAATAAATACAATTTTCTCATACTAGACAAAGGGGCCAAAAATATGCAATGGAGAAAAGATAGCCTCTTCAACAAATGGTGCTGGGAGAATTGGAAATCCATATGCAACAGAATGAAACTAAACCCATATCTTTCACCATGCATGAAACTAAACTCAAAATGGATTAAGGACCTCGGAATCAGACCAGAGACCTTGCATCTTATAGAAGAAAAAGTAGGTCCAGAGCTTCAACATGTCTGCTTAGGACCAGACTTCCTCAACAGGACTCCCATAGCACAAGAAATAAAAGCAAGAATCAACAACTGGGATAGATTCAAACTAAAAAGCTTTCTCTCAGCAAAGGAAACTATCAGCAATGTGAAGAAAGAGCCTACAGAGTGGGAGAAAATCTTTGCCAATCCTACTTCAGATAGAGCACTAATCTTCAGAATCTATAAAGAACTCAAAAAACTCTACACCAAGAATGCAAATAATCCAATTGACAAATGGGCTAAGGAAATGAATAGACACTTCACAGAAGAAGATCTACAAGCAATCAACAAGCATATGGAAAAATGTTCAACATCTCTAGTAATAAGAGAAATGCAAATCAAAACCACCCTAAGATTCCATCTCACCCCAATTAGAATGGCGATTATCAAGAATACAAGCAACAACAGGTGTTGGCGAGGATGTGGGGAGAAAGGTACACTCATACATTGCTGGTGGGACTGCAAACTAGTGCAGCCACTCTCGCAAGCAGTGTGGAGACTCCTTAGAAAACTTGGAATGGAACCACCATTTGACCCAGCTATCCCACTCCTTGACCTATACCCAAAGGACTTAAAATTAGCATACCACAGAGATACAGCCACATCAATGTTCATAGCTGCTCAGTTCACAATAGCCAGATTGTGGAACCAACCTAGATGTCCTTCAATTGATGAATGGATAAAGAAACTGTGGTATGTATATACAATGGAATATTACTCAGCCATAAAGAATGATAAAATTATGGCATTTGCAGGCAAATGGATGAATCTGGAGAATATCATGCTAAGCGAGATAAGCCAATCTCAAAAAACCAAAGGAAGAATGATATCGCTAATAAGTGGATGATGACACATAATGGGGGGTGGGAGGGGTTAGTGTTAGGGTTAGAGTTAGGGTTAGGGAGGGGGCAAGAACGGAGGAAGGAAGGACTGTATAGAGGGAAAAGAGGGGTGGGAGGGGTGGGAGGGAAGGGAAAAAGTAGCAGAATGAATCAAACAACATTACCCTATGTAAATTTATGATTACACAAATGCTATGCCTTTACACCATGTACAAACAGAGAAACAACATGTATCCCATTTGCTTACAATAAAAAAAAAGAAAAAAATGTACTCACTTTCGATTCTTGCATTTTGAATTTTACTAGTAAAATTTGAAATTTTGAATTTTACTAGTAAAATTTGTGGAAATTGGTTTCTCCCTTGTCGATGATATGTGTATTATATAATATCCTTGCAAAGCTTAAAATATTTGCCATCTGGTCTTTTATAAAACAACTTTTCTCTGTTGACCATATTACTGAAATACCTGAAATAAACTACTTAAAAAGTGGAGATATTTATTTTGGCTCCTGGTTTCAGAGGTTTCAGTTCATGGTTACCTGTCCCCATTGCTTTTGGGCCTATCATGAGATAGTACATCATGGCAAAAAAACCCCTGCTTTTTCCATGGTGGCTGATAAGGAAGGAGGGAGAGACAGAGGGGAGAGACAGAGAGAGAAAGAGAGAGAGAGAAAGAGGCCAGTATTCAAGTACCTTTCAAGGGCATGCTGGCGGTGACCTGACTTCCTTCAACTAGACCATACCTCTTAAAGTTTTTAACACCTGGCAATAGATCTACAGATGCCAATTAAGCCTTCACACATGGTCTTTGGTAGACATTTAAGATCCAGATCATGGCATTCACCAACCCCTGGCATAATAGATTTATTTTATTTTGTTTATTTATTTATTTATAATTATGGTCCTGGGTGATATCATTAAGAGTATGCATCTAAATTAAAATGGACCAAAGACAGAACACCGGAGAACATCAACCTTTATTTATTTATTTATTTCTTCTGGTGCTGGGGATTGAACCCAGGGCCTTGTGCTTGCAAGGCAAGCACTCTACCAACTGAGCTATAACCCCAGCTCAATAGATTTATTATAGGAATTAAATATCACATAATTGTAAAAAGGAGCTGGGACAATTAAGATCAAGGAGAGAAATAAGGTGTCAGAAAAGAAATCATCAGTTAATCAGAGAAACCAAATACATTCAGATGCTGAAATGGTGTTGCGAAGGAAAGGTTAAAGTTTGTGTGGAGGAGGGAATGGTGCTCTGGACAGGTTGTACCTCTGGTCCCACATCAAGTGACTGTTGGGCCTGAGCCCCCATCAGTCAACAGGGTCAGTTAACAAGAGGTGCTGTGTGTGTGTAAGACAGCAAAGACAATTTGGAACCAGTGAGCACCTTAGGGGCTGTCACTATAGCTAGCCAAGTAACCTTCAAACAATAAGGGTACTGCCTCACTTCTGCCGTCAAAGTCTTGTACCCATTCCTATTTTAGTTAATACGGGACTATTCAGTACAAATAATCCCAGGGAAAAAGTTCCAGCTTAATCAAACTGACATATACAAATATATAACACAATATTGAGAGAAAGATATGAAGAATGATCTGTTTTTAGTTAATCTTTGCTTTTGAGCTAAACCCCATATTTCCTTACAAATTAACTTCATTTTTATTTTTATTATGTATTTGTGGAATAAATACTTTCTTTAAAAATCAACTTCATTGAGATATATACAATACAATTATTTTTTGCATGTTCATTCATATGAGTTTGACCAATGACACCACTCCACTCAAAATATATAATTTCCATTACTCCAAAGTTTTTTCTTATGCTCTTTGTAGTTAACCACTAGTCCCACATAACTACTGATACACTTTATGGCCATGCAGATGAGATTTCCCTCCTTTAAAATCTCATTTAAATGGAACCATAAAATATTTTCTCCTTTTTTCCTGTCTTCTTTTGGTGTTTTGCTTTTAAATTTATCCATATTGTATGTATCAATAGTTTGTTTTCTTTTATGACTGAGTTACATTCCACTGTTTAAACAGACCGCATTTTGTCTATTTACATGTTGGGTATTTGGGGTTGTTTCCAGATTTGGGCTATTAGAAATAAATCTGCTATGGATAGTTGTTTTCAAGTCTCTTTGCAGATACATATTTTAACTCCTGGTAAATGTCTAAGAGTGAAATTTTTCCTTCAAGTGATGTGTTTATAAGAAACTGCCAAAAGATTCTCTTAAGTGAATGTACCATTTTGTTTTTATTTATTTTTAATTTTTAAAAAAATTTTCCATTTTCTATTTCATTATCAATATATGAGAATTCCAGGTGCTCTGCTGCCTTGCCAACATTTGTTATCAGTCTTTTAAGTTTTAATCTTCTAATGATAGTTCATTGTAATTTTGATGTGCATTTTCTTGATGACTAATGAATCTGAGGCATTTTTTCCTATGTTTATTGACCATTTCCATATTCTCTATGGTAAAAAGTTTTAAAAAACCATTTTTCTATTTAAAAAATTTTGATGAATTATCTTTTTATTATGAACTTTTAAGAGTTCTTTTGGTATTCTGGGTTGCGTTCTTTGTAAGGAGTACTGGAAATATTTTCTTCTAGTCTCTGGCTTAACTTTTCATTTTTTTAATTGCGTATTTTAAAGATTGTTAATTTTCAATTTGATTAATTCTAGTTTATTGCTTTTTTTTTTCTAAAACTCATATGTGTAAGTCTGTTTGTGTGTTTTTGTGTACTTTGTTAAAGCACGCTTTGCCAAACCTAGTATTCAACAATATTTTATTTTGTGTTTTGTTTAGAAGTTTTATAGTTTAAGATCTTATGCTTGGTATGTGAAATAAGCCAATCCCCCCAAAACCAAAGGCGGAATGTTTTCTCTGATAAGTGGATGCTGATCCATAGTGGGGTGGTGGGTAGGGAAGAATGAAGGAACTTTGCATTATACAGAGGGAATGAGGGGAGGAGTGGTTGGATGGGGAGGGGAAGGACTGTAGATTGTGAGATAGACATTATTACCCTCTATACATGTATGGAAAGAATTTAAAAAAAATATTTACCACTGTAAAAAAAGGTTTAACGAAAATAAATAAAAGTTAAAAATAAAGATCTTATGCTTGGGCCTACTCTATTTTTTAAATTTAATTTTTATATTTGATGTGAAGTAAATAAAAAGATTGCTTTTTCCCTCTCATATGGATGTGGAACTCCAATTGTTGAAGTACATTTTCTCCACTGAATTACCTTACCACATTTCTTGGAAATTCATTAACTGCGTATTTGCAGGTTCATACCTGAAATCTTTATTCTGTTTTGTTGGTCTATATGTCTATTCTTAAGCCAATATTTCATTGCCCTAACTAGTGTAGTTTCTTTGTAAATCTTGAAATCAAGTAATATAAACTCTCCAACTTTGTTGTTCAAAAAATTCTTTGATTAATCTAGGTAAATTGCATTTCTATATACATTTTAGAACTAACTTTTAGTTACTACCAGAAAAAAGTAAGTTAATCTTTCTCTTCTGCCCAATCTACAACTCTCAAAAGAAAACAACTCTCCTTTAAGTTCTCCAAGCAATGTTTTGTCATTTAAAGTGTAAAAAGGTTGCATGTGTTTTACTAAATTTATTTCTACATATTTCATGCATATGGATGCTAATGTGCATATATTCAAATTTTATTGTTCCATCTTTCTTTGTTAGTGTATTAAAATAAAATTGATTTTCTTGATTGATCATATGTGCTGTAGCCTTGCTAATTTCACTTATTAACCAGTGAGTCTTTCATGAATGTCTTATAAATTTCAATGTATGATTGTTATCACTGAATAGAGACAGTAATTATTATCAAATGCAAATATTCACATTATTTACATTTAATAAAAGTTTCCATATTGTTGGATCTAAACCTATTGTTTTCTTGTTTTTATTTTGCTTTATGTGTTTTTTAATTCTTTTTAATGCTCTTTTCTTTTTCTGTTTTTTTTTAAATGGATTGAGTATACTTTCAGTGTTGTATATGATCTTCTCTATTAATTTAATATCTTAACTCTTTGTTCTATCAATTTAGTGATTATTCTAGCATTTTCAGTGTGCATTCCTAAGTTATCACAGCAATGAAAATAATGTTATAGTACTTCTTAGGCATATTTCACAAACATTTCTTTTACCCTTATATTTTACTTAACCATTTAACATTATTTAGTTATAATGATTAAGATTGAAGACTATTAATTATCTTTTTAAAATAAATTGCTCAATCCTCAGTGTTCTGTTTTGTTTTCACTTTATGTGTGTATCCTGTATACAGTTACCTCTTGCTCTAAGTCTCTTTATTTTCCAGAATGAGTCACCATCATTTGTAACTGGGCTTTATCTAATCTCTCTGGAAGTTTTCTAGGTTTTAAGTTGACCTGATGATATGATTGTATACTTACAGGAACCAGGAAATTCCACCAGAAAACTTTTAGATCTCATAAGTGAATTCAGTAAAGTAGCGGGATATAAGATCAATGCACATAAATCTAAGGCATTTTTATACATAAGCGATGAATCTTCAGAAAGAGAAATTAGGAAAACTACCCCATTCACAATAGCTTCAAAAAAAATAAAATACTTGGGAATCAATCTCACAAAAGAGGTGAAAGACCTCTACAATGAGAACTACAGAACACTAAAGAAAGAAATTCAAGAAAACCTTAGAAGATGGAAAGATCTCCCATGTTCCTGGATAGGAAGAATTAATATTGTCAAAATGGCCATACTACCAAAAGTTCTATACAGATTTAATGCAATTCCAATTAAAATCCCAATGATGTACCTTACAGAAAGAGAGCAAACAATATTGAAATTCATCTGGAAGAATAAAAAACCCAGAATAGCTAAAGCAAACCTTGGCAGAAAGAGTGAAGCAGGGGGTATCGCAATACCAGATCTTCAACTCTACTACAAAGCAATAGTAACAAAAATGGCATGGTATTGGTACCAAAATAGAAAGGTGGCTCAATGGTACAGAATAGAGGACATGGACACAAACCCAAATAAATACAATTTTCTCATACTAGACAAAGGGGCCAAAAATATGCAATGGAGAAAAGATAGCCTCTTCAACAAATGGTGCTGGGAGAATTGGAAATCCATATGCAACAGAATGAAACTAAACCCATATCTCTCACCATGCATAAAACTAAGCTCAAAATGGATTAAGGATCTCGGAATCAGACCAGAGACCTTGCATCTTATAGAAGAAAAAGTAGGTCCAGAGCTTCAACATGTCGGCTTAGGACCAGACTTCCTCAACAGGACTCCCATAGCACAGGAAATAAAAGCAAGAATTAATAACTGGGATAGATTCAAACTAAAAAGCTTTCTCTCAGCAAAGGAAACTATCAGCAATGCGAAGAAAGAGCCTACAGAGTGGGAGAAAATCTTTGCCAATCCTACTTCAGATAGAGCACTAATCTTCAGAATCTATAAAGAACTCAAAAAACTCTACACCAAGAATGCAAATAATCCAATTGACAAATGGGCTAAGGAAATGAATAGACACTTCACAGAAGAAGATCTACAAGCAATCAACAAGCATATGGAAAAATGTTCAACATCTCTAGTAATAAGAGAAATGCAAATCAAAACCACCCTAAGATTCCATCTCATCCCAATTAGAATGGCGATTATCAAGAATACAAGCAACAACAGGTGTTGGCGAGGATGTGGGGAGAAAGGTACCCTCATACATTGCTGGTGGGGCTGGAAACTAGTGCAGCCACTCTCGAAAGCAGTGTGGAGACTCCTTAGAAAACTTGGAATGGAACCACCATTTGACCCAGCTATCCCACTCCTTGACCTATACCCAAAGGACTTAAAATCAGCATACTACAGAGATACAGCCACATCAATGTTCATAGCTGCTCAGTTCACAATAGCCAGATTGTGGAACCAACCTAGATGTCCTTCAATTGATGAATGGATAAAGAAAATGTGGTATATATATATACAATGGAATATTACTCAGCCATAAAGAATGATAAAATTATGGCATTTGCAGGCAAATGGATGAATCTGGAGAATATCATGCTAAGCGAGATAAGCCAATCTCAAAAAACCAAAGGACGAATGATATCGCTAATAAGTGGATGATGACACATAATGGGGGGCGGGAGGGGTTAGTGTTAGGGTTAGGGAGGGGGGCAAGAATGGAGGAAGGAAGGACTGTATAGAGGGAAAAGAGGGGTGGGAGGGGTGAGAGGGAAGGGAAAAAATAGCAGAATGAATCAAACAACATTACCCTATGTAAATTTATGATCACACAAATGGTATGCCTTTACACCATGTACAAACAGAGAAACAACATGTATCTCATTTGTTTATAATAATAAAAAGAAAAAGAAAAAAAAAAGTTGACCATCTTCTTTAGAATGTTTGTTTTAAGCAGAAGTATTGCTAAGGGATATCTTCAACCACACCATTTGCTTTTTCAAAAACAGGGTATTTATGCATTTTTATATTACTTTATTTCTCTACTCATTAGGTTACTAACAGAAATGCTACTGGTTTCTTTAAGAGGGAGAAGACCTTTGCAAAATTCTAATCTTTCTCTTTCATTGATCTTGACCCTCTGGGATATGCATTTTAACATATTCACTTCTGCTTAGGAGAAACTTTCTGCTGACGTAGGCTTCCAAAGAAAATGTTCCAATTGTCTTCCAAGATATCAACATAGTTAAAGAGAGGATAGTTTTGAGTTAAATAATTGAATATTCTTGGGATTTTTTTTTCCCTACAGACATAACTTTTGAATTTCTGTATTTTGCATGTCTATTCTCTCATATGATGAATAATTAACTTGCAGTCCCTTCTTGAATGACCTACTGGATTTGAATTTTAACACATTAGCTGGATAATCATAGACTATAATTTAAGTGCTCTGGGTCTTATTTTCTTCATCTCTAAAAGGTGATGATAGAAGCACCTACCCCATTAGATTATTTTGAGAGTTAAATAAACTATTATAGGAAAAATACCTGGAACAGTGCCTGACCCTTAGTTACCAATCAATTTGTGCTAACCATTTTTTTCTCCCCTAATGTTTCAGAATCATCATTTGGTGATTAAGAGAAAATAAACTAGGAAAAAAACAGAAAAAAGTTAAAGGAATAAAAAACCATCAATAATGGAATTTGATAGTGTATTTACCAGAAAGGGCAGAAGACAAACACATAAGATTGTTCTGCTTAATGGAGAAAGTCTGTCATAGTATTTTCAAACAAGAACTATGACAACAACAACAACAACAACAACAACAATATCCTAAAACAAAACAATTCCTTTGGGAAACTCAAGTTATTAATAGTTGAAAGTTGATTTGGATTTTCTTTTTGAATGAAGAACCTCTTTCCAAATATTTGATGTTCGCTTCTTTTCATTATAGTTACACAACTTGACATTTATTTGCTTTCTACAAACAATAGGAAAACAAGGGCTATTCTGTGTATACTTATCTCTGCTCCCCATCAGTTCTTTCCCATTCTTCTTTATTTGAAGTTTATAGTAAACTCATCAAATAATATCTTTATTGGTTTGCCACCACTTGTATTGTTACATTTGTTTTTATTTTTCATATAATGAGTGTTTTGGGTTACACATCCAAGTTCGTTTATTGTAGTAAATTTCCTCTTGTCCGGAGGATGTCTTTGTAGGTTTTGTAATATTAATCTTTCATAATGAAAATGATGTAAATTTTCCTCTCTTCTTCACTAAATAAGAGATAGGCTCAATCTGAGATTGTTCTGTGTCACAGTCAGGTGGTTGGTTACACTGTACGGATTTAGTATTTATATTTAAAACATGAGGAATATTTAATTGTATGATTGGCAGGTTTTTGCTTAAGAATTATTAATTGTATTGGAGGAGTGTATACAGCATACAGAAAATTAAATAAATCCTTAACTCTAAATGTATAATTGTAGACTATGTTTAATCACTAATCTGTCTTCACTACTCTCAATTATTTATTTATTTATTATTTATTTACACATTTATATTTGCAGCACTGGGAACTAAGACAAGTATTTATTTTTATATCTTGATTAACTCCAGGAAGGTTTTGCAGATGCTAGCTGCTTAAATAGATGTGCATATGATAGATTTATTAAAAAATGGGTTAAAGGACAAAACCTAAATATTGAATTGGAGACAAAAAATGCTGGAAATTTTTGGTTAAGAATAACTGCTGCATTGAATTATGAAAGTCAGCTCTGAACTTTCTAATAAATGAACCATAAAGGTATTTAGGAGAGACAACCATTTTCTTATGACATATTCTAAGAGGAATTTACTACGTGGATGAAGCTTACATTCAGATGTATACACAGTAGCAGTAATTTTGTAAAAGGCAGAGAAACATTCATCATATAGCATGTCTTCCATCCTGCTTGCTAGGGATACATTTTACTGAAATGTAAGATACATATGGAAAAAACATTCATGTACAAATAATAAATAAAGATCAACAGGAATTTTCACAAAGTGAAGACAACAATATAATTCCTGGCATCATCTAAAAACAGAACACTAACAAGTAGTTCTGAAAACCTCCCCCAGGTGTGCCCTTACAGTCATGATCCACCTTCCCAAGATAACTAGGATCTTGAATTCTAAGAGTATATTTCAATTTGGCTTGTGTTTGAACTTTTATAAAAGAAGTCAGGTAGTATGTATCTGGTATCTGGCTTCTTTCTCTCAGTGTTATGTGTTTTAGTTAGCTATTTCGCTGCTATGACTAAAGGATCTGACCAGCACAACTGTAGTGGAGGAAAAGTTTGAGGGCTCACGGTTTCAGAGATCTTAGTCCATGGAAGGCTGGCTCCATTCCTTGGGACTTAAGGTGAGGCTGAACATCATGGCAGAAGAGCATGGAAGAGGGAAGTAACTTGCACCATCAGGAAGCAGAGAGAGACTCAAATAGATGTGCATATGATAGATTTATTCAAAAAATGGGTTAAAGGACAAAACCTCAACTCACCAGATACAAATATATACCCTAAAGCTATGCCCAGTTCCTACCTCCTTTAGCCACACCCTATCAATTCAGTTACCACTCAGTTAATCCATATCAGGAGATTAAATCACTGATTGGATTAGGACTCTTATACCCAATCATTTCTCTTCTGAACCTTCTTGCATTGTCTCACACGTGAGCTTTTGGGGGCCACCTCATATCCAAACCATAAGGTTATGTTTGTGAGATTAATTCATAATTTTTGAGTTTAGTTGTAGATCATTTTCATTGCTGTTCTGTTTTCCATTATGTAAATGTAATGCAATTTATTTATGCATTCAATTACTGGTGGACATTTTAGTAGTTTCTAGTTTTTGAGTGTTATGAGTAGTGCTGTTATGGACATTTTTGTAAGTATCATTTTGTGATGTGTATATACTTTTCTGTTGAGTATATACGAAAGAGTAGAATTATTACACTATAGAATATACACATTAAGTTTTAATAGATACTGCTAAGTAGTTTTTCAATTCTACTCCTGCCAGCAATGTATGAGAATTCCTTTTGCTCCACATCATTGCTGACAATTGGTATTAACAGTCTTTTTCATTTTAACTATTCTGGAAGGTGTGAGGTGAAATCTTACGGTGGTTTTGGTTTTATTTCCCTAATGACCAATGAACTTGAGTGTTTTTCCATGTGTTTACTAGCCTTTTGGATATTATCTTTTGTTAAGAATATGTTCAAATTTGAGGCAAGGGACACTGAGGTAACCTAAAGTAGAATTCTCTACTCTAGATTGTAAAATAGAACATGTAATTTATATATGTGACATCAATGTAAAAAAGTTAATATTATATTTTCAATATTAAAAGGTCTAACATAAATCACTGTCTAGCAGATGGCTCATGTTACCCTGGCACAGGTTTGACTTGGGGGAATAACTAAACCTAGGAATACTTCCACTCCAACATAAATTGGTTGACGCTGAAAAAGATAAGTCTTCAAAGGACCCTTTGGCTTGCAAAATATGCTCTTGATAATAAATTGGCTGGCGAGTGTAGTTACTTTTGTTTTCATTTTATTATTTGTCTCAATATTGAAAATTGTCTTTCCAAATGATAATCTTGGCACAGATGATATAGAGATACTGAAATATATTGACACAAGGCCTGCAGTCTATTGAGGTTAAAAATGGCATGGAGATTTGAGGAGTTGCTATTATTTGATGCTATGTCACTTCCTACTCTCCCTGAGTAGGGAATGAGTTTGTCTCTTGCGGAGCTCACTTGATATACATTCAGAATATTTCAAATACTCTTTGGTCATTGTCTGAGACTCCTGAAACTAGATCTGAGGATGGGAGAACAAGTTCCAATCCTTCCTACTTTCAGTCTCCTAGAGTTTCTTTCTTTCTTTCTTCCTTTTTTTTTCCCCCTTCTGCTTTTTAACAATCCTACCCCTGGATAAATCTGCTTTCAACTAGCAGAATGGGGAGAAAAAGTTTAATAATGTTTACTTTTAGGTGTTTTGCCTATAGAAACTCTAGTGAGGTAGAAACGAAACATATTATGTTCACTTTTGACAACTCATTAAAAAACAATAACAACTTTATCTTTTGGTATGACTGTAACTGAAACTTTCTATTTTAAGTTGGACTACATAGTCATTTTAAGCCAAAAAGCAATGCTCGTCAATGGTTGCACAAAAGCCAGTTAAACAAGTGTGAAGTCCTTTCTGCCTGAGGCATCAGTTACTTTTGACTCTGACAGCCTCCTGCTGTCCTCCCGTTTTTTGCAGTTCCACATGCTACACAGTCAGACAGCAGTGGAGGGAAGAATGAGATTATATCACAAAAGAGGAAAAATGCTAAGCAGACTGCTTAACTTCCAGATTCAACTGCACATTATGAGTTGATGTACTTCAGGGTCAAAATACCTTCCTAGAACCTGGGGGATATCTAGGTAGTCTCCAAAATGATGGTGACAGTAAATGGCCTCCGTATGGTGGACCCCTCAGTTTGTCCCTGGGTAAAGTTAGACTAGAGGCCACCATAGCTCCATAGCTTGAAAATTGCAGGGATTTTGTGGAGGGTGTGCTGTTTATATTGTGGCCCTAATATGGGATTTTCAGGATGCTCAGAGTCAGATGTGATAATTAATTAGTGTGATTTAAAATGTCACATTCTGGAGTTACAAAATGCAAATGTTTTATATTTTATTTATTTTATAAATTCTAGAAGATAATGCTAGAATAAGAGATGTATATTTCTTACCACATCATTCTTTGAATGGGTAGTTTAGATAGTGGCACGTGAGAAAGAATCTTCCACCATCTTTTCCTTCACTCATTCAAGTTTTTTAGGGGCCTCTATGTTATAAAAAGGCAATACACTTTGGAAAGATTTTGCATTCTACATGTGACAATGAGGTTTCAGTTTGTGGTGATTTTATTAAAAATAATGAAAAATAATTTTGCTAGTGGTTTGAAGGAACTAGTTTTCTCTATTTGTTTTTAAAAAGATTTGCTGTATTAAATATGAGTATTTAAAATTTCTCAGACTTCTATAGCTCTTTTACCATACAGTTGGTATTAGAAGAAGCCTAACTAACTAGAACCATAATCTAGAGAGAGGAATTGAGTAGTTTATATTGTAGCAGAAGAAAATGAGAATGAAGCTTGGTGAAGCAGACTTTATAGGACTAGGGAAAACACCCGCAAAGCCTGGAAGTGCCAGAGGCGTAGATAGATCAGGGAGAGCCAAGTTGTCCAAGAGAGCATGCTAGTCACACTTTAAAATGAAATCTAAAAATGGGATGGCATTGCAATGAAAAATTTATCCACTTATGTACAGGACTCTAAGATGGATGCAGAATATTTCTTGGAGTTTGTGCTTGCAACATCTCAACCCGTGTGTTATTTAGCGATTGCAGAATAATTCAGAAAACTCATCTTTCATAAAATATAAAACTGTATTGCATTATGACCATCCCCCTTCCTTGGAATTTGAACTGTCATTGGCTATGTTCAGAGTGCAGCTCTTTAATGGTAGGGTGTTTGTTGTCCCAGAGAGCTAATAAAAACAGAGCTATCTAGTGGCAACTGACCTAACTTATAGTCATGTGACTTCAATCTCTAGAAGCTGTGGCCAAGGAGTTCTACTCATTCTTCAGTGACTTGAATATAGTAGAAAACAGCAAATTAACATAATGTTCAAACCCTGTGCAATAGGATGTAAGGGCAATAAAAAATCTGCTATTGTGGCATGCATAAGTTCTCTATGGACAATGGGGAAATATTTCTTCTGGTTGCTTATTTTGGAAATTCTTCATTTCGGTTAAAGGTTATGTACTTACTCACTGTTATGTTTGAATTTTTTTCCTCTTTATGTAATAAGCCATTAGGCTTAATGAAGTTTATTCTTAATTTAAGCAGACAAGAGACTTCAAAGAACAGAGGGTGGGGTTGCAAGTAAGTGAGCAAGATGGCCAAGTTGATACAAAAAAATAGCAGCACAGTGTAGGAAAATATCAACATGTCTTGCACAATCAATCACTGAAAATGTGTCAATAAGAGTGAAGCCATCTTGAATAGGTACAGACATAGCTGCAATAAATAATATAAGAAAATGAAGTAAAACTCCCAAAGGTAACTAATATCTTGAAAGAAAATATTAAATGGTAAGACCTCTGGTTATTGAAAATTTAGAAATTATAATAAACCAAAAAATATTCCTTGTAGTGGGATATTTTCAGTCCTAAAATTTAACCATCTGGAATTATTTTTAAAGGACCATACTATTAAATCTTTTGAAATAGAGAATTTTCCTTTTTAATGGGAAATCTGTATTTGATTGTAAAGATGGAACACTATGTCCTTGGCCTGGCTATTCTTGAATTGTAGGCTTAACATATAGTAGAGGCCAGGATTCCAGTAAATTTATTTCAGGCGTGAAAGCCTGGAGGAATAAACGCATAGATGTGAACAGAGGAGTATAACAGTGTGATACCCACTGCTATCATAATGAATTCCATATCAGTCATGCCGCCAGAGTCCCTGTTTTAATATTTGGATGCTGTCAGAATCGAATAAGTCAATGATGGTAAAACAGGATGCAAAATAGCTCGGTGGCAAGTGTATACAATAAAATAGTGCCAAAGAACAGTATTTTGCATTTTGAAGAAAAAGGAAATCATGTAGGACTCAGAGACAACACGGATCTCTAAAACACAGAGCAAATTTTAAAGGAGAACTGATTTTGAAAGAGGATTCTATTCCACTTTGCCTTGTAGAAACTTATTTGAAACATTATTAAGTGATGGTCATTAGTAAGTACTGGCATTTTTTTCAGTAAAAATGGACAATTTTCAAGACAAATCAGAAAGATGGCATAAGTTCTGAGACCTGAGAACAAGAAAAAGGTTTGTCTCTGGTCATTGTGTGTGAACTTCCCCAGGTGTGCCCACGGGCAGTGCTCATCTTCCTAGTGATGGCAGATCCAGATAAAAATCAGCATATTACAGTGACACAGCCACATCAATGTTTATAGCAGCTCAGTTCACACTGGCTAAACTATGGAACCAGCCCAGGTGCCCTTCAACAGATGAATGTATACAAAAATGTATATATATAGTGGAATAGTACTCAGCCTTAGAGAAGAATGAATTTATGGCATTTGTGGGTAAATGGATGGAGCCAGAGAATATCATGTTAAGGGAAATAAGCCAATCACAAAGGCTGAATGTTTTTCTCTGATACACGGATGCTAATTCACAATGGGGGGGGTGGGCTATGGAAGAATAAAGTTACTTTAGAGAGAGGGGAGTAAAGGGAGGGGAGGACAATAGTAAAATGAATCAGACATTATTACTCCATGTACATATACAACTATACAACTGGTGAGATTCTGCATTACATATAACCAGAAGAATGAGGAATTATACTCCATTATATATGATGTATCAAAGTACATTCCACCATCATGTGTAACTAATTAAAACAAATTTAAAAATTTAGAGAAATGCTGAAGACTTTAAAAAGGGTTAAAGATTGGGATGGGGAGACAAAACTTTGTAGGAAGAGATTAGCTGTTGAAATTTTTTTTTTTTTCTGGTGGATATGTCTAGAAATTTCTGGCCTGGCCATTTTAATATTTTTCTCTCCTGGGATACGTAGCCTTTTAAGTTATATTTCTAAGATTAAAAAAAAAATGCCAGGGCTGGGGTTGTGACTCAGTGGTAGAGCATTTACCTAGTACATGTGAGGCACTAGATTCGATCCTTAGTAATGCAAAAAAATAAATAAGATAAAGATATTGTATCCATGTATAAGTAAAAGTATTTTTTAAATAATCAGAAAGGTTATATACCTCAAAGTCCTGGGGTGGCAATTGAGAGAACTGGAGGAAGTAAGGTATGGCATTTTTAGAGAGTTACTTGTATCAACCTAGATACCCTTCAGTTGATGAATGGATAAAGAAACTGTGGTATATATATATATATATATATGTATATATATATATATATATATATACAATGGAATATTACTCAGCCATAAAGAATAATAAAATTATGGCATTTGCAGGCAAATGGATAAAATTGGAGAATATCATGCTAAGTGAGATAAGCCAATCTCAAAAATCCAAAGGACGAATGATCTCCCTGATCAGTGGATGATGACACATAGTGGGGGGTGGGAAGGAGATAAGAATGGAGGAAAGAGGAACAGTGTAGAGGGAAAAGAGGGGTGGGAGGGGTGGGGGGGGGAGGAAAAAAGTAGCATCAAAAAATAAAATACTTGGGAATCAGTCTCACAAAAGAGGTGAAAGACCTCTACAATGAGAACCACAGAACACTAAAGAAAGAAATTAAAGAAAACCTTAGAAGATGGAAAGATTTCCCATGTTCTTGGATAGGCAGAATAAATATTGTCAAAATGGCCATACTACCAAAAGTGCTATACAGATTCAATGCAATTCCAATTAAAATTCCAATGATGTATGTTACAGAAATAGAGCAAGCAATTATGAAATTCATCTGGAAGAATAAAAAACCCAGAATAGCTAAAGCAATCCTCAGTAGAAAGAGTGAAGCAATACCAGATCTTCAACTCTACTACAAAGCAATAGTAACAAAAACGGCATGGTATTGGTACCAAAATAGACAGGTAGATCAATGGTACAGAATAGAGGACATGGACACAAACCCAAAATTTTCTCATACTAGACAAAGGGGCCAAGAATATGCAATGGAGAAAAGATAGCCTCTTCAACAAATGGTGCTGGGAAAACTGGAAAACCATATGCAACAGAATGAAATTAAACCCCTATCTGTCACCCTGCACAAACTCAACTCAAAATGGATCAAGGACCTTGGAATCAGACCAGAGACCCTGCATCTTATAGAAGAAAAAGTAGGTCCAAATCTTCAACTTGTTGGCTTAGGATCAGACTTCCTTAACAGGACTCCCATAGCACAAGAAATAAAAGCAAGAATCAACAACTGGGATAGATTCAAACTAAAAAGCTTTCTCTCAGCAAAGGAAACTATCAGAAATGTGAAGAGAGAGCCTACAGAGTGGGAGAATATCTTTGTCACTCATACTTCAGATAGAGTGCTAATTTCCAGAATCTATAAAGAACTCAAAAAACTCTACATCAAGAATACAAATAATCCAATCGACAAATGGGCTAAGGATATGAACAGACACTTCACAGAAGAAGATCTACAAGCAATCAACAGATATATGAAAAAATGTTCAACATCTCTAGTAATAAGAGAAATGCAAATCAAAACTACCCTAAGATTCCATCTCACACCAATTAGAATGGCGATTATCAAGAACACAAGCAACAATAGGTGTTGGCGAGGATGTGGGGAAAAAGGTACACTCATACATTGCTGGTGGGACTGCAAACTAGTGCAGCCACTCTGGAAAGCAGTATGGAGATTCCTCAGAAAGCTTGGAATGGAACCACCATTTGACCCAGCTATCCCACTCCTTGGCCTATACCCAAAGGACTTAAAATCAGCATACTACAGAGATACAGCCACATCAATGTTCATTGCTGCTCAATTCACCATAGCCAAATTGTGGAACCAACCTAGATGTCCTTCAATTGATGAATAGATAAAGAAACTGTGGCATATATATACAATGGAATATCACTCTGCCATAAAGAATGATAAAATTATGGCATTTGCAGGCAAATGGATGAAATTGGAGAATATCATGCTAAGTGAGATAAGCCAATCTCAAAAAACCAAAGGACAAATGATCTCGCTGATAAGCGGATGATGACATATAATGGGGGGTGGGAGGGATTAGCGTTAGGGTTAGGGTTAGGTTTAGGGTTAGGGTTAAGGAGTGGGGCAAGAATGGAGGAAGGAAGAACTGTATAGAGGGAAAAGAGGGGTGGGAGGGGTGGGGGGAAGGAAAAAAATAACAGAATGAATCAAACAACATTACCCTGTATAAATTTGTGATTACACAAATGGTATGCCTTGGCTCCATGTACAGAGAAACAACAGGTATCCCATTTGTTTACAATAAAAAAAAAAAAGCCCAAATGAAATACAAATCCTATCATAATTGTTTAGACATTTTAATGCTTATGATCACATTTCCTTATATAATGAATCTAGACAATGCCTCTCTAGGTAATATTCAAAATATTTTAATTTGAAAGATTTTTAAATGTAATTTTTGCTGTAAGAAATAATTTCATTGAAATTCAGGAACAGACTTGCTGGGGTAAGAGTCCACTTTGAATTCTAGATTTAAAAATTTAAATTGCACGTTTAAATATCAATACGATATAGATGTCATAGTATCTCTTTTGTATGCTGACTTTTAAATTTTTGACACATTTTAGAATGATAGTAGTGAAATTATAGCATTCATCATTGTGTTAGTGTTCTATTGCTGCTATAACAAATTGTCACAGATTTTGTGGCTTGAAACAATAGAAATTTATTGCCCTTTAGTTCTGGAGATCAAAAGTTTGAAAATGGGTTTCCCTGAGCTCAAATGGAGGTGTCAGGGGGACTGTGTTTCTTCGGGAAGCTCTTGCAGAGATTCTTTTTCCTTTCCTTTTCCAGCTTCTAGAGGCTACCTGTATTCCTTCATTTGTAGTTTCTTTTTTCCTCTTTTTAAAATTTATTCATTTTTATTTTGTGGTGCTAGGGATTGAATTCAGGGCCTAGTGCATGCTAAGTAAGCGCCCTACCATTGAGCTACATCCTCAACCCTCTTCTCTCTTGGTAAGATCAGAATAGAAGACTGAATCCTCACTTTGAGTCAATCAGACCGTGGTTCTCCTGGGTGCCCCCTCCTGTCTCCTTCCAGAATCCTTGTAATTATCCTTGGATAATCCATGGTCATCTCCCTGTTTTATGATCTGCTAATTAGCAACCATCATGGATATGCAACCTAATTTTCCTTTGCCATGTAAGATAACTTATTCACAGTTCCAGGGGATTAGGATGTGAACATTTTGGGGGGTGTCATTATTCTGGCTGCCAAAATTATCATCAATTTAGCTTTTCATGTTTATGAGACATTATTAATTTTACTGAAGAAGTTGAGATTGTCCTCAATATGATCAAAATATTTGTTGAGTCAGTTATGATATTAGAGATATGTTAAATAAGAGACACTAATAAGGTTGATAAGATGAGTTGGACTGAGGACTACTTGCTGCTGAGGACTACTTGCTGCTGCTGAGTGACTAATTGGTTTATTGGATCCATTGGGCCATCACTGGTGCTGGCCAATATAGTACAGACCTGGGCTGGGGAGATAGCTCAGTTGGTAGAGTGTTTGCCTGGGTTCAATCCCAAGAATATAGTGCACCACAAGAATATAGTGCAGACCTGAATGCCATACCAATCAAAGTCCATTTTAAAAAAAATATTTTTACATTTGTAGTTGTATAAAATCCTACCTAAAAATCATGTATTAATTATATCATGGAGGTAAAGATTTTCTCTGACATGACAAGTTCTTTACTAAAATTGGTGCCATTTCTATTTTTTTCCTTAGATGTAGAGAAAATATAGAATGAAATTGTGCAGTGCTAACATTTCAGTATTTCTTGACTCTAATTCATTTGGTAGCTTGAGATCCTATACTTGGATGCTGTCTCTTCCACCTCTTCAGGTCAGCTTACATGATTATTTAACAAACTTACATAGTGGTCAAGGTTTGATCACATTATGTAAGAGTACTACCATTATAGTTATATTTCAAAATGGCTCAAGACCTGTATTTACCAGGGCAGGAGAGAACAAGGGAACCTTAAAAGTAATGGAACCAAATGAGGAAAAGAAAAAAAGACAAAATATTTTTAGACGTCAGTGAAAACAACAATAAAAAAATGTAAAGGTGTAGTATCATGATATATATCAGTGAAAATAATGGAGTAGGGGGAAGACATAGGAGGAAAATGGTAGTTATACAGAAAGTGCAGAAACTTAAAGGAGTTTGAGGAAAACCAGATGTAAGAGAAAAAAAAAAAAAAAAAGAAAATACAAACGCCCAACTTTGGGCAATGCAAGAGAAAGTACAGTAAAATGGTGGAGTAAATGTGAGCCAGAACATAACAAAGGTTAAAACAATGTTTGTTTTGCTTAGCCTAAATAACAAGAAAGGGCCTTACTGCCTTCTTATAGTTTCCCATCCAAAAACAAAAATTTATGGTCAGCTCTACAATGCCTTGGACAACCACTAACTCCTAAAAATTTCTACTTTTGTATATTCATTTGGAAGTTTTTTTTTTCCTTTTTGCAAATTCATTATTCTTATTTTTTTAGTGATTAGAGATGAAATATTTTCAGATATTTAAAATTGGTTTAAAACTTGGCCAAGCACATTGATGGACATGGACTTGAAACAATGAGGCCTGTCTGCCTGGGCCTGGTGGAGATGTGTCCCTGCCTGCAGGCAGAGATGGATTAAATGACATTTTTGTGCCTATTCTAGTCTTAAACTGATCATTAAGATTACAATCTGAAAATGCTCCATTTCCTAGAGGGTGGGCCAACTGGTTATTCTCTGCTTTGAAAAGAAATTTAACTTTTAATTATCTGCTCTAATTAGGGGAGAAGTTGCATTATATAAATAAACCAAATGATGGAAAATCCAAAACTAATTGTATTTTTCTTTGAAGGGGTTTTGCAGTGACAAAGTAGTATTTAGGAAATTCTGAATATATACAATTTCTTGGATAACATAAACTTTTGGCATCAATGACCTTATCTTAATTTGTCCTCACTTAGAGGCTAGTGTAGAGATTTGTATATATTCAAGAAATATTTATTGCATTGAGATTGAAAATGCAATGCTAGACCTGAGCATAGAGCTTCACAGACTTTTTCATTCCATTCTGTCCCTTTCACATTTGCCATTTCAGGTGGGAAATAACTATGTCATTGTCCATTTTTGGAGCAAGGATGCTTGAAAATTTAGTAAAATTCATCATGAGTGGTTGGGCTCATATGTTCACTGAAATTAGTTGGTAAAGATTTGTTTTAATGAGGCTGTCCAACTTCCACTGAGTGGGAAAGAGTTATTCAATAAAATAGTCACCCTTGAAAAGCTGAAAGGAGGAATTTCATAGTGTTTATTTACTTTAGATATATTTAACTAGGCATATATTCTTTTCTCATATTTCTTATGTTTTGGAAGCTTGCTAATTGAGTGAAATATTACTAAGAATTGACATGGCATTACAATGCAAGTAGAAGATGATTTTGGGAAATAAATATGTTAAAATGTCTGGTAGGAGACATGTTAAGAGACTAAAAATCTTATCCAACATTGGAACATGGAATCTATCGCTTGATAGTTGAATAAGGCAGTAAAACTTGGCTATATTGTCATTGAGGTAGATGGCATCAATGGCTCTAATTTTTCAGGCCTCTCTGTGTCCCTGTTATGATAGCGAAAGAGATGTTTTAACGTAGCAGATCATGCCTTTGCTCAAAATCTTCTAATGACTTTCTATCTCATTCAAGTAAAAGCCCAAATTCTTGAATGATTGGCAAAGTAAAAATAATCTGTCTATTCTATTTCACTGATACCATCTGTTGTTCTCTGCTCACTCTGTTCTAGTCTCACTGAATGTTTTTTTGTTTCTCTAACATGCCAAGCATATCCCTATTTCAATGCTCTTTCATCTATCATTCTTTCTGAAAGGAAATTATCTATCTATCTATCTATCTATCTATCTATCTATCATCTACCTAGCTTTGTTTTTCACTTTCTTTTGGAATCCATTCAAATGTCATTTTCCTTGATCCTACTCTATGCACCCCATTCACTATCTTCCTTACTCTTTTTGACTTTCTAGAGAATAATTATCATCATCTGACTATCTGACATGCTATTTGCAGATTTACTTGTTTATAGTCTGTCTCCACATGTTAGTGTAAATCTTCTGAGGGCAGGAATTCTATTTTGTATATCTATTGTATATAGGACAATATAAGCACACAATAAATTATAGACCTTTATATATGAAGCACAAGTGAAAATTATCACTTATTAAATATGCTGTCTGCTTCTCACAAGGGAGAGGGTGAGTCACTTAGGAGGTGCTGTCCATTATCTCCAAGTTGTAGTCAAATAAACTGAGTATCAGAGAAGTTAAAGGTAAGGAAGTTCATATAGATGAACTAGAAACATAAAGTCACACCTCTCTGATTCCAGGTGCTCTGCCATATGAGATACCTTTCTTATTTTCTTGAGGGCTTTGGAAGTAAAAAATTCCTACAAGGAATTTGAGCAGCAGATTGCGGTTTGGTAGATGGTCCAAGGTTGACTCAGGCAGTATGATGAACAGGAGAATCTTAAAAGCAGAGATGCAAACATCAAAGCCCAGGACAAGTGACATTGCATACTTCAGCAGGCTGAAGGCAGAGGCAAAGACATTAAAAGGAGATCTAGTTATGCAGTCCAAAGCTAGAACTATCAGGAAAGGTCAAGATGTCCAGGGCAAAGAAGGAGAGTATTGAAGTTGAAAATAATGTCAGGAAGTTAGGGCCTTACTCTCTGTGCTGATGTGTGTGTGGCCTGTGAGTGAATGTAAAGGTAGATGTGTCAAGTCAGATACAGAGTTCTCAGAATGACTCTTTGGAATATTAGCTTCACACGTGTTCCTTGGTTACTGATATGGTTATCTCACCTTATGTAAATGTACTGTTCTTTCCCATTGCTTCCACGGGCAATGGCGGACTATGCAACCAGTCTACTTGTGTTGCCTAACCTCAGAATGGTGTCATATCCCTCAGCTTCATATTGTTTGTCCTTCTGGTGACCTTGTTTATGTGGGGCTGTTTTATGACCAGGTACCTTTATCTTTGTGGGTCTCTTCTTCCATAATATATTAAAAATTATATTTTATATCTGTGTTGGTCTAATGATAACTATATTAAAATCATATGTGAAATTCTTTTCTTCATTTTACAAGTTCATTTGTTTCCTCCTGATTTTAAAATGAAAACATTTTTGTAGGTTTCAGAAAATATTTAGGGCCCTAAGCACTGCACCTACTATAAATCAACCCTGGATTATCAGCTACCTAGTTGCTTACAAATACAAAATAATCACTTAACATCCTTAGCTATAGCAACCTTTGAACTTCAGACTCTCCGAGCATGACTGAAACAAGTGTATGCAGCATGATTCTGTCCAGCAGTGGCCAATCTTTGTCAGTATGGGGTATCTGAAAATATCTAGAGGGAGCATCTTAGATTTTTTGTAAAAAGGTGAAATATCCATGCTTATTCCTGAAACTGATTAGATCGTGAAATCCCCTTCTAATCCTTTCTGGCTTCTTGGTGTCAAAAGTTTGCTTGATAATTTCAAACAATTATCAAATTTTGTTTGATAATTTCAGGATAAGTAAGAAACTAAAGCTAAAGAAGAATTTTATTCTCTGAAAAGGTGGGCACCAACCAAAGGAAGTTTACTTGAAAAGACTTTAGAATTTCCTAGATTTCCTCGAAAAGGGTAGCTGAGGCATAGTGATAACAACATGAAATGTACCCTCAGCAACCTCCAACCACCATTTGTTAAACTCCTAAACTGTTCCCAGCACTGTTTTACCCATTCTTTCCACAAATCAAGTCTAATAGGTAGTTACTGATATTAATCCCAATTTATGGAAGAAGAAATGGGGATTATAGATGTTAAATAACTTTTTCATCAACTATTATAATAACACCAGTACTCAGGTGAGCTTGTGTATTGTCAGCATCTATGCTTTTAACTTTATTATTTTTCCCATGGGTTCTTTGGATTTATTGGAGAGTTTCTTAGAACTTTAATAATTTGGTTATAAATGGTGAGTTCTCTGAACAAGAGGAGAATAAATTTTCCCATTTCTTCTTTTGCCTAACCTCTCTGCAAAATCATCTTTCTGCTTAAACATGAATTCACTTTTAAATTAATTTTCAAAAGCATAAATAGAAATATTTTCTCTAATATGTGATAATATTAGAGAAAATATGTGACAGTTTTTACTTAGACAACACATGTTTTGGTGAGAGTCAGTTATGAGCAAAGATATTCTAAAAGGTATGCCCAGGTCACAGAAATGTCACTAGGCTCTAGATCAATAACATTTAATAGACACAGCATGTGACCTACATGTGGAATTAGAAAATTTCTAGTAATTTCATGGAAAGTAAAAGGAAACCAATTGAATTAATTTTAATAATGTGTTTAAATTCATTGTTTTAACATGTAATCAACATACAAATTATTAATGTGATAATTTATAACTTCTTTTTTGGTATAAAATCTTTGAATTGTAGTGTATATGTTATGTTACTACATATATCTGTTTCATAAATCTAATAGTTGAAAAGGCAGACTCATGTACCTAAGCTATTTTGCACATACTTTTGAATGTTTTCTAATAGTTAAATATTAGTTTTTGAATTTAATTTGGATTAATTAAAATTAACATTTACTTCTTTCCTTGAACTTGTTATGGTTCAAATGCTCAGTAAATATTTGTGGCCAGTGGCTATTTTATTACCCAGTGTGAATCTTAGAAATTCTATAAAACTTATGCTTCTTTGGTAAGTCACACTTACTGTTTTCGCATGAGCCCTTTTTTGCACTCAGGATTTATGCTCTTCTATCCTTGTAGTTTAAATCTGTTAGATAATTTGGTCAAAAGTCTCATTTTGTGTCTCTTGTAACGGCAAGATAGAGTTAAAAAAAATGTAGTTATACTTTAAAAAAAAATTTTCTATGGTGCTGGGAACTGAACCCAGGGCCTTGTACATGGGAGGCAAGCACTCTACCAGGTGAGCTATATGCCCAGTCAAAACTATCTTTTTTTGTGTGTGTGTGTGTGTGGTGCTGGGGATTTGAACCCAGGGCTTTGTGCTTGCAAGGCAAGCACTCTGCCAGGTAAGCTATATTCCCAGTCCATGGTTATACTTTTAAAACATTATTTTAGCCTTGTCCAAATTTTTTACACTTTTCCTTTCCTACATCCTCATTCTTTTTACTTTCCACATCTAGAAATAAGAAAGCAAAATCAAAATAATTGTAAATGGTTATGAATAAAAGTAATTTTAGATAGTTCCCTCATTAATCTCAAACTCCTTTGAATGAGAATGGTAATCTGTAGTTATTAGTAACATAAATATTATCCATTAGTAGAAAATAATATAAATGAAAGCATTGTTTTTGTAGCTGTTATTCTTTTGGGTTTTGACAAATGGTAGTTGTTGGTTCCTTGGGGATGATGTTATGGGAGTACCTGCCTTTTGATTAGTGCTTTTTGTGACTAAATATCCAAGGATGGTCCTCAGCATAAGAGTCAGGGTGCCAGACATGGGATGCCACATAGTTTTTGGGAAGTCAGACACTGGAATAACAGTGAGTGAGATGTTCATAACAGGAGGTTCCGTGGGACACCATATGTTATACAATCCTATATATACGGGACAATGCTGTATTGCTTATTGCATGAATAAACAATCTGGGCATAGGGTTTGGTGTGGTTTTTATTAGCTATGGTCAGTCATTGGCCTAACTTTAGTATCTAATGTTAGTTTACCCTTCATTGGCTTCATTGCTCCCTGAGAATTTCAATTGGTCCTATGATATTTCAGCTATCCAGTTAGGTCAAAGCATCCAGAAATCACCCCAACTTATTAAAAGACTATTAGTGGGACCACAGAATCACTTCTATCGTTTAGGGAGTGATTAAGATCAAGAATAAATTAGAGTCTAGCCTGATGACTTAGGTCCACTTGCTCTGAAACTTTGTTTATGAAATTGGATTGCACTATGGGGACAAAAAAGGCTGTGCTTTGCTGCTCTCTATCCCTGTCATTGCAAGAATGGCAACTGGGCACTTGGGGACTGCTTTTCAGTTATAATCAATAGGCATAGGAAGACAGTTTTCACCACTCTCTCTCATTCTACTCTGATTATTGCCGTCCCTGTGTGACCACTATGAAATTTCTTAAATTCCTCTCTGGAAACTCCACCTATTTTCAAGGAAAACCTGGCCTGAATTTTCTGGTTTTCCTAAATGAAGAGATTAGCTGTGTAGGATAAATTTTCTCTTTTTCTAGGCACTTTTTGGATGGCTTCTGTGTTCCTTGAAGGACTTTGAATACTGAACTCTGTGCCTCAGTGAGTGCCATTCACATCTCCTGTGAGAACTTTCATCTACTTCATGGTCTGTCTTTGTTGATTTTAATATTATTTATGTATTCATGCATTCCTTAGAATAAGAGGTCATAGTAAAACCCTGTTTTGTTTTAATGGAACTGAACGAATGAAGCCAGAAAATCTGGTGAAGGGGTGCTTGCAATGCCTTTGAATACTCTGTCTCCTTATCTAGAAAATATGACTCCATCTGACTCTAAGAATAGAACTTTTAAATTTTTGGCAGTTTTTTTTTTTGATACTCTGCAGGCACATAAGAACAATGGTACCCAATGCATAAAGTCAAAAAGCATACTGAATATAAGCATCAGTAATTCTTTGAAAGAGATTCACTTTCAAAGTGATTCCTTGAAAGGCTTTTCAAAGAAGACCACAAGCTACAAAGACGAATGATTGATGAAAATGATCCTTCAACTATTAAAGCAAAATGTGCTCATTGAAAAAATGTTAGATACAGGTACAAGAGGATTCTCAAAGCAGCTTCTGGGCCCTGAATTTTAGACTTCCAGAACCATGAGACAAATAAATGACTACTTTTAAGGGAAATAAGGGGGGGGTATGAAAAATGGTGGAATAAGACAGACATCATTACCCTATGTACATGTATGATTACACGAACGGTGTGAATCTACATTGTGCACAACCATAGAAACAAAATGATGTACCCCATTTGTGTACAATGAATCAAAATGCAGTCTGTAAAAAATAAAAATAAAGAATTCTTTTTCCCATTAAAAAAAATGGCCCACTTTTCAAGGATAGTGGAAAATGGACTAATGCAAATGTATAAAAATATATACAATGATAAAAAGTTAATTGACCTTTGCATGGAACATATTTTTCTATCCTTTCACTTCAGCCTATGTGTTCCCTTAAATTTAGAGTGTCCTGTGAACAGCATGTCGCTGGGTTATTTAAAACAATCTCTTCAGCCACTCTAATCTTTTCAAGGGAGAGTTCAATCAATTTTCATTTGAAGTAATTATTTTTGCATAGTGACTTATTATAAATTTTGTCAATTGCTTTCTGTTAGCCTTGCAGTCCTTGTGTTCCTCTTTTCCTCTCTTGCTTTGTTTTTCTTATATTTTTTTGTACAGATATGGTTTGATTTCTCCACTTTCTTTTTCTTTTTCTTTTTTTGGTGTACATCTACGCTACATATTTTCTTAGTGATTACCATGGGGCTTATCTAAAATATTTTATATTTATTAGAGTGTATTTGAAGGTGATAACAACTTAGGTTCAATCACATACAAAAAATTACACCTTTACTTCCTGGTATGTTATTAACATCACAAATTATATCACTTTTATATTATGTATCCATTAGTATGTCAATTGTGTGTCCTTCCTCCCTTCCTTCCTTGCCAGGGCTGGCGATTAGCCTTAGCCATTCTACCAAGCATTCTACCACTGAGCTACACCCTCAGACCCTGTCTTTTTTTTTTTTTTTTTTTTTTTGGCGGTGCTGGGGATTGAACCCAGGGTCTTGTGCTTGCGAGACTCAGCTATCTGCCCAGCCTCTCAGACTGCATCTTTTAAGTTCTCTATCAGAATTAAAAGTGATTTAACCACTGTCATTACAGAATTACAACATTCTGTATTTGTTGACATATTTACCAGTGAGCTTATACCTCTGTATTCTTTTGTATGCTATTTAGTATCCAAGGGATCCAAGGAGATGTCTTCAGTGTTTTTTGTGAGGCAGGTCTAGACATCATGAACACCATCAATTTTATTTGTCTTGACATGTCTCCTTAATTTTTGGAGGAATATTTTTCTATAATATTTGGAGGAATATTTATATATATTATAAACATATATATATATATATATATATATATATATATTTTTTTTTTTTTTTGTACTGAGGATTAAACCCAGGGGTGCTTTACCACAGAGCTATATCCCTAGTCCTTTTATTTTATTTTTTTAAAATTTGAGACAGCTTCTCACTAAGTTGCTAAGGCTGGCTTTGAATTTGTGGTCCTTCTGCCTCAGCCTTTCAAGTTACTGGAATTACAGATGTGGGCCACCATGTCAACCGGGACATATTATCCTTCATTGGCAGGGTTTTTGTTTGTTTCTTTCTGTTCTTCTTCTTTTTTCAGCATTTTGTAATTATATCATCTCTTACCCACTTCTGGCCTGCATGGTTTCTGCTGAGAATCCACTGATAGTCATAATTGTTGTTCCCTTGTACATGATAAGTGGCTTTTCTCTTGCTGCTTTCAAAATTGTCTCATCGTCTTTTACTTTTAAAAGTTTGATTATAATGTATTTTGGTATGGAGTCCTTTGAATTCCTTTTATTTGGATCTGTTAAACTTCTAAATATGGATGTTTATTTCTGTTCACAGATTTGGCTACTATTATTATTTTTCCTGTTGTACTGGGACTTGAGATCAGGGACACTCTATCATTACATCTCTGATCCTTTTTATGCTTTATTTTTGAGAAAAGGTCTTGCTAAGTTGCTAAGACCAGCCTTGAACTTGCAATCCTCTTGTCTCAGCCTGCAAATATGCTGGAATTACAGGCATGTGACACCACACCTGGCTATTGGCCATTATTTTTTAGAATAGGCTTTATGGCCTCTTCTCTTTCCTCTCCCTCTAGACCTCCTACAATGTTGGTCCTCTTGATGATATAAGTGTTTTAGACTTTCTTCCTTCTTTTTAATTTTTTTTCTTTTTTCCTTTCTGCATGGATAACCTCTACTGACTTGTCTTCATGTTCCACTAGTTTTTTCTGCTTCGTCAAGTTTGCTTTTGAACCACTCTAAAAAGTACTAACTTTTTTTTCTTTTAAGTTCAGTGATTGCATTCTTCAATTTCCAAATTTCTGTTTAGTACCTTTTTATACCTTCAACGTATGTGCAGAAGTTCTCATTTTGTTCAGACATAGGTTTTCTGTGCTTGCGAAACATCATTATTATGATTATTTTGGACTCTTTGTCAAGTCATACATATACCTCCATTTCTTTTGGATTGTTTATGTGAACTCATTTAATTCTGTTGATTGGAACACCCCTCCCCACCACATCTCGTTTCTTTATTTTCCTTGTAATTTTGTGGTAATATCCCTGAATCTTAAAC
This sequence comes from Sciurus carolinensis, assembly GCF_902686445.1. NCBI lineage: Eukaryota > Metazoa > Chordata > Mammalia > Rodentia > Sciuridae > Sciurus > Sciurus carolinensis. The sequence goes on from NC_062218.1 coordinate 37,900,017, forward strand.
AAACACACACAAAACAGCAACGAAAATAAAAACAAAACAAAACCAAGTAACAACAACAACAAAAACCCAGCCACTTTTCCCAGTCGGTCTGAGCTGGCTTTGTGCTGATAAAGAGTTTTGCCCATTAATCAGTCTAGATTCTAGAAACCTCAAGCCTTTCAGGTGAATGTATCATGACTGCACTTGTGTGTGTAGATTACTAATTAGAGGGATTTTGCCTTCCTCCCTCCCTTTCTTTCTTCCAGCCTCTCATTTCATGCTCTCTTGTGTTTGTCTGCTGTACCACCCCAGTCATCTAGATCATACCAAGGCTTGTCCGTGCTCTGAGATAGGCAAGACAAAGGCTAGACTTTTGGGAAGCCTGTCCGAAAACTGGATGAATAGTCCAGTTTTCCCTCCCCAGCGGGCAGTTGGGATCCGGGAGTTTTTTTAAGATGACTTGATTCTGTGCCTGTGGTGAGAAGGTACCATGAATCTTCCTACTGCCTTTTGTGCACTGGTTTTGTGTTAGCCTGGAAACGAGGAGCTTATTAGTCAGTTTCTAGATTACTTATAAAGGGAATTGGTCTAGGTATTCTTGAATATCTGTTTCTATGGGAGAAGGAAAGGTCTGGATCTTTCTATTCTGCAATCCTCTGATTGCATAATTTTAAAGGCAATTTGTTCTTAAAGGTCTTAGGAAGGGCTATTTTATTATACTTTTAAGGTCAATATTGTATTTGCTAAAATAAAATTCTATTAAGAAATGATGGAATTCAGTTTTCAATATAGTGATCAGATTTATAACTGGGTAAGACACTTTCAGATACAGCCTCTTTACCTTACCTTTGTTTTCAGCATAGAAGATTATAGTATACCACCTTGCACAGGTTCCCATCTTATCCTACACTAGTACATCTTGCCTCAATCATGTACTGTAGTTCTTTTATTTTCTGTCCTAATCTCCACCGGTGCAAACTTCAGGTATGTATACATATGCTGGTGCTGTAAATACTCTCATGGGGGAAGTCCTCAACTGATGAGGATAGGAAATGATGGGTAAATACTTATTTGATCCTTGTGTTTTTAATTCTGAGAGGTATCTTGTAAGCTCCTTAGAAGGTCTAAGGTGGAAACAAGCTATGCTACCCCATTATCAGCAGTGACCTTGACAATGAATCTTATATTGGCCTTTCCTTCTTCCCAGGTTAATTAGGTAAACAAGGAGGGAATGAATCCTCTCTTCCTCTCCTTTTTGTTCCATTCAGGTTCTCAGAGGATTAGATGATCCCCACCTACAATGGGGAGGGCAGTCTACTAAGTCCACCAATTCAAATACTAATTATACTCAGAAACACTCTTACAGACACACCCAGAAAAAATTTTAACATACAAAATTAAGGATCACAAATTCATCCTTTTTCAAGTTGGTACCCATATGCATCACCTTTAACCACACTTAATCCCCAAATATAGCCAATAGCAAGGTTATAAAATCTGCTTAACATGATAGAGCTCTCTTGCATATGCCTAAAAATGCATTAACTCCTTCCTCAGAAGAGGCAACGAAGTCCTTGAAAGATGTTTACTCTTCTTCTTTGTGGATGTTTGGAGATGGGGGTCGGCTGAGGGTGATGATGAATGATGTCTATCTACCCCAGTGCATTCAGTCAGACATTGGAGATCGAGCTCTGAAGGCACGGATTTAATTTTATTTAGGGTTGTACAGGACATATATAGGCACAATATCCAATCAGGTTAACACGCTTGTTAAAGCATAAGAAAGTCAGCCTATAGGTGAACTATATGTTGAGGTAGTGTAAACAAACCAAGCATGCCTAAGCAATTCTGCCCAGCAACAGGTCTGAGACAAAGGACTGGGGGGATGGTAAGCTCCAGCACACAGCATGAGGCAAGGCAGCGTGAGCTAGATCACATCACAGCTTGCTGGGATGCTTGACAGAGCAAGGCCTCCCCTCAGCTCCTAGCTCAGCCTCAACTGCTGCAAAGACCTTTATTCCATGGCGAGTCTTTACCATTACCTCAGTTTGTCCAGACTGTTTGGCTCACTTAAGATCATGGTGTCAGTGACTGCTGTCAGATGAGTTTGAGGAATGCTCCTTACACTCCTTGATACCTTTAAACTCAAATACTGTGGTGTAAAATTATACATAAATGCTACGATTTGAAGCCAATGGACCTTGTGTTACATGATAAGTAATAATAGAGGGAAGAAAACAAAAGTACACACATATAAACACACACAGCAAAATATTCATAGCAAAATAGGAGGAAATAATCATGACAATTGTTGTTCTCATTTCTATAACTGGACTCATGTTTATAACTGGTATTTATAACTAGCTTCTTCTACTACCCTACTAGACCTCAGCTGACTGTGGTCTTTATTTGATCGAGTAACCCAAAATTCTATTCCTGAAGCATGTGGACTGTTGGTAGCCCTTTCTGATCTGGTTTGTTGTTTCCTGTTGGCACTAATTACAGAACATGGTAATACTAAGAAGCCCTGCTTTAGTAAGTTTGAGCTGCAATAACAAAATACCATAGACTGGGTTATTTATAAGCAATAGAAATTTGGAATCTCTTGCATTCCAGATCTATTCTTGCTTACCGGCACTGTGAAGCAGTAGTCCAGTTTTCCTCTTGGTATTCAGGATGAATCACTCCAGGTAGCACTATAACTTTTTTTTTTGTCTGTTCATTCAGAGAATTGAGGAATCCCAAGTGGTTAGGTGTCAGTTTTGACTTCCAGTTCAGTGAAATCATTGTTTTTTCTTCAGCTGGAAACATTCCTCCCTTGGGATTAAGACCACTAAGCCAATAGAGCAGAGTCACAGCCAAAATTGTACAAGTGGGTCATGACAGGTAGGTAATGATTGGTGCCACTCTACTTGCACCTCTTCATTTCTGGAGTCACAAATACTGGCTATGGGCACTGATTCAGAACATATACAACTCTCTGGAGAAACACACCCCAGCCTTAGAAGGCCAATGCCTTCTATCTAGTGCTCTGAATTTTTTAAAGCTGACTTCACCAGTTCAACTTCAGGCCAGTTGCTTCAGATGGTGGAGAATATAGTAAGACCAGTGCATTCCATGAGCATGGATCCATTGCTACATTTCTTTTGCTATGAACTGAGTCCTTTGATCAGAAACAATGCTGTGTAGAATAGACGGTGAGTAAGACATTTTATAAGTCCATGGCTGGTAGTTTAAGCAGAAGTATTGAATGCAAGGAAGGCAAATTCTTATCCAGAATAGGAACAAAATAGAAAGAATATCTATTGTAATGAGAATAAAATGCTTCTCCTCCCATAAAGAAATAGTCCAATGTAATTGATCTGCCACTAGCTTGCTAACTGATCCCTCTAAATGCTGTCCTATCAGAATCTCAATGCTGGTTTCAGTTGCTGGCAGACTGGGAAGGTAGTGGTGCCTGTAGACAGGTCAGCCTTGGTGAGTGGAAGTGCATGATGCTGCCAGTCACCAAGGTGACCTATTTTACCCACTGGATGTTGGCAAGAGTGGCTAGTAAATGAGGCCGACCGGTATTCACATTTGAATATTATGATAAGCATTCACATGAAACACAAATATCTTTATATTCTTTTTGCCCATTTAAAAAATTCAATCTATATATGTCTTCCACAAGTTACTTTTATCACTAAAATTTCCAATAATTTCCCTTCCATCTCCCTGACCATTCAATAAAACCGTTGGCCACCACCCATGAACTGGTATGTAATCACATATCTGGCCATTTCTCTTTCTAGTCAAGGTAAACAAGGCTTGGATATTAGATAACAGCCAATTCATGATGGGACATTCAGGTTTCATAATAACTTGGTGGATCATGGTTAAGGGTTCAGTCTCTACTAAGGTAAAGTAAGGAGATAAAGAGCTATTTCTCAAAAGGAAAAAAATTATGTGCAGAAGTTGGGAGGCCTTTGCTCCAAAATATTATTTAAGGGCATGCACTGCAGTTCACCTATAGTGATCACAGTCTCCCATCAGCATCCCTATATGCTGCTGACATTACAGGCACCATTGGCCCTCCTAAGTCTTCTGACCCAAGTGGCAGAGCAACTTGCCTAGCAGACTGCACCAGTTTCAGAGACTTGTATAGTTCTGGGCCTCATTGAAGACTAGCAGCATTTCAATTTGCTTGGTAAATAGGCTAAAATAATATACCCAAGTGAGTCTATGTTAAAGAGGCCCATTAGGTATTGTGTTTCCTTTTTGTATTTATAGGATAAATGCAACAACTTATTCTTCACTTTAGATATCATGACAAGTTCCACACCACTGGACCTAAGAGATTTCATAAAATAGAGGTCTCTGAATTTTAATCTGATTTATTTCCTACCCTTAATATATAACTATCTTACAAATAAGTTCAGAGTGGTGTCACTTCTCACCCACTCAGTCCAACAGCACAATGTCATCAATGTATATGGACCAGTGGAATATCTTTTAGCAGGGAAAGGCAATCAAGATCCCTATGAACGAAGTTATGACAAGGCTGGAGAGTTCCTATACCATTGAGGTAGTTCAGGGAAGGTGTATTTTTGGTCATGCCAGCTGAAAGCAACATGCTTTTGATGGTCTTACTATCAGGTATTGAGAAAAATATATTTATCAGATCAATAGCTACATGCTAGTGCCAGAGGATAAGTTAATTTGCTCAAGCAATGAGACCACATCTGGTTCAGCAGCTGCTGTAGGAGTCACCACCTAGTTAAGCTTATGATAATCCACTATAATTTTCCATGATCCATTTGGTTTCTTCACAGGCCAGATAAGTGAGTTGAATGTAGACGTGGTGGGAATTAACCCCCAATTCCTTGAAGTCTTTGAGGGTGGTAGTAATTTCTGTAATCACTCCAGGAATGCAGTTTTGTTTTTGATTTACTGTTTTCCTAGGCAGAGTCCTTTCTAATGGTTTTCACTGGGTATTTGTAACTGTAATAGCCCTTTCTGTATATTAGTAGATGGGATTAATGTGGAGATTCTGTCAACTACTAAGTATGTCTATTCCAACTGTGTATTCTGGAACTTGGTAAACACCAAAGGGTAAGTTTGGGGCTCCACTGGACCAACTGTGGGACAGAACTGAGTTAAAATTCTGTTGGTAATCTGTCCTCCATAAACCCCTACTCTGACTGAGAGCACAGTGACATTTTGGGTCTCCTAAAATTAGTGTCAGCTTAGAGATCATTTCCAGTAAAACTTGATTATTTTCCATTCCCTCATGTACAGTTACCCTTGTAAAAGACTGTAGATTACTTTGAGGATGGCAGATAGATTAACAGTAAAAATATTCTATAGTGTATTGGGATTTTTCTCCAAGGAATAGAGACCCCTCTTCATTTAAGGAATTCCAGATCTACAAACTGGTTCAAGTCTGGTATTTATTGAAGGGCCATGACTCTATTTTATGATTTAGATTAAACTTTGGTCCACTGAACCTGGAACCTTCCTGCTTCCTGCTCCACAGATTAAGTAAAAAATTCAGCAGGCTTCCTGCTTACTTAACATCTTAGAAGTCCCTGTTCAAATAGCCGGCACCATAGGTTCTGCTACTTTCAGAGTATTCTGATTGTTATTTTGGCTCTCTTGTCTATCACAATACCTGTACTCACCTTTTCTTTGGCATTTTTAAATACTGACGAGTGGTTCTGGACCACTGTAGGATGCAATTACCCAATTGTAGTTGGAGTATTTCCCAACTACAGTTCCCATTATGAATTCTGGCCTACAGAGAAGAGCAGTCACAGAACTCTTTAAGGATACCAGTACACCCCTCACAAATTTAATTGTCATGGTTATGGTGAAAGGTATGTCTTCTGGATCCAGTATAAATGAGTAGATCCTAAATGGAAAATAGAGTTGAATATTCCAATCTCTCTAACCTTGAATCCCTTTCTCTAGATTAAATCTACTTGTATTTAGCATTTCCAATTCACTCATGGTGGACCATCTTTTGGCTTCTCTTTCAGTCAACCAAAAAAGAAAAATGTTAAGAGTTTTTTTTTTTTTTTTTTTTTTTTTTAAGATCTCCCTGAACTGCAATATAAAATGCACAACTTCTGCTTAGTAAGCCCACATCAATAAATTTAGCCTGATCCAATTTCATGTTCCTTTCACTATGATCCAAAACTCTTGTATTCCTTCTCACACATTCCCAAGATTTGCCTGTATAAATTAAGAAACTTAAGTAATTATATTGAAGTTTAATTTACTTCCTCATGGGTCATGCATAACACCTTGTCCTTAGGGGGCTTACTGAGATTTGGGTTTACTTATAAACCTTGAAGCAGAGTGGTGTTGGGGGTGGGTCCTGAGGAGAACCAACCCTGCTTTGCTTGGCAACTGTCTCAGTGGGGGTTATTTCAGTTTCCTCAGGCAATACAGTTAATTCCTTAATATGGAGGTAAAAAGCCTGATAGCACTGTGGGTAGGAAACTGATACCACTGGAAGCAGGGAGGTTGCTATCATGATAAATAGAGATGATACTGCCACTGAGATTGGGAGGCTACTTTCCTCCATCTGGAGAGAGATCATTTCTCCTAGTGCCAGGGATGCCAATTCTGCTGATAGTGGGGTAGCCACTCTGCTTGGTGTAGGGAGTTCTTTCTCTAGAAAAGAAGATACATCAGTTTTTAGGAGTTTAATATCACTAGCTTCATCAGGACCATTTCACACAACTTCATCCCAAATTACAAGATTTCATCATTCTGACCCATGAATGCCTTCTATTTAACAGTGCTTAGGTTAGGGCTGGGATGAGAACCTATGCTCTAATTCAGTCACAGGATGATTATCTGTGTTTGATTTTGAGCAATTTCATTTCCGCAGCTAGAGGTGATAAAGGTCTCAGGGTACACATAGATATTCTTAGTTTATTTATTCAGTGCTTCAACTAGGAATTCAGACACCTTAGCTCATTTTTTTTTTTACAGCATTCTGTCCAGCAACATTAGCAATAACCACTCAATATTTATTAGTTTTCAAAAAATGTTCAAAAGTATCATGTACAGGAGGCATCTAGCTCCTTGCTTTTTATAAAAGGTCGATGAGGAGTACCAATGCAAATATTTTTTTAATTGCCAAATCATGCCATGGACTATGAATGATTTCTTTCTACTGGAAATACAGTCATTAGCATATTTGAATTTTATCAGATTAGAGACTCAATTCCAGAAACCCTAGAAAAATTTCAGAAAATTCATCCTTATTATTTGGTACCTCTAGAACCACTCCTGATAAACAAGTTTGTTTGTTAGGGTTTTCCAGAGAAAAAGAACTGAGAGACAGATAGATTGATTTTTCATTACTAATTATGAGGTATTGACTCAGATGGTTACATAGTCTGAGAAGTCCCATGATCTGCAGATCAGGCAGGCTGGAAGGACCTCAGTCCTCGCTTCCTCTGCTTTTTGTCTTGTTCAGGTCCTCAGTGGTTTGAATGATGTCCACCCATATCTGTGAAGGCAATCTATTGCATCTGCTGATTCAAAGGCTAATCTTACAGACATACCTAGATACAATGTTTTACCTGGGAACCCAGTGGTCAGTCAAGCTGCACATGAAATTAGCCATATAAAATGACATAAAATTAACTCCTAAATAAGCAATCCAAATGAAAATTTTTTTCAGGTTCTGCCTTTGGGGAGAACTAAGGTAAGACATGGTTATTATCTAAGTTATACCCCACTTGTTAAGTAGCTTTAACAATTTCACCTGTAAAGATAAAATCCACAACAATGAGGTTGTACAATCTATTAATATTAAATTATATGATGAAAGATAATCATTCTGTTCCAGACTCTTCAGGAAAAGACTGATATCAATGCCAAAACTGTGACTAAACTGACAGGAATCCCTACGTCAGAATATGAAGGCAACTCACCCTCTTTTCCTTGTACCTAAGCTTGTCATTATGCCTGAGTCTAATCTATGCTACCTGTGGCTGAAGGGAATCTATTGTATAACATTAAGTTAAAATGACTTTTTTTTTTTTTTAAAGATATTCTTAGGTTCTTTAATGCTCCTAAAAGTCCATGAAAAGCATGTTACATCAATACAGCCTAGGCAAGGTGATCTATTCTAGGGGAATTGGAAGGAAGTGATAGCTAAACTTGTGGCCAGAACAGTCCAGTCTATGAAGAGGGAACAACGGCTGAAGATAGCTCCAGTATGTCAACTGACTGCCACCAGTCTATTATTCTGGACTTCATGGGTGTGACAGAGATGGCTGATGTTTTCCAGCAACACAGAAGATCAAACAATGCTAAGTATCGCTGTTAGAAGTCTAGTTTTACATTCTTTTTCCGTTTCTCTAGGGCTAATTTCTGGCATCCACACTGAACCTCCCAGGAAAGTTTCATAGCAACTGTTTGGGGCAAAGCAGTTGTATATTAACTGTAGGTATTGACTGAAGGCAAGTCTCTTCCCCTACCTCCTCCTCCTTTTTGGAACACTGTCGCTTTAGTTAAGAAAGTCTTATTATAGTTGGGAAAATCCTGATATCTACATTTTTCACACTGTAAAATCTCCATGAAACATATTGTCTTTATTTTTCAATTTCAACTTTCTAATAGTCTTTGGTTAGTTACATGAATTCTAGAATTCTTTCTTTTGACCCAGGAAGAAACTCCTTCTTGAAATAGTCTCTTACAGCAGTTTAAAAGTAGGTCCAGATGCTTCAGGTTGCTCTGATTATATGCCTTAATGCATTTATGAATCTGAGTTTATTCAAAATGCCACAATGAGGAAAATTTAGTTGTAACAGTCTAAAATCTTATAAAAATATATAAATCTAAAGAGAATACTTAAATATATCAAAAAGCTTAAGGGAGGAGGTAAGAAAGCATGTCTTTTGGATGGCTTCAACAAAATGGATAAATACTATAGAATTTATAAGACAAACAAAATGTAACAGAGCTTCTTTTCATTCTATTTCTATTAAAATTGAATAATGTTTTCCTTTAATGTACTGCTTCCCATATTCTAACTTTTATAATTCAGTATAAAAAATGTAAACAAACATATAAAAAAGCATTTATTATACCTAGACACAGTTATATAAATTCTTATTTAATTTTGTATAGTCTTCATAATACCCTATGTGGATTATTATCACATTTTAAAGATGGAAAAATTGAGGCTTAAGCAATGTAACTCACTCATATAGCTCATGCAGTTAGCAAGGGCAAAGAGTGGAGGCCAATTCTGTTTCCTATTTCCAAGTCCAGTGTCTTCGAAATACATCATACCTTCTGGAGCTAAATTTTTTATTGAAATTATATATACTATATGTCTCTGAAACATACCTCAGAGATTTTTTTTAGTGAGAACCCTGTATTTATGGACTGAATATTGGTAGATGAAGAGTGGCTATACAAACAAGAGAGGTACAAAAATGAGAAGTTTAAGTTGAAACCATGTTGAGAACATTAAGGTCCAAGTTACCTTAGGTCTGTGAAGGTTCATGGGTACAGCATAGAAAGAACTGAAAATAGAGGGACCAGAATAACTTGGGCTTAAACAGGAAACACAGGAAAACCTTTTAAGCCCTGGGGGAAGACTTAGTGAGCTTTTGACAGATTAAATAAAGACCTCATGGAAACTACATAGCTCTGAGAGAATATTACAAAAAAAAAAAAAAAAAGTAATTTTTGAAGCAACATGAAAACTCCAGAATCCAGAATTAACAATTAACCATTCATCTGTTGAAGGGAATCTAGATTGGTTCCACAATCTAGCCATATGAAATTATGTACCCCATTTGTGTACAATGAATCAAAATGAAGTCTGTAAAAAATAAATAAATAATTTTAAAAAATGGTATTATGTAATAAAAAAACAATTAACCATCAGTAAGAAAAATGGTGTCAGGGAGACAGAATATAAACTAATAATACGACTGAAGGATAAATGTGGCAGATAGGAGGAATAGAAGATGAAAAGGGGCAGATGGATTACAGTGTAGGTATTGACTTTGTGATCAGCATGTGGAAGGGTAGGGCAGGATTTTAAATGCCTTGGAAACATTGGGATATTATTTTATGCTTATCAGAAATTACCCCACAGTCCTTAGCTGTGTGGTCTTATTTTTAAATTATTTTTCCTCTTTGTATTTCAGTATGGAAATTTTCTATTATTCTGTCTTTCATCTTGATAATTGCTTTTTGGCTGTGTCCAGTCTACTAATGAGCCTGTCAAAGACATTTTTCATTTCTCTTACAGTGTTTTTGATTTCTAGTACATATTTTCTTTTGATTCTTAGAGTTTCCTTCTCTCAGCTCATATCACCTATCTGTTCTTGAATGTTGTGTATTTTTTTCCATTAAAGCCCCTAACATAACACATCATATCATAGCATAATGTAACAATGTAACATAAAACAACATAAAATCATAATATAATAACTATTTTAAATTCCCTGAATCATTCTAAAATCTGTGTCTTACCTAAGTTTGGTTCTGATATTTGCTGTCTCTTCAGACTGTGTTTTTCTTTCCTTTTAAATGCTTTGCTGTTTTTGTAAAAAAATGGACCTGATATATTGAAAATAGGAACTAAGGTAACTAGAACTCAAGATGAACTTTTATTTTAATCTGGCCGGGATTTGGGTTGTTCTTAAGATTTGCTGTAGTTTTAGAGCCCAAGAGCTTTCAAATTCTTCCAGTGTCCTCATTTTTGTTTTCTCTGTTGTCTTTAAACTTCCCTAAGAACTTCTCTTTAGCTAGAGCTTGCATCTAGCAGTTCTTCTAGCTGTAATGAACTCTTACTATACTGGAGTCCTTTGGTGTGGCAGTCAAGTGTGGAGGAAGGAAAGTATTGTATAAAATGATGATGAAATTGTAGTTCTTTAGTGGGTCTGTGTCCCTGGGCTGGGACTCACACAAGTATTTTATGCCTTTTTTCTCACCTTAAGTGAGAAAATAAAGCTAGAGGGGCTGAAATATGGAAAATTTCCTCCTCTAGGTAGGATCTGTTAAGGTTGTTTTCCCCTGGAATACAGGCCTTGGTGATGGAGAACAAAATATGCAGTGGTTATTTTCCTCTCCCCCTACTGGATCTAGGAGGGAATCTTTCTTGGTTGTTCACTGTGAGAACCTGTTGGAGGTCCAGGAGGAAAAACCATGAGTGTGGATTGTGATCTCCAGGAGTTTCTCATTCTCATGATAGTCTACACTCTGCACCTAGCATGACTTTCAGTATTTCTGACCATTGATGAGTTCAGTGGCTTCTGCTCCAGATAAGCAAATGCTGATTATGACACTCTGGATATCCTCTCTCTCCTGATTTCAGAGGGGCAGTTTGTCCTACAACCTCCATTCTCTAGTAGATCTAAGAAAAGTTGTTGATTTGTAGTTTGTTCAACTCCTTTCTTGTTTTAAAGATGAAAGTGGTGACTTACAAGCTGTTTATATCTTGCAATTGAAACTACAGGTCTTCTCACCAAAGGCTTATCAAAGACAAAGTTTAAAAGTGTGGACAATTTCAAGTGACTGTAAGGATGTGGGGAAGTGAGATTGTGACATAGTGCTATAGAGAGTATAAACAGGTATAGTAATTTTGTAGGCAGCTGTCAATTTTATTCACTGAAACTAAATCTGCTTGAATTCTTTGTATCAGCAATGCCACTCCTGGGTATTTAACTTCACGAAGTGAGGATGCTTATTCAATGAGGTTTCTAGCAGCAGGGAGTTATCAACATAACTTATGAAGGAGTGCATAAGTAAAAGAAGATGGAAACATACAATATAATACTGTGTAGCAGTTAGAATATCATGAATATATTTGAAAAAGACAGTGTTGGGAAAGGTTGATAAAAGAATAATATCTGTTTCAAAACATTCATACAAATTAAAGAAGAAACGTACAAACAATACTAAATATTTTACAAGGTTACACAAATTTTTAAAGGGCATATTTCAAACATATTAGAATTAAGGTCTGTGAAAGGAATGAAATGAAAATGGAGATGGAGATTAAGGGGAAAGTGAACAAACAATAAAATAGTCTCATATGGTGATAATGATAACATGTCTTGAATTGTGGAGTACGATTAACTTAAGTCTTTGGACTCAAGTTCCAAAACACCAACTGACCAACCAACCAACCAACCAGCTAACCAACTAATCACCTCCCCAAAACAAGACTAAATATGCATGCAGTTTGTAAGCAAAGTCTTAAATAAATTTAATGGTAAGAAGTTGGACTTAAGTATAAGGACTTTATATTTCTAGAAAGTGGTGAAGCATGATATTAATACTTTTATGTAACTTAGTCTTAAATTTGTACAGTTTGTTTCCTCTGTATAATATGGTTGCCAACTTTAAAACTGCTTTAAAGTGTCAACAACTCTTTCTGGGGTTAAATTTTACTCTTTATTTTATTCAGCATATATTTAATAGAAATTAGGCAGTGCTAAACTTGTCTGCATATCCCACTTGCCTGGAGCAAAACATCCTTTGATATCACCATTATCCCTTGTGATGGACAAGTCTCTCTTATCTATACAAAAAGTTTAGACTTCCTGTTGGACCACAGCTATTCCAAGAACACCAAATAAGTTAGAAAAATAATACGATCACCCACAGAATCTAGGTCTCTGATTCCAAAACCCATATTTTTTCTTTGTTCTTCTTCATATTTATTTATTTAAAATACTGATTTTTATCTGAACATAAAAGGAGGACACATAGAAAAGAAAAAAGATGAAAACAGATGCCTCTTGTGTTCTTGAGGTACACAACCTAATACATAGCCAATAATCATGTGTGGTTACAGAGTACTTGGTATGTGGACAGTCTGAAATGAGAGGAGGTGTAAGTATAAAATGCACACAATATATCAAAGACTTAGCTTTAAAAATAGAGTATAAAATATCCTATTGATAGTTTTTACATGGATACATATTGAAATAATATTTTTTATGTATTAGGTTAGAGTATATTGTTAAAATGAATTTTAATTTTTAAAATTTTAATGTGGATATTAGAAAATTAAAAATTACATATGTGGCTTAGACCATATTTATACTGGACAGTGCTGATGTACAATATATAGGAAAAGTCTTTCTTCCTATGCATTCAAATAAGTTAAAAATTGTGATTGCTTTGTATTACTATGTTATAATCTGCATTTTCATTTACAACTCTATCAAGAACATTTTCTAATGCCATTAAATGGTTTTCTTTGACATAATTTTAAATTACTAGTGTTCCATCACATTGGCTGTAGCATATTTATTTAACAGATTTCTTATTTTAGAATATCAAGGTTATTTCCAGCATTAACTCCATAACAACAGATATTATTGTGTATAACTCTTTCTTTGACTTCCAGTTTACTTATTAGGAAAAAATTCCTAGAAGTGGAATTACTGTAAAAGTTTTAAACATGTTTAAATCTTTTGTTAATCAGTGCCAAATTGCCCCCTGGAAAAACCATACCATTTTATGCTCCCAATACCAATGTTTAAGAGTGTTTATTTCTGTGAGCTGGCTCATTTCTCTGTCAACTTCATTGCTGTACAGTTTTCATTCGAAAGAGTTATTCTTTGGAAGTAACTTTTGTTTCCTAAGAATGTTATAGTCTACACAAGGCTTAGTTATTTTGATTTATCATGTAGCTGTTTAACATTTGGAACTGCTTTTTCTTTTTCTTTCTTTCTTTTTTCTTTTTATTTCTTTTTTTCAATACTAGGACTTAAACCCAGAGTCTTGCACATGCTAGGCAAGCACTCAACCGCTGGGCTTCATCCTGGTCTCTCATTTTTTTTTTTTTTTTTTAAATTTAATTTTGAGACAGATTTATATAGGAAGTTGCCTAGGCTGGTTTTGAACTTTCCATCCTCCTACCTCTGCCTCCAGAGTAGCTGGGATTACAGGCATGTGCCACCCCTTGACATCTTCTAAGTGAAAAATGAGTTACCTGGATACTTTTGAAGAGATAAACCAAATCTTATTCCATACAGAAGTTTCCATTTGATGGTTTCTAAAATATTATTTGAAATAACTGATTTTCCAGGGATGAACTTTTTGTTTCTGGCAACAGTTTTCTTTCCTTTTTGTAACAAGTCCATTCAGTAGTTAAGTTTTTTCCTGGTACTTACAAGCAAAAATGTCAGAAAAAGCTTCTTTCTTCTGTTTTGTGCAAAATAAACAGATCTCCACTGAAATTCATGGGCTGCCTGAGCGGTATTTACACCAATGGGTTCATTGAATAGCAGAACATGCTGTTTCTGTCATATCAGACTTGGGCCAATCTGATAAATGTGCCTAACAACTCTGCTGTTTCAGTGAATCTGAGTTGCTCTTGTAGACCTTTTTCATAGTCAAGACCAGAAGACCGACATATCACAGGTTTGATTTGACTCTCTCGGCTGCTCTTCCCTCTGGTTTGTTCAGTCTTCTACCTTAAGTGCTGTAAGTCTCAGATTGCATATACCATGTGTTGGCTCTGATCCCACACATGAACTCAGTCTTACATCCTGTGAAAGGCAAGCGTTTGCCATGTATTATCCATGCTAGTCCTAGTTTCTGTTTGACTGTCTTTATCAGTGTTCCTACTTATTTGATACCTTTGAAATTGAAAATTGTCCTTTTAAGGTAGGGATGTGGGAAGAGGGACAATCTTTCCAAAACAAAACCCTAGTGACAAGAGGGATTTTCAAAAATAGTGTAGTTACTTGTTTGTGTGATTTTAACCAACTTATAATAAACTCAACTGGCTGGGGGTTCCTTAATTATTTTGTTGTGACTAGATGAGATGAACAAGTATTTTAAAATGTATTTTGGACACAAAGTTTGCAATAGTAAACTTTAACAGGAAAATGAAAACCACACATGAAGGAAACATTTTTTCTTCAAATCCCAACCATTGGCTAAATATGTAGCACATAGAGCAAAATTGTTTTAGTTTTGCTTCTCTAATTTGTGTTTTATCATTGTCTTATGACTTCTTGCTTTAGCTATTAACTCTGTCCATCTTGCTATGATTTTTCTCTGTGTTTCCTTCTCTAATATAAGCTTATAACCAAAATCCAGGGGAGAAAAATGTGCTATGTTACCTTATCCATTAGCATAGAAAAAGCTAATTGAGGGTTGTGTAGAATAAAATCGGTGTTTATGAAGTAAATAGCAGAGGGATGATGAAATCTAATTAGCAAGGAAGAAAACTTTTCATATATTAGTAGGAGAAAGCTCATGTTGCTGCTGATGTTGCAAGACTCATAAAATGTCAGTCTCTTATTTTTCTTCTTTTGCCCATAGTTGTTAACTAACTATTTCTTTAGTCTAATCTTATGACGTAAACTCTTTTCTCACTAGAAATGTCTGACTACAGTGCTAGTAATATTGGTAAAAT
Organism: Sciurus carolinensis; assembly: GCF_902686445.1. NCBI lineage: Eukaryota > Metazoa > Chordata > Mammalia > Rodentia > Sciuridae > Sciurus > Sciurus carolinensis. The sequence goes on from NC_062218.1 coordinate 37,915,402, forward strand.
CCGTAAGTACATCAATTCTTATATTCACTGCTCTTAAAAAGTTTTTCTTTAGTACATATTTGGTAGGAGCTGAGTAAAATCAGTAGATACTTTTAGCAAAAATGACCTCCAAATTTATACTAGTTGTAATGAACTAAGTTTTAACAGAAATGGAAAACGTTTGATAACTTAAATTATCTTAAATGATGGTACATTTAATAGAGTTAAGTATTTCTACGTCAATTATAAAGTAGAACAAAGACCCAAGAAGCATTAGAACTTACACACATGAATAAGGACTAGAAAGATATAGGATTTTAAACTGTTTTTATGAAAAAAAGATACTTTAGCAACATATACTTTTTATGTCAATTGTTTTAAGCCTATATTCATAAGATTTTCAGAAATCTATATCTTTAGTGATTCTGTCAAAATGGGTACAATATAGGAATTTTAAAGTGGGAATATATATATATATATATTTAACAATTTAACCAAGGCAGTCTAGGCAAGTTTTTGTTCTCCTAATGATTAGGTCCAGTTTTCTAGAAATCTACGTTTCTCACTTATTTCTCTGATTCATCTCAAACAATAGTGATTTGTCAATTAACTTAATACTTGTTAAATGCCAAATATTCATTGACTCATACAGTTATCCAAAAATCATATGCCAAACATCTACCATGTGTGTAACACTCTCCTAATTTCATTTTAAATTAATTTATTTTTTACTTAAGGGGAACTTATAATCTCACACAGAGAGAAGACAGTAGAGAAGTTGATGAACATTAGGCTAAGTTAAGAGAGCAGGGTGATTGCTAAGAGTAAACTGAGCTATGGGTTGGGCTAGCCAGGAAAAATATCAAGGCGAGAGTGGAGGAGTGGAATTCATGCACAGAACATGAGAAGCTTGGTTGCAGTTGCAATCAGGTGGTGGCTGAGGTTGGAACTGGACCCAATTTCCCAGGCCATTGTTCTATGGAGCTTTCGATTAGAGCAATTTAAAAGATGGACTCATGAACCAACATAGCTCTTTGCAAATTTTCCTCCTATGGCTAATCTTTCTTTCAGAATCTCAGTGTCCAGGTGTGAAGTTTATATTTCTGATTTATGGTTCAAAATTGCTTTACTGAGAAAAGGCATGACCATTTATGTACTGTTTTCCTGTATTGTCAAAGTGATTTCACTGAAGTCAGCATGAATTTGCAATTTAGAGTAGGGATATGTAAAAGAAAATGTCTGGGGGTTTGTCACACCCTCTCTCATCCTTGAGTTTTCATGGTTCTAATGACCTTTTTCCTCCTCTCCACAAAAAACTTTTCAACAGCTCTCATAGATGCCTGTATTCTTTTTACAAAAACTACTAGGAGAGCCGCATTTGAAAAGTTCAGTATGGCCTCCAGTCTCAGACTTTATCTTTGAAATTTTGCACACTGAGCTAAAATATTGCCACGTTTGTAGCCTGGGATCGTCCCTGCTAATTCCATATGAAGTCAGAGTGCCAAAGAACTCTTAGAACTCCCTTGTGAAATTGCTTGGTGAGCGGTTCTGGACTTGGCGTTTTAATCGCTCCATCAGGATCAATGTGATCCTGCATTAAAGCCAAGGTCAAATGGGATAAGCAGTTGAACTTTCTCCTTAGTCTTGCGTGGCTTGTTGAAAGATGTAATATTTCTAGGCTTGGTTTCTGCTTTGAAGGGGAATCTGAAGTCCAAGCAGATGTTTCTTTCCTTTTTATGAAAACCTCTTTTCATTTTACTAGGCCTGGTGTCAAAGAAACAATTGAGAGTAGATTAGGTAGGAGGTGGAAGGTCAGTGTTTTCTTTGTTAATATTGCAAAATAAGAGGTTTTGTGCTTGTTTATTCTTATTTTCTGCCAATTGGGCCACTGAAAGCAACTAGTTGATTCTGAAGACATAGACCTCCTTCATATATTAGCAATGGTCATGGAGTCAACGTATTCAAAGAAACACCAGTCCAGCGGCCATTTGATGCCTTTTGGTCCACAGAAAATAAAACTCTTAAGCAACCAGCTGCTACATTGTAAGCCTTCTTTCTCCAATGCAGTCAATGTAAATGAATCCCTTCTTCCACAAAATACTTCGTATATTTTTGTTACTAATAACTTTTGAATAAAACAGTAGCCAAGCTGCTGTTCTCTTTTCTAATGCAGTCTTTATGTTTTTTTAAATGAACCACCATGCACACATTATCCTTAACTACCAGTGACATTTATGGTCAGCTTTATAGCTTTGTCATTTCACGTGGCTCACTAACAAGCCCCTTAAAATAACTGTCCTTTAGTAACCTCAAGTGTTTGGCCTTCTTCTTCAGAACAGCTTGTGGGATAATCCCTCAATCTGGCTGTGGCATTTGACAGCAAATACTATACATTCAATTCTGCCTTTCTCCGCCTGGAGGCAGTAGTCCAAAACCCTCCAGTGCATATTTTCTGTACAGTCTATGGATGATGGTAAATAATTCACTGGCTAATTTCATGGACATAAAATAACTAAAAAGCAAAGAATGGTAGGCATGTATAAAGATTCTAGAATTTTATAATTGGGAAGAGATTCTTGCTATGAAACTGCAAATTATTTGGGGATACTATGGCCAAGACTCATTGCTAGATTTGGTGAAAAAAACGAGTGAGTTTGAATTCTTCTGTTAATCCAACATTAGTTTTCCATTCCTTTGCCATTAGCTCAGAGAGTATTGCTAACTCCTTGACTGAACAGATGCTATAATGTAGGTTCTAGAAGGAAGAGGGGTTATCAACCTTCATTGCACATTTGAATCACAAGGTAAACATTAAGACTTATTGTTGTCTAGGCCAACTCCAGGCTTCTGATTGAATTGGTATGAAAATAAGGTGAGAGGGGAGTGATGCTGATTTATTTTTAAAAGATTTTCTGACAATTCTAATGAACTAAGGCTGAGATCAATGGCAGCTAGAGGTGATAGAACCTGCTACCTAGGTTACTGCATTTTGATTGGTAAGGTATATGTTCTCCTCTTGGAACAATAACAAAATAAAACAAAAAAATCCATTAATTCCTTTTCCACTATATTTACAACTTCATAGTCTACAAATTTTAAAGTTTTGATGAAGCTGATACCAAACCTATGTTTTATTCTTCATAAACAAAAATGTATGAATAACTATTTCTATTAGCTCCCATAGCACAAGAAATAAAAGCAAGAATCAATAACTGGGATAGATTCAAACTAAAAAGCTTTCTCTCAGCAAAGGAAACTATTAGCAATGTGAAGACAGAACCTACAGAGTGAGAGAAAATCTTTGCCACGCATACTTCAGATAGAGCACTAATTTCCAGAATATATAAAGAACTCAAAAAACTCTACACCAAGAATACAAATAACCCAATCAACAAATGGGCTAAGGAAATGAACAGACACTTCACAGAAGAAGATCTACAAGCGATCAACAGATACGTGAAAAAATGTTCAACATCTTTAGTAATAAGAGAAATGCAAATCAAAACTACCCTAAGATTTCATCTCACCCAAATTAGAATGGCAATTATCAAGAATACAAGCAACAACAGGTGTTGGCGAGGATGTGGGGAGAAAGGTACACTCATACATTGCTGGTGGGGCTGCAAATTAGTGTAGCCGCTCTGGAAAGCAGTGTGGAGATTCCTTAGAAAACTTGGAATGGAACCACCATTTGACCCAGCTATCCCACTCCTTGGCCTATACCCAAAGGACTTAAAATCAGCATATTACAGAGATACAGCCACAACAATGTTCAGAGCTGCTCAATTCACAATAGCCAGATTGTGGAACCAACCTAGATGCCCTTCGATTGATAAATGAATAAAGAAACTGTGCTATATATATATACAATGGAATATTACCCAGCCATAAAAAATAAAATTATGGCATTTGCAGGCAAATGGATGAAATTGGAGAATATCATGCTAAGTGAGATAAGCCAATCTCAAAATACTAAAGGACGAATGATCTCCCTGATAAGCGGATGATGACACATGATGGGGGGGAGGGCAAGAATGGAGGAAGGAGGGACTGTATAGAGGGATAAGAGGGGTGGGAAGGGTGGGGGGGGATAACAGAATGAATCAAAAACTATTACCCTAGGTAAATGTATGATTACACAAACGGTATGCCTCTACTTCATGTATAAACAAACAAGATGTATCCCTATGATCGCCCACCGCCCGCAGGGACAATCACAACGCGTACGCTCTTCTTGATCACAGGAACCAAAAGGACTTTATTCCACAAGTCTCAGACTTATATTGAGAACATCAGCCTATCAGAGAGTAGACTACCAGGAGAGTCAGCCTATCAAGGAACAGTCTCCAGGCAGATACCAGGATTGCCTCATGTACAACAGCCAACCAGAATTACTTCCTAAAACTTGTTTATGAGTGCAGCTATGTCTGGCAAGCTGCCAGGCGCCATCTTAGAGATCAGGCCATGGTGCGGCTCTGGGGCCCTCAGAGCCTGCCCCTGACATATCCTATTTGTTTACAATAAAAATGAATTAAAAAAAAAAAAAAAAAAAGAGACCAAGTTTGCTCTTTGGACCAGGATTGTAAGTTATAATGAACACACAGACACTTATTTTTGCAAATTGAACCACATAATTCCCATTTTGGCTTAAGCTAAACCGAGATTCTTCTGTCATTTGCAATAGAGAGATTTCTGCTTAAATGTGGCATAGGCAAAATGTTTTATATACATGGAGGAATAAGATTGGTGATTGGAAGCAAACAAAGGCTTCATGTAAAGTGTATGACCAGTTGGAAGACTTTAGATTAAAGAGAGATGGAAGAGAAATCTGAGTGGAAAGTAACTCATCAGTATTCTTACATGGATGGTAAGCAAAAATTTCAGTTAGTAAAAACCATAGATTCTTTAAGCACAACGGTAGGTAAAGATACAGTGACTGTCACAATATTATCATTTCTTAACCAGGATTTCAGTGGTTCCTGACATGGCATCTTTCTCCTTTTTGAGCATTTTATACTTTAAAAATACTTTTGAATTTACAATATGAATATTTCTGCTATAATTTGAAACCACATCTTAATAACTGAACTATGAACTCTTATGACGGTGGTTTAATATTATTTGATTTTATTCTTTGCAGTGTTCAGCATTTCTGGAAAAGATATTCTGTGAAGGACCTACGTAAACAATGTTTTTGTGCATTTTATAGGCATGCTCTGGCTAATTCCTTCTCTGAGCCACTATGAATCAGGAAAAGTCTATAAGGATGGGATGCCAAGTGGGTCTTATTTTAATTCAGCTCCTCACTTTTGTGGAGAGAGAGCACAATGTAGTAGAGTGAGTCTGAAGGTCAGCGTCCGATGATCTGGGTTGAAGTCCCGATTCAGACCCTCACTGCTTACTGCTTCCTTATCTGCCAAATATGGGTCCTAATTCCCTATTGGTCCCTTCCTCAACCTTGCTAAGGGCAATATTAACAGAACCAATGAGAAAGTAATTCTTAAATTGTGAAGGTTTGTCCAATGTAATTATGAAAGGGAGAACGCAGTTGCATTCTACTAACCAGAAAATCTGGAAATAGAGAGTGCAAGGGCCGAATCTTTTGGACTGGGGTCAGGGGTGAGCACAGTATTGATGATGTGATAGAAAAGGTGCCATTCAGTTTTTCTCTATCCTTTTCAAGGAATTAGCCATGGAATAAACAATTAACCTTGGGGAAAAACAGGAAGCTCAAAAGGATCTTTGGTTGCACAAAACTGAGAATGACAAAAAAAAAAGTCTAAAAAGAATATTAGGAACTTATAAATGGCATCAACATTCTCACTTGGGTCCAGTGACCCAGCAAATCCTTCCTTTCTTTGAAGATCATTACCTACCTTGTGGCTGACATGTTTATAAAGTAAACCCAAAGCCTTTAGTTTCCGTTTGCTTTTGTTTAGGTTTGTTTTTCCATTGTCTCGCCCTTGGTCTAAAGAAAGCCTGAACATAATAGGAATGGCATGGAGCTATTTTAAAAAATATGGCCAGAGGAGGAGCTAGTGCTGAAGAACTGCCACCGCAGAAATAAACAGTATCTACTTTTATGACTTGACTTTAATAACAATGGGACCTGCAGAATGCCTCCCACCCACAGCAGGCTGGGCATGGCTGCCCTTTGTTCCACCTTCTGCATCAACCCACCCACCAAAGGCACCTATTGCCACATCTGCTGCCAGTGCCAAGAACGGTCACTTTTCTCCCAGTGTGCAGGTTTGGATACATTTTCTTTTTGGAAATGTATCAAAGTCAGCCTCCAGCCTGTGGTCTAGAGAGCAGAAGAGTTTAGTCATCGCTTGGTCCAACTTCTGAACAAGGATATTAAGCTTATAATTTCTGAAATGTTTACGTTAGCTCCAGCCACGCTGTTTACTGCAGTTGTTGACACTAACACTGTTCGGTCCAGATGAGAGAACAAGATCAGCAACGGAGATTGTTTTGTGTTGGAAGTTCTACTTGCAGATGTCCTTAAACTAATGAAAGCCAGAGTGTATTTCTTTCTCTGATCACATGATCAGAAAGCCAAGGTTGTTGGGGACATTCAGGGAAGCTTTATTTTCCAAGGTTAATAAGTTATGGTGTGGGTGGAAAATGAGGCCTCCTTAGACATTGCCTTAGAGGGTTAAGAGGTAACTTGCTTTCTTGGGTACATTTCAGAAGGCTCCTCAAAATTTCACGTGTAGAAGAGTCTGTTGTATTTTAGTTAGTGTTTGCTTTGTTGTTACTTTTAAAACTCCAAGGATATGAATTGTTTTGGTATGTAAAACAAGCATTGAATTCAAGTAGTTTTCAATCAGCTAAAAAGCTGCTTTCTTTTCACAACAATTTTGGCTCTGGTAGACACGGTTTTGGAGCATACACTGCCTGGTCTTAGAAATATGCATAAAGAACCTTGATCGTTTTTTCTTTTGGCTTTCATTTGTTTAATATTATACTAATGGATAAGTTGGGCCAACTAAAGAGACAGAAAAAGAGGCAAGTTAAGAGAAGGGTGATTTTAATTAACTAACTCTTTTTAAAGCTGCTGAAATCTGCCCCTTGGATTGGCAACACTTTGCCATTAGAACCAGACAGACCCTGAAAAATCTTGAACTTTCCTTTCACTTGAGATTTTTGAAAAGTAATTGTTTGAAGAAGAAGACAGGAATGATCTTTTTACAAGGCTTTCTGCATTGCTATTGAGAGATAGGTATAGTCTTTGATCTTTACATGAAGAAAATTATGTGAAGATATTGGTGGAGCACTTGGGCCTTATTCCATGATGGAAAAGAAGGTTACAATGGAAGCTCCACACAGACAACCAAAGTATTTTCAACTTGCACACCATGGAAGCTATATGCTTTGCACCAGGATGATAATGAAGCAAAGAAATTTGAGGTTTGCTATAATAGGACTTGAAAAGCATCTAAGTAAGGATTTTGCTGTAATCTACTAAACTTGGATCACTGCATATTTGATGTCTATTAAAAGCTTTTTTCTTGCATGGTATTTTTAAAAGAATATGCATAGATAGAAAGTCTTTTGTGTTGAATCCTATTTGATATACCTAAGCATTAAGTTTTAATTTTTCTCTAACACATTTTATTGCACTTTAATGTTTTATATATATGAGTTTCATTTAGCCACTTAATAAAGTAAATATTTAGAAAGTATTGATTTGCTTACCCTGCCAATGAGAGTAGCATTCCCCAAGATAAATGTCTTCATTTAAGAAAACTTCATTAATATTGCTGATGACTGACATTTATCAGGTATTTATTACATGACCGGGAGACTGAGAGGCACTCAGTGGCTAGTTCTCTTCTACCTTATGTCCCTTTCTTCCTAGGAACCCAACCAGTTATATTTCCATTCTTAATTGTAATTTCATGTGGCTAGGTGAGTTAGTTCTTGCCACTGGTATGTAAATGGTGACATGTACAGTTTCTAGTCTAGCCTATGAATTTTTCTCACATAATAATCTGCTCTCTTTTCTTTTCTTCCTTTTTGATGCAGATAAACAAAACAATCTAGGAGGTGATGTGTTGTAAAGGGTGGGGATACAAGATTCAGAGTCTTGGTTCCAATATTCCTACTTAGAATAGAGCCTCCTGACAATCAGTAATACCCATTTAGGATTGTGTGAGAAACAAATTTTTGTCATGTTGGAGTCATTATGTACCTGGGCCTTTACTTGTTAGAAACAGCTAACATTATTATTTCATTATGCATATATTGCTTAATTCTTTGCTCTTTGGGATATGAATAATATATTTCCGTATCTATAATTGGCTTATAGGGATTTAAAAAAATGTGTAAGTGGAATATAGTTCCTAAGAGATAGAACTGTGTTTTAATCCAAGTTTCATTTGTGGCTACCTATTTTGTTACAATTACCAGGTAATACATAAGATAATTATCCAGTAAGTTCAAAATATTATACTTTGTGCTATGCAGTTAAATCCTTTAGGACTGAAAAAAAGTTAACATATTAGGCTCTTTGTAAATTCCTCTATTCACTAAACTTTGCTTTTGAGAGTTTCACTCAGCAAAATTCTTTATGCAGATAATTGGGAAAATTTTTTGAGGAAAATTGAGATTTATTTATTCATGTAATATTTTAGAATGAAAAGTTAAAGGAAGTTATAGCACTAGATCTACATATCTGGTTTATTTGCATAATAAACATAAAAGTTCATACTTAATAATACAATCTCATAGTATGTACTTTTTCAAATTACTGTTACATGTAGATTAAATTATTTAAAACATATTAATAGCAACCACATTAATTATTTTTTAATGTTTTGCTCAAGTTATTTTCACTAAACTATTTTATGGTTTTAATCATGAGAAATCTTCATAGTCATTTTGAATCTGATGAGTTCTGTATTTTTAGATCCCTGTGTCTCATTGTCATTCAGGAGACTGTGGGTTTTCTACATCTATCAAGGGATAACAGTGTAACTGCATCATGATGTTAGGATCATTGGAGAGGTTGTTTTGAACTGTTGCCATAATATATGCACAATCAAGTTAATGAGCACAGTGAATGCATCACAGGATAATATGGTTTTAAATGTAAAATTTTTGCATGCTTATTAAAAATAAAGCAGCAGCAGAAGAACTAATATTGGAAGTCTTGGAAGTTAAGCAAGCACATGTCCAGAGAAAAAGCCTACTGGTTACTGGGAAAACTTTCACATCAATTAAATAAAAAATAGCATTCTTGGGATCCAAAACAAATAGTGAAGTGCATGAAGGCACTGAGGAAGCTCAAAAGCTGTATAACAAAATGCTTGAAATACCAGAGGAAATACACTTTTGCCATTGTATTATAAAATAACATACTTATTCATGGTTAATAACCAAGTATAACATTCCATGCTAAGGACCAAAGTCCTTCATTTTCTTGTTGAAACATTGGAATGATTTTCCACAATAAAAAATGAAAACAAAGACAACTTCTCAATAACAGAATGATGAGCTCGTTTCACTGAAAAGTGTTCTTAGGCAGTTTCCTCTTTATCTCCCTGAAGACTCCCTGCTAATTCTCAGCATTACCTGTAACTCTTGACCTCATCACTCTGGGAGGAGAGTCTAGTTTATGGGCCAAGCTTCCTAGAGGAACACCAGGTCCTACTCTTTGCAAACAAAGTTCCATTTAGTCCTGGCAACGCGAAGCTTTCTGGTTCAAAGAGAAGAGTCTTATAAGACTTCTTGGACACCAAATAACTCTTACAAAACAACATTTTGATGAATTAAGTGTAAATGAATCAGAAACATATGGATTAAATTTCCTTTGAAATATGCATGCCTTTTCTGAATTAAGGGGTAAAACATTTGGCAAAATATATTTTGCTGAACCCAAAATACTAGAATAAATCTCAATGTTTTCTTGGACCCCCCAAATTATGCTGGAGTCTCTTTTCTTAAAATTAATTCATGTTTAGGCTTAATGCTGTTTATTTTTTTAAATTTGAAAATGACTTTACTCTGACCTCTAATTACTTTCTTGGATTTGGGCTTTTGTTCGTTATTGATAAAGTCCTTCAAAAGTATGCACCCAACTTTATATTCACATGTTCTTTGGGTAGAAGAAGTGTACTCTGCTTCCCTGCCACTAATTGTGCACTCTTAATTTTACATCTTATTCAAATTTAAAAGCCCTATGTAAGTTTTGTCAAGAATTTTTCCCCATGCTGTGGTCACTTGGAAAAGACCTAGACCAGAAGGATTTTTGAAGATGCAGAAGAAAGACACATCAGGTCCCAATTCTGTAGAGATAAACATATAACACCCTTTTCTATTCTCCATGCTATGCCATGGAAATAGTGGAGAAAGTGAGCACAGTTGGTTTACTAAGCTTTATTAACCCTTTCCTGTCTTTGGCTTAATCTGCCTCTGAGGGTGGCCTTATACTAGAAGAGTAGATACTTACTGAATTAGCTGTGCTGTGTGCAGTGGCCCTTAAGGTCCTATCATCATTTTATTAGAGTTCTAGATGAAGTATGCAAGACTTCTGATCTCTACAGCTGCTTTGGATACTTTTTCTTTTCTTCTCTAAATCATGAGCGAACAAGTCTTTATTTTCTCTCTTGAACTAAACTTTCAGGGATTTTGCACTTTGAGCTTGAAATTTCCCCTACTTTCTGCCTCCCGGATGCTGTCTGGCTAATAATACTTCATTTTTAAATTAAATGTCAAGTGTCATCACTCCAGAGAAGTCTTTCCTTGACAGGTAGTTCCCTCTCTCTCAAAAATCTTCTGTTTACTTGATAGCATTTAAAAATCACAATTTGTAATTAGTTTAGTTACACAGTTATTCCCTTGTTTTTTGTCTATTATTCCACAAAGGCAAGGACTGTACTGACTTTGTGATTTTTCATTTCAGTGCTTAGTAAAGAACATGGCACACAGAAGGCAGTGAATAAATGTTGAATGAATGAATGAAAGGTGAGTCATCAGGTGGTATTGTCCTTCTCCTCTGGAACTATGGCATGAAACCTTTATAGGAAATTTGCTCTTGAGTTGACAAGATGTGTGTTTGATGGGCCACTACTAGTTTGTATGTCTTGTCCTGGCTTAATTATTAATAGTAGTCTCCTCCAATTTTAGCAGTATCCTTGTTTGTATGATTGATTATACAGTCATGCCAATTATCTGGTATTTTGAATCTTTTTAAATTTTTTAAAATGTAAAGACAGTATTCATTGCATTTGTCATATGAATATGGTACTTTGATTGGATACTCTTAAAGAGAGTATATGAAGAGTCTGTCTGTCACCTGGAAGGTACTACCCTATCCAGAGAGGGAAGGGAATATTGGTTCATCATATATAGCCAGGATGAGAAATGATTCAAAACAGAATGATGAGGTTATGTAACATCTGGCTTCCAAGCAGATATAGAGCAATGATTTAAAGCAGACTTTTGACATGAATAAAAGACAAATTGAGATTGATGACTCATACAGGAAAAGGCATGTCATCATTAGTTGTTGAAGTTATACTGATTTATAAGACTATATTTCTGTTTTTGAGGGACTGATAATCTATCCCAGGAAAGAGTTGCACATGCAAAAAAGATAAAGATACAGAGGCACAATAGTACACTCCCTCCTCTCTGTGTGTGGGGGTGTTCCAAGATTTCTGTAGGTACCTGAAACTATAGGTAGCACTAAACCTTATCTATGCTATGATTTTCCTTGTGTCTAACAGTAGCTAATAATAAAGCAGACCAAGTATAATTATATGCTTTAGTAAAAAATTATATGCTTTTACTAAAATTAGACCATATTGAAAGAATATGGTCTAATTCTTTCAAGATATTTTATTATACTGTATATCTTTCATCCTTCTTGTGATAATGTGAGATGATACAGTGCCTGTGTGATGAGATGAAGAGAGGTGAATGACATAGGCATTGTGACATAGAATTAGGCTACTATGTAAGGGCTATTTGAACACTGGCTCTGTTACGACCATGGTCAATCTGATGACTAAGACAGTTCCTAACTGATAACAGACAGGGGGTACATATGGTATAGATACACTGGGTAAAGGGATGATTTATGTCCTGGGATCAATGGGGAGAGGCAGTATGGGATTTTATTCAGAATAGTAAACAGTTCAAAACTTGAAATGATTTATTTCTGAAATTTTCCTTTTCATAGTTTTGGACCAGAGTGACTGTGAGCAATGGAAACTGCGAAGTACTGGGGACTTGCAGGTTAAGTTTTTAGAGATTGTTCATTTTTTCTTAAGCACTATAGTGGAATTTGGTAAACTGTTTCTTGGTTAGTATTTCCCAAAGTGTGCTTCATAGAACATTACTTCTGTGGAATATTATGGGTGTTAGGAAGAAAAGGGATTTATTGTCAGATTATTTGAGGAAGGTCTGGAATATGAAAAGTCAAACATTTCTTTTTACACAAAATTCTCAGCAGCTCCAATGTGTTGATTTACCTTGTAATTTTAAAACTAGGATGCAGAATGCAGAGTTTTTATAATTTTTTGAAAGAAATTTCTTTTCAAAAGGTACAATGTTAGAAGCATATACTCAGATGAAGGTAGGAGTGAAGATTTATTGGTGAGTAACACCTATAAAAGAAAAGGGGACAAAATAGGGTTGGCCAAGACGAGCTCTCAGAATGTGAGGCCTACCAGTCTCATAAAGTCTCTGTCAGTCCTGTGGAGACCTCTGCAGCACAGGCTGCCCACCAGAGTAGTTCTCTCTTGGACTGACATGGCTGGGCCCTTGCTGCTGAATCTTGCCCAGTAACTGTCTATCGCCACCCTGAGAAGATGTGACCTCATTTCAAAAGCCGAGGCAGTCATGGAGGCCTTAACAGGGGCAGATGGTGACTGAACACCCTCCTTAGATGTATGCCCTTTTCTGAAAGAGGGTCTGAGTGTCCTCTTCATACCAATTTGGGAAATAGCTCCTCAGGATTGCAGTTGACTTCTCTTTTGGTAGGCAACTCGGAAGAGGAAGTTTAGAGGGACACATTGTTACTATGTTTCGTCTTAGAACTATTGACTAGCTCCATCTTCTCACTCTACACCTCTTCATCCTAAATTACTTTTGTTCTTAGCCCTCACCTCTGTTAAAGCAGATAGCCTTCTTGATGCTCAAAGACCACCTCTTCTGAGTCCAGGATTGCTGTGTTTGTCCATCTTTGGTCATGACTAAACAAGGGAATTACTAACAAATACTCAGTGGTCATCTGAATTCTACATGTGTTCCTCTCTGCCCCTATTGTATATTAGCAGTCCTACTTCCTCTTGGAGATCAAGATCCGTTTCCTCTGCCAAAATATGATTCTTCTAGCCTATTAATCCATGGACACAGCTGTAGCTTTAAGTTCTCTGGCATCCTTTATTTGTCTTGCAGGAGTGCCTTCTTTGGGGACCAAGGATTCTAATCTTGCAGAGTCTGGAGTTGAAGGGAACACAATAAGTTCCATAGGACTTTTAGAATGATGCAAAGGGTCCTGCTTCTTTCATCCTTTGGTTCTCATACCCATATATTCTTGCTACACAAATATAATGTCCCTGTTTCAGCACATTCTGCATCCTGGAGGATGACCCCACATCCTAGCAGAGTGTTGTCTCCAAGCTGATTTTCAGTTGTGATTCCAGCAAGTCTTTCTAGTGTTTTATGAGGCCTGGTGCCACAGGATGATTTAAAATGTAATACAAACAGTGGATCCTGTGGACATGGCCCCATTTCTGTACCTCCTTCACTGTGAAGTGGGTATCCTGGTCAGATGCTATTTTTCACACTTGATTCTATGTCTGTGAAACAGTCACTCTAAAAGCCCCAGATAGTGGTCCTGGCTGGGATTATGTAAGAATGAAAGGAAAAGTCATAATTGGAACAAGTATCTATTACTCTAATAGATACTGGTCCTTAGGGACAGTATCACTGGCCCTTATTTACACAAGAAATTCAGTGTAGTCAACCTACCATTAATTGATTGATCAGTCTCCTTGAAGAATTGGGATATGTGGGGTTCAACTTTAGTCTCTTGCTGGTAGGCTGGTTATCCAGAGACACCGGCAGCTAGCTAGGTTGGTATTGATCAGTGAAAGTTCATATTGTTTGGTCCATACATAGCATCCACCTCTGCTACCATGGCAACTTTTTTAAGGTGCTTGTTGTGCCAATATTGAGGTGGATACTGATGAAGTCTGTCTAATATCAACTGGCTGGTATATTTGGTCTACTTAGTTGTTTAGTGCATCTTGTGTGATGAATACTCTTGGATGCATCTTGAAGTGCAATGCAAGTACATATTCCCATATGTCTTTCTGTGTGCTTCTACCCTAGAACCCCTTGTCTTCAATTTTTCTCTTCTCAAGTTCTTGACCAGCTGACCGCCCATGAGTCCATATATTTTCTAATCTGCTTCTACACAAAGTGGATGATCAGATTCACCACCCAAAGCTCTGTGTACTTTGAATATTTTCCCTTTCTTTTTAGCTTTCAAGTTCAGCATCTTCCTTTTCTCTGAGTCAACTAGTGGTATTAGATCTCCCACATTATATGAGCATGAGGAAGGTGGTGCTGTTGCAATCATGTTGGATGACAAGAACAAGCTAAATACTCATGTGGCTTGCTTATGTCTTCTAATCTTTCAAGTATCATTTCCATCTTACAGTGTGTTGCTGCTAGACCAACCCAACTGTATGACTTGGCAGATCTAACAGAAACTAGGTCACAAAGGGAACTTTTGGATGAATAATCATTTAGGAACCTTTGCTCAAGCATTATATCATTGTCTGACCCAAACATATACCAAGAGCTTTGTCTCAAAACACATGTAGAATTAACGCAGATCCTTGGAGTTCTTTCATACTTCTGAATACCAAGGACTTGCATTAATATATTTCCTGCTAAGGCTGGTAATATACTCTGTACTGTTTTTCCATCACTGGCAGTTAACACCATTTGTCTTCTGTATCCTATGACTGAAGTAGCAGGGGTACTGGCACCATATTTGGACTTGTGCAGTGCAGCTGAAGAGGCCTACAAGGTGTTATGCCTCCTTCTTTGTGGGAGAGGATATATGATTCAGCAATTTGAATTTTACTTTACAGGGGTTATCCAGATATGTTCCTAATCCCTGGATCCCCAAAACTTTACTGAAATGGTAGGTTCCTGAAGGTTCATAAAGCTTATTTTCCATCCTCTGAAGCACATGTTTTTATCAAGATCTGCAGACACTGTTTGCTCTTCTTACTCTACCAATGTGCTGTCATTGATGTAATGGATCAACATAATATTCTGTAGGATATACAAATGACTCGGATTTCTTGAGTCTATATTATGACAGAGAGTAGGAGAATTAACAGAGTCCGTGGACAAAATCAAGAATATATATTGTTTATTCCATAGAGATGTAAACTGTTTCCAATTTTCTTTCTTATTTGGATAGAAAAGGACACATTTACCTAATCCATAGCAACATATAAGGTCTCTAAGACTATGCTGATCTGACCTGGTCATGAGATCACATGATAACACAACTTGTGGTAGTCAGAGATCTCATATAAAGGTCACTCACACTGCCAAATATATCATTACCAACAATTTATTCAGTAGTCATGATAATGACCAATAGTTGAGTCCACAGACTTAGCAGACTCAGTTTTGGGTTGGACTCTGTTTGTTATCTGGCCCTCACAAGTTCCACATTCTCACACTGGGACAATGATGACGCTTCTGGTTTTAGGGTAATGATGTCAGTGATGTCAGCTCAGATCCTTTGACAGTCCATGAAATGTCTAAGTTTTTTTTCTTTTCCTAGTGAACAAGTCACCTGAACAAAAGGCTTGCGGAATCCTTTGGGGGAAGGATTGGAAGCAATATAAAATTATATACTTTCTGTAGTGTTGCTTTGTCCTTTCTCCTGCAAGCCCAGCCACCTCTTTATTTCTTTTATTATGTCTTTTTACTAGTGCATTATAATTATACATGATAGTGGGGCTCATTGTAACTATTAATGCATGCCTCTAATATTTGCTCCATTTCATTCCTCAGTATTTCTACTTTCCCTCCCCTCTTCCCTCTTCTAGTCCCCTTCCTCTACTAAGTCTCTCTTAACTTGGTGCATTATAATTATACATAAATTGGGATTCATTGTGATATATTCATATATGCACATAGCATAGTTTCCAACAACTATTTTTTTTTTTTTTTTTTGGTATTGGGGATTGAACCTGGGGTACTCAACCAGTGAGCCACATCTCCACACCTTTTTATTTTTTATTTTATTTTGAGACAGAGCCTTGCTAAGTTGATTAGGGCCTTGCTAAGTGCTGAGGCTGGCTTTGAACTCACAATTCTTCTGCCTCAGCCTCCAGAGTTGCTGGAATTACAGGTGTGTGCCACTGTGCCTGGCTCCAACCACTTTATTTTTTTTATTTTTTTTTTTTTGTTTTTTTTTTTTTTTTTTTACAAATTGTAATTTTATTTATTTATTTATTTTTTTTTACGTTTACATAGGGTAATGATGTTTATTATATTTTTTTCCCCTCCCCCCCACCCCTCCCACCCCTCCCACCCCTCTTTTCCCTCTACACAGTCCTTCTTTCCTTCATTCTTACTGCTCTCCATAGCCTAACTCTAAACCTAACCCTAAGCCTAATGCTAGCCCGTCCCACCCCCCATTATATGTCCTCATCCGCTTATCAGCGAGATCATTCGTCCTTTAGTTTTTTGAGATTGGCTTATCTCACTTAGCATGATATTCTCCAATTTCGACCATTTGCCTACAAATGCCATAATTTTATCATTCTTCATTGCGGAGTAATATTCCATTGTATAAATATGCCACAGTTTCTTTATCCATTCATCAACTGAAGGGCATCTAGGTTGGTTCCACAATCTGGCTATGGTGAATTGAGCAGCAATGAACATTGATGTGGCTGTATCTCTGTAGTATGCTGATTTTAAGTCCTTTGGGTATAGGCCAAGGAGTGGGATAGCTGGGTCAAATGGTGTTTCCATTCCAAGCTTTCTGAGGAATCTCCACACTGCTTTCCAGAGTGGTTGCACTAATTTGCAACCCCACCAGCAATGTATGAGTGTTCCTTTTTCACCACATCCTCGCCAACACCTATTGTTGCTTGTATTCTTGATAATCGCCATTCTAATTGGGGTGAGATGAAATCTTAGGGTAGTTTTGATTTGCATTTCCCTTATTACTAGGGATGTTGAACATTTTTTCATATATCTGGTGATTACTTGTACATCTTCTTCTGTGAAGTGTCTGTTCATTTCCTTAGCCCATTTGTTGATTGGATTATTTGTATTCTTCGTGTAGAGTTTTTTGAGTTCTTTATAGATTCTGGAAATTAGCGCTCTATCTGAGGTATGGTTGGCAAAGATATTCTCCCACTCTGTAGGCTCTCTCTTCACATTTCTGATAGTTTCCTTTGCTGAGAGAAAGCTTTTTAGTTTGAATCTATCCCAGTTGTTGATTCTTGCTTTTATTTCTTGTGCTATGGGAGTCCTGTTAAGGAAATCTGATCCTGAGCCAACAAGTTGAAGATTTGGACCTACTTTTTCTTCTATAAGATGCAGGGTCTCTGGTCTGATTCCGAGGTCCTTGATCCATTTTGAGTTGAGTTTTGTGTAGGGTGAGAGATAGGGGTTTAGTTTCATTCTATTGCATATAGTTTTCCAGTTTTCCCAGCACCATTTGTTGAAGAGGCTATCTTTTCTCCATTGCATATTGTTGGAACCTTTGTCTAGTATGAGAAAATTGTATTTATTTGGGTTTGTGTCCATGTCCTCTATTCTGTACCATTGATCTACCTGTCTATTTTGGTACCAATACCATGCCATTTTTGTTACTATTGCTTTGTAGTAGAGTTGAAGATCTGGTATTGCAATACCCCCTGCTTCGCTCTTGCTACTGAGGATTGCTTTAGCTATTCTAGGTTTTTTATTCTTCCAGATGAATTTCATAATTGCTTGCTCTATTTCTGCGAGGTACATCATTGGGATTTTAATTGGAATTGCATTGAATCTGTATAGAACTTTAGGTAGTATAGCCATTTTGACAATATTAATTCTGCCTATCCAGGAACATGGGAGATCTTTCCATCTTCTAAGGTTTTCTTGAATTTCTTTCTTTAGTGTTCTGTAGTTCTCATTGTAGAGGTCTTTCACCTCTTTTGTGAGATTGATTCCCAAGTATTTTATTTTTTTCGATGCTATTGTGAATGGGGTAGTTTTCCTAATTTCTCTTTCTGAAGATTCATCACTTATGTATAAAAATGCATTGGATTTATGAGCATTGATCTTGTATCCTGCTACTTTACTGAATTCACTTATGAGTTCTAAAAGTTTTCTGGTGGAATTTCCAGGTTCCTCTAAATATATAATCATGTCATCAGCGAACAGGGATAGTTTGAGTTCTTCTTTTCCTATTCGTATCCCTTTAATGTCTTTGGTTTGTCTGATTGCTCTGGCTAGAGTCTCAAGGACGATGTTGAATAGAAGTGGTGAAAGAGGGCATCCCTGCCTTGTTCCAGTTTTTAGGGGGAACGCTTTCAGTTTTTCACCATTTAGAATGATATTAGCCATGGGCTTAGCGTAGATGGCCTTTATAATGTTTAGGAATGTTCCCATTACCCCAATTTTTTCTAGTGTTTTGAGCATGAAGGGATGCTGTATTTTATCAAATGCTTTTTCTGCATCTATTGAAATAATCATGTGATTCTTAACTTTAAGTCTGTTGATATGGTGAATGATATTTATTGATTTCCGAATGTTGAACCAACCTTGCATCCCTGGGATAAAACCCACTTGATCGTGGTGCACTATCTTTTTAATATATATTTGTATGCGATTTGCTAAAATTTTGTTGAGAATTTTTGCATCGATGTTCATTAAGGATATTGGTCTGAAATTTTCTTTCCTTGATGTGTCTCTGTCTGGTTTAGGTATCAGGGTGATATTGGCTTCATAGAACGAGTTTGGTAGGGTTCCCTCCTCTTCTATTTCATGGAATAGTTTGAGGAGTATTGGAATGAGCTCTTCTTTAAAGGTTTTGTAGAACTCGGCTGAGAACCCATCTGGTCCTGGACTTTTCTTTGTTGGTAGGCTTTTGATGACCTCTTCTATTTCATTGCTTGAAATTGGTTTATTTAAGTTGTGTATGTCCTCCTCGTTCAGTTTAGGTAGTTCATATGTCTCTAGAAATTTGTTGATGTCTTCAAGGTTTTCTGTTTTGTTGGAGTATAGATTTTCGAAATAGCTTCTAATTATGTTTTGTATTTCACTCGTGTCTGTTGTGATGTTTCCTTGTTCATTCCGAATTTTAGTAATTTGAGTTTTCTCCCTCTTTCTCTTTGTTAGTGTGGCTAAGGGTTTATCAATTTTATTTATTTTTTCAAAGAACCAACTATTTATTTTATTAATTTTTCCGATTGTTTCTTTTGTTTCGATTTCGTTGATTTCGGCTCTGATTTTAACTATTTCCTGTCTTCTACTACTTTTGGTATTGGTCTGCTCTTCTTTTTCTAGTGCTTTGAGCTGTAGTGTTAACTTGTTTATTTGTTGATTTCTACTTCTTTTTTTGAATGCACCCCATGAAATAAATCTTCCTCTAAGTACTGCTTTCATAGTGTCCCAGAGATTTTGATATGATGTGTCTTTGTTCTCGTTTACTTCTAAGAATTTTTTTATTTCCCTCCTGATGTCTTCTGTTATCCATTCATCATATAATAGTGTATTATTTAGTCTCCAGGTATTGGAGAAGTTTCTGTTTTTTATTCTGTCATTTATTTCTAGTTTCAATCCATTATGATCTGATAGAGTACAAGGTAGTGTCTCTATCTTCTTGTATTTACTAACAGTAGCTTTGTGGCATAAAATATGGTCTATTTTAGAGAAGGATCCATGTGCTGCTGAGAAGAAAGTGTATTCATTCTTTGTTGGATGGTATATTCTATATATGTCCGTTAAGTCTAAATTGCTGATTGTGTTGTTGAGATCTATAGTTTCTTTATTCAATTTTTGTTTGGACGATCTATCCAGTGGTGAGAGAGGTGTGTTAAAATCGCCTAGTATTATTGTGTTGTGGTCTATTTGATTTCTGGAATTGAGAAGGATTTGTTTGACGTACGTGGATGAGCCAATGTTCGGGGCATAGATATTTATGATTGTTATGTCTTGCTGATTTATGCTTCCCTTAAGCAGCATGTAATGTCCTTCTTTATCCCTTCTGACTAGTTTTGGTTTGAAGTCCACATTATCTGAGATGAGGATGGATACTCCAGCTTTTTTGCTGTGTCCGTGTGCATGGTATGTTTGTCCCCATCCTTTCACCTTTAGTCTATGGGTGTCTCTTTCTATGAGATGAGTCTCTTGCAGGCAGCATATTGTTGGATTTTTCTTTTTAATCCAATCTGCCAGTCTGTGTCTTTTGATTGATGAATTCAGGCCATTAACATTCAGGGTTATTATTGTGATATGATTTGTATTCCCAGTCAATTGACTCATATTTGTTTTTGACATGATTTGGTTTCTCCTTTATTTGGCTATTCCTTTAGGCTAGCGCCTCCTGTTGCTGATTTGCATCGTTGTTTTTCATCTCTTCCTCATGGAATATTTTGCTGAGAATGTTCTGTAATGCTGGCTTTCTTTTTGTAAATTCCTTTAGCTTTTGTTTATCATGGAAGGATCTTATTTCATCGTCAAATTTGAAGGTAAGTTTTGCTGGGTATAAGATTCTTGGTTGGCATCCATTTTCTTTCAGGGCTTGGTATATGTTGTTCCAGGCCCTTCTAGCTTTTAGGGTCTGGATTGAAAAATCTGCTGATATTCTTATTGGTTTCCCTCTGAATGTAATTTGATTCTTTTCTCTCGCGGCCTTTAAAATTCTGTCTTTATTTTGTATGTTAGGTATTTTCATAATAATGTGCCTTGGTGTGGGTCTGTTGTAATTTTGTATGTTTGGAGTTCTATAAGCCTCTTGTACTTGGTTTTCCATTTCGTTCTTCAGATTTGGGAAATTTTCTGTTATTATTTCATTGAATAGATTGTTCATTCCTTTGGTTTGTTTCTCTAAGCCTTCCTCAATCCCAATAATTCTCAAATTTGGCCTTTTCATGATATCCCATAGTTCTTGGAGATTCTGTTCATGATTTCTTACCATCTTCTCTGTTTGTTCAACTTTGTTTTCAAGGTTAAATATTTTGTCTTCAATGTCTGAGGTTCTGTCTTCCAGGTGTTCTATCCTATTGGTTATGCTTTCTATGGAGTTTTTAACTTGGTTTATTGTTTCCTTCATTTCAAGGATTTCAGTTTGGTTTTTTTTCAGTATCTCTAACTCTTTATTGAAATGATCTCTTGCTTCCCGTATTTGGTCTTTTAACTGTTGATTGGTGCGATCACTTAATGCCTGCATTTGCTCTTTCATCTCCTCCTTCAATGCCTGCATTTGCTCTTTCATCTCCTCATTAGCTTCCCTGATCGTTTTAATTACGTACATTCTGAACTCCCTTTCTGACATTTCTTCTGCTGTGCTGTCATTGGGTTTTATTGATGTAGTATCTAGGTTTGTTTGGGACATTTTCTTCCCTTGTTTTCTCATAATGGTCAGTTGTCAGTGGGACCCTGAGATATTGCAGTTTTCCACTATTGGCTTATAGTGTCCCAGTAGATTTCCAGTGTATCACCTCCCAGCCTTCAGTAGCCTGATGTCTTGGAGGAATCTGATAAAGCAGCTCATTCGAAGAATACTGCCCCTAGCCCCCTACTGGTTCCACGTTTTGGAACTGGCTCTGTGCGGAAATGCTCTCACTGTGGGCCTGCACCGTGCAGCTGGCCGTGTGGGAAGAGCCCACTGCCGGAGTGTGGAAGACTACCTTGGGAAGACTCAAGCTGCCCTGCCCGGCTCTGCTAAGCCACCTCTATCTGGGCCTGCCACCCGGGCTGAGCTTTACCCAGTGGGCAGACTCACCCGTGGCTCCACTTCAGTCCGAGTCTCTCAATGCCTCCCCTTCTTAACTCCTGGGTTGTGGAGCGACTGGAAGTGCAGTCTCCCTCTAGGCCGCCATCTTGGATCGCCCCGTGAAGAGAGCCTGCAGCCGGAGTGGGCAGAGCCGCCTGAAGAGGTCTTCGGCTGCCCTGCCCTTATCCCTGAGGCTGATTGCAGATCGAGGCTCTCCGCTGGTTCTTTGCAGGAGTACACTGCACTGCAGCGGCTCCGGGACTCGGAGCCTGCTCTGTTCAGACAGGCTCTCACTAGCGGGCCAGTTCCATTCCGAGAACCTGGAGAAGCTGGCTGTGTGGGCGGGGCCCACCGCAGGAGTGCGCAGGACTGCCTGTGGATGACTCTAGCTGCCCTGCCCGGCTCCGATAAGCCACCTCTATCTGGGCCTGCCACCCGGGCCGAGCTTTACCCAGTGGGCAGACTCACCCGTGGCTCCACTTCAGTCCGAGTCTCTCAGTGCCTCCCCTTCTTAACTCCTGGGTTCTGGAGCGACTGGGGGTGCAGTCTCCCTCTAGGCCGCCATCTTGGATCGCCCCGTGGCTCCACTTCAGTCCGAGTCTCTCAATGCCTCCCCTTCTTAACTCCTGGGTTGTGGAGCGACTGGAAGTGCAGTCTCCCTCTAGGCCGCCATCTTGGATCGCCCCGTGAAGAGAGCCCGCAGCCGGAGTGGGCAGAGCCGCCTGAAGAGGTCTCCGGCTGCCCTGCCCTTATCCCTGAGGCTGATTGCAGATCGAGGCACTCCGCTGGTTCTTTGCAGGAGTACACTGCACTGCAGCGGCTCTGGGACTCGGAACCTGCTTTGTTCAGACAGGCTCTCACTAGCGGGCCAGTTCCGTTCCGAGAACCTGGAGAAGCTGGCTGTGTGGGCGGGGCCCACCGCAGGAGTGCGCAGGACTGCCTGTGGATGACTCTAGCTGCCCTGCCCGGCTCCGATAAGCCACCTCTATCTGGGCCTGCCACCCGGGCCGAGCTTTACCCAGTGGGCAGACTCACCCGTGGCTCCACTTCAGTCCGAGTCTCTCAGTGCCTCCCCTTCTTAACTCCTGGGTTCTGGAGCGACTGGGGGTGCAGTGTCCCTCTAGGCCGCCATCTTGGATCGCCTCCAACCACTTTAAATCAACAGTTTCCAGATTTGGAAAACTAGCTCAGGTTTGGGAATTGATCAAGAGACTATAACATTCGTGAGTGGGACAATAATCCTCTTTTACTTGTTTATTTTTATGTGTTTCTAAGGTAGTTTTCTTGAGGTAGAATTTACATAAAATAAAATTCTATTTTAAGTCTTAAATTTAGTATGTTTTGATAGTAGGACCAACATGATGATAGAGAACATTTCTAACAACCTGAAAATTTTCCTACTCACCTTTAGAGTTATTCTCCATCCCCACCTCAGGTGTGTGGCAAACATTGTTTTGTATTCTGTTTCTGCAGTTTTCCTTTTAAAAATTTCACATAAATGGAATCATAATATGTAACCTCTTGGAACCTACTACATTTTTTTTTACTTAGTGTACTACTTATCTGTGTTGTAGCATGCATCCATAGTTCCTTCTTTTTTGTTGAGTAGTGTTACATTAAATGAATATTTCACAGTTGTGATCATGAATAAAGATACTATGAATCTTCAGATAAAATCTTTGTGTAAGAAATGCTTTTCATTTTTTCTGGGGAAATACTTCAGGATGGAATTCCTTGGTTATATAGCAAGTTTGTGCCTAACTTTATAAGAAACCACCAAACTCATTTCCCTCAGCAGTGAATAAGGATTCCAGTTGCTCTATATCCTCTCCAACACTTAGTATTTTTACTTTTTTAAATTTAACATTGCTGGTGTGTATGCCGTGATATCTCATTGTGGTTTTAATTTGGATTCTCAAAGGACTAACGAAGCTGAGAATCTTCCCATGTGTTTCTAAGCCATTTGTGTATCTTCTTTGGTGAATTGTGTATTCAATTTATTTTCCCTTTTTTTTTTTTTTTTTTTTTTTTTTTTTGTGGTGCTGGGGATCGAACCCAGGGCCTTGTGCTTGCAAGGCAAGCACTCTACCGACTGAGCTATCTCCCCAGCCCTATTTTCCCATATTTTAATAGAGTACTTTCTGTACTTACTGAATTGTAAGAATTCTTTATACAGTCTAATACAAGGTGTTTTTTTTTAAAGTCAGATATATTTTAATTAATTAATTTTTAAAATAGCATCTCACTAAATTGCCCAGACTGGCAAGGAGTTTGTAATCCTCTGTCTCAGACTACCCAGTAACTGGCATTATAGTTGTGTTTCACCATTGCTTAAAATCAGACATATTTTAAAAAATATCTTATCCTAGGCAATTAGGATTACTTTTTCAATTTCTTGGTAATTTTTAAAGAGGAAAATATATTAATCTTGATGAAGTACAATTTATCAATTTGGTCTTTTGTGATTCATATTACATTTTAATAGATACTTGCCAATGAAGGTCATAACATTTTTTTTATTTTTTATATCTTCAAAATAAAAGTGTTGAATTTGTTCAACATGTTGAAAATTCATATTTATGTCTACCTGTGTATCCATCCATCTGTCTATCTGTGCATTTGGACTTGCACTTTGATATGTTTGTTGCAACCCTGGCTTGTGGTAATTAAGTACCTACACATGACCTCTGTTACTTTAAAGTTCTATCATCTCCATTGTTATCAATAAGCCGCATTCTGTTATGGCTTCCCCTATCATTTGACTGACTTTTAGAGGAAAGCTGCTGTGAACTTCTTAACGATAATTCCCTTTTTATCAGTGTATTCCAATGACTTTGGTGAATGGTTTACTTTCTAGCCTTCTGGAGGCACAGAATCCTCCAATGGGTTTTCAGACCTTACATCATACAGACACTAGCACTCCTGTTTCCCTCAATCTTTAATCTCTTTCTGTATGCCTACTCAGGCATTTCAACTTTGCTCAGCATGAGTTATTACTTTCCCTGGCTTCTAGGAACTACCCTAGCTGCAGATTGATGCATCCCCTACTGTTCTTTCTAGAATATTCAGTTTATATCCTGAGACTGTTCCTAAGATAATTAATAATCAATAAATCCAATTCTATGATTCAGCCCACTCAATCAAGTGTTTTCAAAATCTTGATCCTTGATAGTATATGCTGACGGATTCTTGCTTGTATTTTTGGATATAATCCCCTTTTCTCTCTGATCAGGGTAAGCTTGTCTCACTAGATTATTGCAGTCACTTAATTCTAACTTGGTAATCTAACACAGAGGAGGTGAGGGCAGATCTTGAGTTGGGGGAGCACCTGCTGCTTTCCTAGGCAGGAGCTTCTGCAGGTTATTATTACACGAAGGAAGTGCTAAATCTTAATAGGGAAGACTAGGAAATCTTTGCATATTCTGAGCTTAGTCAGAGGAGATAAAATCTTCAGAGGTATCTCATCCAGATGTTCCCATTTTATGTATTAGGGTCCCAAGTGTTCCCAACCAGGGAAGCAAATGCTAAGACAGAATTAGGATGGAAAAGATTTATTAGAGATTAACACCTGTAAAGGAAAAGGGAGAAAATAAGATTGGGCTGTGAGAAATAGAATTGTGATCCAGACTTGACAAAGTCTTTCAGCCCAGTGAGGAATTTGAAGCAAAGATGTTTTAGGGAAATCTCATATTAAGTCACTGGGACTTTTACCACAGTCTTGCTCAACCCTTGTTAGTGCCACAATAAGAAAATGACCTCAGAGCAAAAGCTGAGGCAGCCATGAAGGAGTTATCAACCACAAACTGGCAGCTAAATGCAGTCCTTGCGGCTGGGCAAAGCATTCCTTCTTGAAAGGAGATCTGAGCACACATCTCCTTGTTTTCCATGTCTTGTGGTCTAGTGTTCTATGGAACACAATTTTCTTTGGGCTTAAGAAATGCTTTGTAATTTCCTTACCTCTGCTCCTTGTTGTAATTGTAAAACAAGATGATTCACAATGGAAAAGCTTAATTGTTATAAATATTAGTATAACCTAGCAGTATTAATTGCACAAATTTAAGTGCAACTAGATGCTTTATACCTATAGTAAATCTCAATTTCTTACTCAAAATTCTTATCTTAAATGGAATTCTTTCTCCCTATGCTTAGGAACATAATAAAGCAAGAACCCTTGGTTTATGTATGACTTTTAAAGCTTGTTCCACGTGGATATATATATTTTTTAAAGTGGTGATTTTACTCAGTTTTATCCTTCCTCACTTAAGTATTGGAATAACTTTTTTTAAATGAAAGTTCTTCTTTTTCCTATTTTCTCTGACTTCACAGAAATTACTACTGCTAGGTAATGATTTGTAGGGTTTTATAATATTTCATGGTGTCTCTCCAGGGACCCTCTTGAGGTAAATGTAGAAAGTTGGGATTCCCTCCCACTCCAATTAGAAGCCTGCAGGGGACTTCCTCCTGATCTGGCCTCATTCTTTCAGCAGACATTCCTGAATATGCTGCCTTCCTATCTTTTCCCTTTTAAAATCAAGAACTTATTTCATGATAATTTATACTTCCTATACAAATTCTTTAATAGGATTTTGAGTTTTGCAATTATTATTTTTATATAGTTACCTCTAAAGTAATTATATCCTCCTTCTGGGGGAAAAAAAGCATTTAAAAGAAATTTAATTAGCATTTTGATTCTTGAACTTCTTTTACTAAAAATTATGATCTGAATTAATGACATCCTTGTGACCAGAAAAGAAAATGACTGCATACGGAAATGGAGAACAATTCTGATCATGGGCAGTGGTTAGAAAGAAGAATGGAAATAAATAAGTTTTGTAACATTTTGTTTTCCTTCTTGCACATGGGTATTTTCCAAGACAATAAAAATAATGACTTCATAGCCAGGGGAAGAGTTTGATACCAAGATGAGAACTGTAAATACAGGCAGGAAATTTGAAATGGAAATTGAAGATATTAAAAGAATTAAACAGACAGATGCATGTATGTTTGTGTATGTGTGTCAATTTCTGCCTTTGAACCTGCATTTGGAACTTCTTACTAGAGACTATGTGTTATAACATTGTATGAGGTCATTGCAACTACTATATCCTTCTGTTTGTTTTCAATTATCATCATTCATGTCAAAACAATTATTGTCCTACTTTTAAATTGTTTTAAAAATAATTATGAACAAAATTCATTATTTTGCATGCAACCCTACTAAAAATGTTGCTCTATAATTTTCTCCCTCCCCTCTCCTCGGTAGATACATAAATATCTTTGACACACAGCTAAGGAAAATAAAGAGATCAAGGTACAGTACCAAAGAATTTATAAGAGAATTAGGATGAATAATCCCAGTTCTCAAATTTGTTTTCAGATAATCACAATGCCATTTAGAACTCTCATTATATTTTCATTAGTTTTTATAACTCTTGTTCAACAACTTCTAGTGCAGATGTGATTTTTAATTACTTGATATAATTTTAAACACAAGATGGAAGTTATTATTTATTCTGTAGTGAGAGCTAGCTAGGAAAATACATATGTAACTCCTCTTTTAAAAAGGTTTTATTTAGAATCTGCGTAAAAAAATCACAAAGATCTATGAATTCTAACACTAACTCTTAACTCTAAACATAAACATAATGTGATACTTTTGAAAATGTGTTTTAGTTGCCTATTCTATCCCTTATGTATTGACCTTTAGATGCATAAAACATGATTTACCTTTTCCAAAGTTGAGTGATCTCAAATATGGAGTTTTATCTATCTACTAGATTTTAGAGAAAGGAAAAGCTATGTGATAGCTAATCTGTATTGTCAACTTGATTATGTCAAAGAGATGCCTAAGATTAGCAGGCTTCTGGGTGTCTAAATAAGGGTGTTTCTAGGAATGATTGGCATGTGGGATAGCAAACTGGAGGGGTCAGGGAGAACTGCCCTGAATGGGGCAGTACAGTTCAATAGGTTGTGGGCTTGGATTGAACAAAAAAGAACCAGGAAGTGCCAGCAAATGCAAGCTTGATTCTTCTTGAGCAGGTGCTCTGATTGCTGCTGAGATTACCTGAGGAGAGCAGACTCCAGCTCCTCTCTGTTCCAAAGACGACGCTGATTAGTGATTCTCTAGGGAGTTTTCAGGTCTCTGGCCCTATTGATCTAAGGCTCCCACTTTTTGAACTGAGCATTTATTGGTTCCTCTAGCACTTCGGCTTGCAGATGGCCATTGTGAGACTCCTGGCTTCTGATCCTGTAAGCCAATCTAATAAATCCCCTTTTTATAATTATATATTAACCATATAATCATAATATAATCGTAATACTGCTGGTTCTATTCTTTTAGAGAACCCTGACTTTGGTACCAGGGAGTGGTTCTAGAGAAACTGAATTGTAAGGATGAATTTCCTTAGTTGATTTGTGGTTTCTGGAGTTGAATATCTTTATTGGTTAGGCCTATAGTTGCCAAAGTCTCTTCTGCTGGTAGTATACAGGTATTTTGGTTACAATAATACAAAAGCTAAGTAAAGCATGCTATTAAAAATTTTGAGGAATTCATAACTTTCATTGCTATTTATCTAGGAAATCTACCATGTTCCTCTTAGTGTCCTAACAATTACCTTACTGCTAGATTTCTCAAAGCAACTGTGGGGACCATTTTTTTTCTTTTTTTTTAATTTGTTTCCTCTTTTTTTTTTTTTTGGCAGTACTATGAATTGAACCCAGGGACCCAGAGATGCTTTATCACAGAGATACACCCCCAGACCTTTTTGTTTTCATGTTGAAACAGGGTCTGATAAGTTGCTGAGGGTCTCACTAAATTTCTGAGGCTGATCTCAAACTTAAAACCCTCCTACCTCATCCTCTGTAGGTGCTGGGATTGCAGATCCATAGAAACCATTGTTTCCTTAGCTTTTGTGGGAACACATGATCTCCTAGGATATGGAGTAAAATGAGTAAGCATTTTTATCATTGAATCAGTCTTTTTATAAAGATAGTATATACCTCAATAACTTTTATTTTTTAGGGAGCCTTCAATTAATACTTGATGCATGAATGAGTTATTGGTAGCCAGTTTCTCTCTCCATATTTTTTTCAAAATTTATTGGACAAAGTATTGATAACATTTTTCCCCAAACACCTCTGGCCTATAGATGTGAAATGACATGTTAATTTCCTTATGATTTTGGTAAAAGAAAATGAAAACTTTGGGGCTATGTAGTGGAACCTTATTTTGTAAAATACTTTTCCTATTTTGCTGTTCTTACCAGGGTCTATGAGGTACCTTATGAGTTATTTTATCATTAAACCAAAGATCAAGAATGTGCATACCTTCTTTGAAAATGTTATATCTAAAATTTTATGTGAATGAGAGAATATTTCTTAATGTCCAATCTATAGCTGAATTTGATGCACCACAGAATTCATAACTTTTCACTCTTGATGCCCAAGGGCTTCATTGATTTCATGCATGGTGGTTGTATGTAATAGGAAGTTTATAGAAGAAATGAATATAATGTTTAAGAAAATGGAACATATAAAATTTAATTTATATTTCTTTAAATACTATTAAAATTTAATTATGAAACTTTTAAATTGTAAACCATCTTCAAATAAACATTTTTTAAAAGTCAGTTTTTCCTATTTAGAATTTAATAATGAAAAAGACTATCAGAAAAAAATTTAA
The DNA here is from genome assembly GCF_902686445.1 of Sciurus carolinensis. NCBI lineage: Eukaryota > Metazoa > Chordata > Mammalia > Rodentia > Sciuridae > Sciurus > Sciurus carolinensis. The sequence goes on from NC_062218.1 coordinate 37,945,050, forward strand.
AAGTCTCTGTGATGATGTTGGTACAAGGAGGTTTTTAACAACTATAGTGAATGTATTTTTTTTTAAGAAAACATATTGTTTTCTAATAAAACAATGTGTTTTTTACAAAAGGTACCACTGTCTAGTAAAAAAATTTATGATTCAGCTTTGTGTGTTTGTGAGTACTGATTGATATACTTCCCTATAATCTGAGCTATACAAGAAAATAGAAAATAAAAGTTGTAGCAAGATCATGTAGTAAACTGAATTTTATAGTTAACAGTGTGTGTGGCATATGTTTAAGTTAAAAATTTGAAATGAAGACTTATTAACTATTAATATTTTCATTTGGTAACATTTAATACTACACATCATTTTTGCTTGCTGTCTTAGGTGCCAATATGCCTTATTAAATTTAACTTGAACCATAACAAAAGGAAAACACTTTGGATTTGTCTTTAATTCCCATATCATTTAAAGTGTTGTCTCATAAAATAGATTCTATTTTGTGATTTATAATTTTTCTCCTCAACATAAAATTGATTGTATAATTCAATTTACATGAAACATATTGCATTCATTCAAAACATTTTCTAATCTCTTTTTCTGCTTAGTAAGATCTCTCTGTAAATATTTATGAGTTTGCCCTTTAAAACAAAACAAAAAAGAACTTTCAAAATTCAAAGCAATGCACAACAAAAGAAACAAATTAGGAAAGTATTCTTTTTCTTTCTTTTTTCTTGCCTTTTGGCAAGAAATGTCTTTGTGAGCATTTGGCTTAGAATGATATTGAAAATTGCGACATTTTATTCTTTTGGAGCAAGGGCTTCCCTCTTCCTTCCTCCAATGTAATTCTGGGCACTTTTTCTGATCTCATTATTAATTTTTATGCAATAATGACAACACATCTTTATGTTGACCAACTATTGATAAAGACCATTTCGATGTAAGCAATGACAGTTGTGCTAGCGGATCATTTCCCAGACTATAAACCTAATCAACTGTGGCAGTCTTTCTTTGGTACTACCTTCCAAATTTCCCATATGTTTTTTACTTTGACCTGCTCCTGAAGTATAAATTGTAATTCCTGAGAGTGTTGACTATTAACTTCTTGAAAGATGTGTTTATTCCATGAATGTTAAAAGACAAATTCTTTTGCTACAATTCACTACCCTAGTATCCCTCCAATCTCCTAATTCTTACCTAACTTGACATCCCCAATGATTTTATGTATGATGCTGCAACATCCTGTCATCTTTTTTTGAAAAAAATCAATTTAATCAGTATTTCTACTGAGCCAATGAGTTGGCTCTATATATGCATCAAGTTTAGAAATTATTTGGAGTTTTTTCAACATGTTTAGTTGTTGCTGTGTTTGAATCTGTTTCCCAATGTACCAGTGCTGGTGGGTGGAGCCTATTGGGAGGATTTTAGGTCATGAGGGCTCCACCCTCATGGGTGGATAAATGCCTTTCTCTGGGGAGTTGTTTTTCAATGGAGTTGTGTTAGTTATTATGGGAGTGGATTGCTATCAAGCAGAACAACTCTCTTTGTCCTTCTCTCTTGCATATGCTTCCCCTTCTACCCATTCATCACATTATGATATGGTACTAGGCCCTCCCCTAAAACAGACAAAGATATCATGCTTTTGGATATCCTAGCCTCTGGAACCATGAACCAAAATAAACTCTTTCTTCATAAATTACCCATTCTATGATATTGCTTTAATAGCAGAAAAAGGAGCAAGAGAGTTGGGCTTTGGAAATGTAGGGACAAAGTACATGCTCAGGGCTAAAAGGGACTTACTGAAAAGGAAAACCTACATAAAACATCTTTGATTTTCACTTTGTGCTTTATCACAATCATGTTGTTTGCTAGAATAAGACCTACACTAAAAGTTTTATGTCTTGGCAGTAGTATAGGCATCTAATGTTTTAAAATATTTTCAACTCCATAAGGAAAATGTTCTGCTAAAAGAATTATTAAACATTAGAGCATCTCTAGCAAGAAAACTTCCTTTCATGGAGTTTTTTTTTTTTAATAGACAAGGTATTCACCTTGCTAAAACTCTTGGAGGGCATATAATGGTAAAATCTAGGAATGATCTTTTAGGAAATTGACATTTGTTTTTTACCTCTTAATAATAATATATAGAAAAATAAATGTTACCGTAATCATTTTGAGCGGTTTCAACCCACTGGGATATAAATGTGGAATAGATATATGTATTTTTTTTTTCTACTTTCCCAGTAGACTTTCAATAGTTCCTGCATTTTGTGTTATGTAGTGAGATCCTCTGATCTCCCAGTTTCGATTCTGTAAAATTTCACTAACTTTAGGGTCTGTAAACTTGTGGGCTGTTTGTTTGTTTGTTTGTTTTTGTTTTTGTTTAAATCACTGTCTCATTTGCTTTCAGGTTTCCTTTTTCTCCTGCTTTTCCTCATCTTCTCAGCACAAGCTGGACTAAGTGACTTGGAGCAAATTTGTGTCTGTCACAAAATGTACTTCTAGTTCCATTCCCTGCCCTACCTCTTCCTTGTCTTTCCTGTTTGATGTTTATGGGCTGTCTGGGAGGGACAGTTTCTTGTTATGGGGTTTTGCTTGTCAGTACCATTTTTCTTTCCTTGGTAGGCTGATTGCTCTTTGGTTTTCTATCAGGTTGTTTATTATAATGCCAATGGCCAATGGTACCTCCAGCTCCACTAACAAGGAACTCAATCATGTGGGGACTTTGAAGCCTTTGTGAATCAGTCGTAATTCCCCCTGACACACAGCTTGTGATCTGAGACTGGCTTCTTGATTTGGGTACCTCTTTCCTCACCTTCTAAGCAGACTGTCAAGCTTCATGACATCACAGTTGGATTCACCAGCTCCAGGACTGGGGCCTGGACATAGATAGTTACCCATTGCCCAGCAGCACTCGAGTGTGCATGTACTAATGTGTAATAACAAATCCCACCATTATGAACAACTGCAATGAATCGATCAAAAATTGTGGGAAAAAATAAAAAGACAAGAAATGCAGTTAAGTGGTCATTCCCTTTACCCTCAATTTTTTTTTTTTTCTCTGAAGTGAATCTCCTTTTCAAGTTGAGCATCACTCCTCAGAACTTTCCCCTTTTTTGGCTACCTTCCCTGTTGAATTCTGCTGCTGCTAGATGTGCATAAGGTAGACAAGTTCAGTTCTAAAAAAGTAGGGTCTATAAAAATGGTCTCAGATTTTTATTTGCTCTTTAAACCTAATTAGTTCATAAAGAGCTGTCTAAACTTAGGTTTGCATAGAAGTATTAAGATATGGAAAATATTACCAAATTTGTCTGTCAGTAGGTGTCATAGATGATAGAGGACTCATGAATGGCACAGTGTCTTTAATCATTTTTATGCTCTTTTCTTCCCTTGAGTACAATCTTTAGAGATGACTGAATGGGGAAATATTGAAATCTACAGAAACTCTATTCTACTATAGGGAAGCTGTATACATGACTCAAAATGGTTGGGATTTTCCGTATAGAGGTTTCATTTTTTTCATCTTTACTAAGTTATTGTGGCAGAAGGGCAAGGAAATGAAAACTGGGTGACACGTGGGTGGGATTCACAAGCTCAGCTGCAGAGAATGATCCCATCTAGAGGCAACAAGCAGCCCAAGGCATAGCCAAGGTTATACCTGGGCAAGTCCGTGGATGTCAGCAATCAACAGGACTTGGAAGTCAGGCTTAACAGCAAAGAATTCAAGGTGGGCTTTCTCTCCCTTTCTCTTTTTGGTACTCGGGATTGAACCCAAGGGTGCTTTCCCACTGAACAACATCCCAGCCAGGTAGCCTATTCAACAAATGGTGCTGGGAAAATTGGAAAGCCACATGTAATAAAATGAAATTAAACCCCTATCTCTCACCCTGCACACAACTCAACTCAAAGTAGATCAAAGACTTAGGCACTAGAACAGAGACCCTGTGCCTAATAGAAGAAAAAGCGAGCCCAAATCTTTGCTATGTTGGCTGAGGATCTGACTTCCTTAACAAGACTCTTAAAGCGCAGACGTAAAATCAGTAATCAATAAATGAGATGGATTCAAACTAAAATCTTCTCAGCAAATTAAACAATAACATGAAGAAAGCCTACAGAATGTGAGAAAATCTTTACCATACACACCTCAGATAGAGCACTAATCTCCAGGATATATAAAGAACCTCCCAAAACAAGTAACCCAATCAATAAATGCACAGGTTTATTTTTTATCTACCAAAATTGTCATCATTTAGAAGATGCTCAAACTGCAAGATTTCAGTTAGCTGTTCTAATTCTTGCTTGTGGTCATGGGGTCTTCCAAATTTTATAACATTACATTACATTCTGAAGATAAATGGAAAATGAAAATTGGAAAGCTATAAAATTAGTTGAGATGGGTGGACTAGGATTATGATATTCATAGATTTCTAAACCAATTTTTTTTAATTTAAAGAATAATTTTTTATGCTAACAATTCATGGGATCATTAGGAATCATGAAATGATAAACATCAAGGTTTAGAAGCAGATGTATTAAAAAGTAAAATGAGCAAACAAATAGAACCTCTCCTCTCCTCTTCTTACTGCCTGCCTGCTCATCAGCTCACAGTGTTTAGTGACTTTATAATCTGACTTCTGGAGGCAGAAGGGAGGAACAAGGATCAGAGACCGTGTGTGTTGATTGAGGTCATGAAAGGTATGCCTTTCTAACTGAGAAAAACAGAGGGTTAAGAACTGCATTTGCTGATTTAGCAAGTTAATTCAGTTCTAGGTAAAAGTAGCACCAAATTAAGTTTTTGAAATGCTAGAAAAATTGGCCTTCCTGTGATTCAAAAATCTGCCGTTAGACAGAACCACAATAGAGCTATAGTTTAAATTTAATTAAAATTTTTTGTCTATGGATGCTTTTATTCTTAATTAAAATGCTCAGAACATGTTGTTGGGTAATAATTTAAAAGATTTTTTTTTAAATAATAAAGCTTTTAAATTGTGGTTATTCTTTAGGGTACTCTGCCACATATCCCCAGATTATGTGGACTAGAGTTTAGAATTTCAAGTGATCTTTTACTGTTTTGTTTGCTTGCCTTTTCTCTCCCTAACATAATTATTTTATTTAATTTTTTCAATACGTAATTTATTCACATGGGTCCAAATTCAGAAAATAGAAGGAAAACTCAGGGAAGCATCTACCTTCCTATTCATAAAGCTCAGCCGCCCCTTCTCTTGTCACAAGCAGCTAATATATTTCCCTTCAGAAATATGTTCTGTATGTCATACTCTCTTATATGCTCACTTTTCCTACATCTTAAAACGGATTGGCAGAATTCTGTGCTTTTTTGAACTTTAGAGATCTTGGGTATCTTTCCCTGTCATTGTTTCTTTGTCACTTTATGTGGCTGCATGTTATTTCAGTGCATAATTGTATCATGATTTATTTGAGCAGTTCTTTATTTTTGGACCTTTTAGATTATTTCTGCACTTTGACTATTACAAATGTATGGTAGTGAGAAATGATAAATATCTGAAGAGAGCAATACATTAATGACTTAAGCATTATACAATGTAAGCATGTTTTGAACATTGTTACCCCAATTAATATGTACACCTTTTTTAGTGTATTAGTTAAAAATTATAAGAAATCTAGTACAGCACATAAAATATAATAATGAATAATCTTGTAACTACTAATTATTCATCCCTATGCATGTATGTCTGTGAGATAGACTCTGAAGAGTTTCTATTTTAAAGGATATGTTTATTATAATTCTAGTGCATATGTCCATTCATGTATAAACTTAGATTCTCATCCAATAATGTTTGATAGTATGTATTTGAGGCAGTTATCTCAGATAAGTGAGTAAATGGTAAACTATTCGATAGTGTTAGAAAAATTGGAAAAAGTATGAAATAAGAGCCATACCTAATACCTCGTACTAGGAGTATATTTCAATTGAATAAATATTTAAGTATAAAAAATGAAATCATAAAACTATCCTTAGAAACTATAGGAAGGATTAACACATTCAACCACATAGAGAATAAGGAATTCTCCATGGGGAAAATCATTACAAGCAAAGTCAAGAGATAAATACTAAATTGAAAGGAAGTACTTATAATTCATATCATAAAGGAAGGGCTAATTTCCTTAAAACTATATTAGAAACTCTTAGAAAACAATAAAAAGCAATAGAAAAATAGAAATAAAAAGCATACAGTGTTCACATAATAGATAATTCAAGTGGCCCTTAAATATATGAAATAATGTTCAACCTTATTGAGATAAATTTTTTTAGTATTGCTTCCCAGTTTTCCCAACACCATTAATAGAATAATACATCATTTACTTACTGATTTGAAAACACTCTTTATCAGCTCTGTACTTCCTATGTACTATTGGATGTAGGCCTGAACTTTCATGTAAGTATTTTTTATTCCTGTGTCTATAACCTTGCTATTTTAATTATTTAGACATTTATAGTTTAATATCTAATAGGGCTTATACCCTCTTGTAATTATAATTTTCCTGAATTTTACAGCCATTATGACTTACTTTTTTCCATATTAACTTTAAAATTAGCTTATCGATTGCCATCAAAAAACTATTGATGCTTTCATTTGAAACTGTATTAAATTTATTGATTAATCCAACAGAATTTGTACATTGTGTATATGCTTGTTTAGGTCTTCCAGTGTATTTTCAAGGAAGTTGTAATGTATCTTCATAGATTTAGCGAGTCCTTACATTTTTTTCTGGGTATCTTTTCTCGCTATTTTAAATATACCTTAGTTTCTATTGATTTCCCTTGCTCATATAAACACTATTTGTACACATTAGTTTTCCACCCTGGAATAAGTAAGTAGCTTTACTTATTTCCCATATTGTTTGAAGTAGTTTTTCAGTTGATTCTTTTAGTTTTTCAGATATTCTATTATCCACAAATAGTGATCTTTTTAAAATTTTTTACAGCTCTAATTTTCCTTTAATTTTGTTGAGTATTGGTAAGAGTAACATTATTGTCTTGTTTCTAACATTAGTGGGACAGCGTCTGCTCAATTATACTATGTTGGTTATTGGGTTGAGGTACAAAATATCTTTATATTCCTATGTTGTTGAGATTCCTGATGTTTAATGATGGATGCTAAATATTATCAAAAGATTTTCCAGAATATAGGATGAGAAGTACAGACTATATGATAATAATAAATGATGAATATATGAATACATGAAGCATATTTTTCAGAATATATGATGAATATATGGTAATTTTTTTTTTCCCTTGGAGCTAATATTGACTTACCCTAACATTCCCTTGGTTTTAAGTTTTATTTCACGTGCCTAATGCTGGATTATGCTTCCTATGTTGATTTATGGCTTCATCAATATTCATATGTGAGATTGATCTATAGTTACATTTTTCGAGTATGTCATCTTTTGCTGAGTTTTGACATCCAAGTTCTACTCACCTCCTAGTAGGCGAGTGTTTTCCTTATTTTATTATGCTCTGAAAAAGTTTAAAAGATTTTGATATTATTATTATTTTTTTTAAGGATTAGTACATTACACCAAAGAAACCAATGAAAAATGAATTCTTTGAAAGTGTTATTTCTCTACTGGTAATTTTCTGTTTATTTGTACTCTTCTTCTGTGGTTAGTTATCATAAATGGAGTTTTCCAAAAAATCATCCATGTCAAGCAGGTTTATAAAAATACTTGCAATCACAATGAGATACCACTTCACATTCATTGACATGACATAACTATTCTAAAAATAAAAAGAAAGAATAACAGACAGAAAATGCAAAGATTTTTGGCGGGAATGAGGGAAAATTGGAACTCTTTGTAACTTTATTTTTATTTATTATTGTTTTTGTACATCATGGCCAAATTTATTTAATTCCAGGGATGCAGGGATAGTTTAATATATGCAAATCAATATATGCAATTAATCATATAAATAGGATTAGGAACAAAAGGCACATAGCCATCTTGATACATGCAGAGAAAAATCTTTGACAAAATTCAGCACCCATTCATTGTAAAAATACTGAAGAGAATAGGGATAGAAGGAACTTATTTCAACATCATAAAGATTGTATATGATGCACCCAAAGCCAGTATCATTTTTGGGGAAAAACTGAAAGCATTTCCTTTAAAATATGGGACAAGATATGAATTTATACTCTCACTATTCTTTTTATAAATTTGATTCATTGTACACAAATGGGGTACAATTGTTGTTCTCTGGTAGTACAGAAAGCAGAGTCAAACTATTTGTGTAATCATACATGTACATAGGGTAATGATGTTTGTCTCATTCTATTATTTTTCCTTCTCCTCATCCCCTAGATATGCTCATACATTGCTGGTGGGACTGCAAATTAGTGCAGCCACTCTGGAAAACAGTGGGGAGATTCCTTAGAAAACTTGAAATGGAACCACCATTTGACCCAGCTCTCCTACTCCTTGGCCTATACCCAAAGGATTTAATATCAGCATACTACAGTGATGCAGCCACATCAATGTTTATAGCAGCTCAGTTCACAATAGCTAGATTGTGGAACCAACCTAGAAGCCCTTCAACAGATGAATGGATAAAGAAACTGTAGTATCTATACACAATGGAATATTACTCAGCCATAAAGAAGAATAAAATTATGGCATTTGCAGGTAAATGGATGCAGTTGGAGAATATCATGCTAAGTGAGATAAGCCAATCCTAAAAAACCAAAGGCTGAATGATTCTCTGATAAACAGATGATGATACATAACTGGGGGTGCGAGGGAGGCTAGAATGGAGGAAGGATGGATTGTATGTTTATAACTTTAAATGTCTCTAATTCTCCAAATTCTTTATTCCTGCCTTCCTTCTATTTGGTAAGTCCTTCTTCCTTTCCTTTCCCAAAATGTCTACTATTAAATCTATACGACACAGCCTAGTTTTTCTTTATAAAGGTCAAGCTATAGATTTTAGGTACAAAGGAGGCATTTTTTCTATTTTCCTCCAGATTTATCTTAAAAATTTTCTTAAAGTCCATGTTTTATCTGTTCCCCCAAATAAACTCAATTGGTTTGTTATAAAAAATATTTCCCCAACATTGAACTTTGGTTTTGTGCTCAAGTTATAAAATCTGGAGAATGTGAGAAGGAAATGCTTCCATTTCAATATTGTTATTGTAAGCATGGTAGTAGAATTAAAATGTTTGTTTCTTGTAATTTATAAATGTATTCCATGTCCTGTTATTCATTTAAAATCCCTTACAGTTACTAATATTCTTAACCATCCAATATGCATCTCTTTCTTCACAATCTGCCTAATACCATTTGAGTAAAAAATGATTTCTCCCATGGGGTCAGTGATGAAATCCAAACATGTTCTTGGTTGTATGTAGAACCTCATCTTGAATTACTTATCTCTGTTCTTGGAATGGTTAGTGAGGAATTCATTCCAGGTGAAACACTAAGGAATTACTTGTTTATCCAGGCTATTTATTTAAAATGACCGAGTTCCCATGAGATTAACAAACTAGATCTTTTTGACTTAAACACTGTAACATTAATCCTAACATTAAAATCAAAGTAATTTGATACAAAATCTCCCTGGACCTGAACATTTTCTAGAATATCCCCCTATTACAAGTAATTTAACTACTATAATTTATTGAATACTTACCTCATGCCATGATTAAGCTGATTGTTTTACAAGTACTTATTTTATTTGAGTCTTTCAATCTTCCTATGAATTAATTATATAAATGCCTTGCTTTACAGCAGAAACTGAGGCTCTGAGGGATAAGGGGTCTCAGCTAGAAATAAAATCCTTTATGATTTCAGAAACTTTTTTGTCAGTAAAGTCACTTTATCCTTGTAATTTTGTGATTTCTTTCTTTCTTTCTTTTTTTTTTTTTAACAGGAAGAGATCTATGTAGGTCTTTGTCACAAAGTAGTTTCTTGTTACCTTTTAAACTTATCTCCCTGTTTATTTATTAAGAGATTATGTGTATTAGTTCTCTATTGCTGTTATAGCGGATGATCATGAAGTCAGCAGTTTAAACAACATCCATTTATTACTTCAGGAGTCCAACATGGGTCTTACTGGGCTGGAATCACAGTTCAGCACAACTTCATTCCTTTCTGAAGGTTCTAGAAGAGAAATCATTTTCGTGCCCTTTCTAGCTTCTAGAGGGTATGCAAATTGCTTAGGTTATGACTCCTTTCCTTCATCTTAGAAATTAGCAATGTAGAGTCTCCTTAACCAACCTTTTGTACGCATCTCTCCTTTCGACCACAGCTGAGAAAAGTTCTCTGCTTTCAAGGACATTCGGGAGTAGGTTGGGGAGAGCTGGGTGATCTAAACCTCTCAAGTCCAAGGTTCTTAATTTAATCACATATACAACATCATTTTTGCCATGTGGGTAAATATATTCACAGTTTCTGGGGACTGATTTAGGATGTAGACCTTTATGAGTATCATTTTGATACTTACTACATTATATGAACCTATTTTGTGGATAGAGTTCCAACAAGCACTGATTTGCAAAGCGAAAAGTAAAATGGACCTAAGAGAACATTCAGTATTAATACTGTCTGTATGATTGTTTGCTGGCAACCAATTTCTTGATTGAACCTGTATAGTTGAGCTTAACTTATACTTGATTTAATGATTTTCTCACTATTGTCATAATTTTTTTAAAGTCTAATTTGTATTTAATAAACCCCCCCCATTCAAGTGTATACTCCATTGAGTTTTGTCATATATATTTATTGAAACATTTAAAAACTTAATTAAATAAAAATAATAATATAAACTACACACACACACACACACACACACAGACCAGGGAACATATTGGAAATGTGGAGCTTAATAATTTTCACACACTGACCTTATTGCTATAATAATCATTCTGAACAAACCATAATGAATATTTTTTGTGTGGTAAGCTTTATTAGGTATGATTTACACACAACAAAATCATCCATTTTAAGTGTATAATAACTTTTGACAAATGTGTGCAGCCATTGTGTTAGCTTTTTTTTTGTGTGTGTGTGTGTGGTACTGGGGATTGAACTCAGGGCCTTGTGCTTGCTAGGCAAGCACTCCACCAGCTGAGCTATCTCCCCAGCCCTTGTGTTAGCTTTTTGTTACTATAACACGATAACTCAGAAAGACAACCTAAAGGAGCAAAGATTTAATTTGGCTCAGTTTCAGTGGTTTCAGTCCAAGTTCAGTTGGCTTTGTTTGCTTTGGGTCTAAGGAGAGGCAGCACATTATGGCAGGGAAAGTGTGGCAGAATAAAACATCTCACTTCAGGGTAGCCAGAAAGCAGCGAGGAAAGAGGGAGAGAGGACTGGGGAGAAGACATAGTCCCAAGGGCACATCCCCACGGACCCACTCCCTCCAAGTAGAGGGGAAACCTCCAGGAGTTTCCATCACTTCCCAATAATGCCATCACATTATGATCCCATTAATGGATTAATCCAGCAAAGAATAGGAGCCCCTACGGTCCAATCACTTCCCCAACACCCACCTTTGAACACCACTGCATTGGGGAATAATAAGCCTTACACACTGCATCCCTTGGGGGACATTGCAGCCTCAAACTATGATAATGGCCATCTCTCCACTACTACCACAAAGATGACAGAGGACATTTCCACCATCCTCCAAAGTTCCCTTATGCCCCTGTGTAGTCAGTTCCCACTCCCCCACCTGGAACACGAAACCACTGGTCTATCATTGTTATTTTTTCCTTTTCTAGAATTTCATATAATTTCAAATTTCATAATTCAAATGGTTAGCTTTCATATTTAGCTACTTTTATATAGCATAATGCTAACGAGATCTCTTCATTTTTTGCATGTTCCACTCGTGAATACACCCTGTTTGATTGTTCTTTCTCCAGTTGAGGGACATTGGATTGTTTATTTCCAATACAGTATTGGGCTATAATGAATAAGGCTGCTGTCAACATTCCTATATAAGTTGTGGATGGACATAGGATTTTATTTCTCTCATGTAAATATCTAAGATAGACTTATTCAAACAGCATGTATATGTCGAACTTTGTAAGAAACAGCCAAACTGTTTCCCATTGTCTGCACTATTTTACACTGTCCCCAGTGTGTTGGAGTTTCTTTTAGTTGCCATCTTCATCCTTGGTGACACGGTGTTGTCAGTCATTTATTTTAGCTCTTCAGATGGGCGTGTCTTATCTCATGTGGCTTCGCTTTTCATTTCGATGATGACTGATGATGTCGGCTTGTCATTTTTTTATCTTGGTAAATTTGGTTTAAAAATTTTTTTGCTCATTTTTGTATTCATCTGTGTGTCTTCTTCAGTTTAAAGAATTCTTGTTAATACAATTTTTTTGTCAGATAGACATTTTGCAAATATCTTCTACTCTGCTATGGATTGATACTTTGTTTTGAGATTGCTGATGAATTATACCTCCAATAGAAGAGACATAAAATGTTAGCAAAACTTATTCTTCTAATCATTGGGCATGCTATATCTTTCTGTTTGTGTGAGTTTTCTTTATTTCGGAAACATTTTATGGTTTTTAGGGTACAGGTTTGTACATACTTTTTTAAAAATATTCCCTAAATATATCATAATTTTGAAGTTATTATAAATGATATTGTTTCTTAAATTTAAATTGTGTTTTAGTCAGCTTTTCGCTGCTGCGACGGAAAGACCTGACAAGAACAACTAGAGGAGGAAAAGTTTACTCGGGGGCTCATGGTTTCAGAGGTCTTGGTTCATAGATGGCTGACTCTATTACTCTGGGCCCAGAACATCATGGTGGAAGAATGTGGTGGAGGAAAACAACTCAAGACATCACACCAGGAAGCAAAGAGAGCTCAACCAGCTCACAAAACATATATCTCAAGATTAGGTTAAACCTCTTAAAACCCATTCATTTCATCTCTAAACTTTATTGCATTGTTTCACACATGAGCTTTTGGAGGACACCACATATCTCAACCATAACAAATTGTTTACATGGACATACAATTGATTTTAGTATGTGTACCTTTTATTCTATGACCTTGCTAAATTCACTTATTATTTGGAATAATATCATCTTTGTATGTTCATTAGTAGATTCTATGTCAGGGTTTGGCAAATTGCTCTGGCAGATCATGTTGGTAAGCAGTTTTATTGGAATGTAGCCATGCCCATTCATTTATACATTGTCCAGAAGGCTAGAGTTCTGGTTATAGTGGCTGAGTTGAGTGGACCACATGTCTCCAAAACCATATCTATAATCTTTGCATCTTCATAGGTTCTAGATCTTAGGGGTGGATTCTTTGTGGCACATTTTTTGAGTTCTGGCTACCACAGATATTGTTTTGTTTAAATGTACTGTCTTGCTGTTTGCTTTCTATCTGCTGCGGTGCACATGTATGCTTGCTTTCTTATTTTCCTGTTTACTTTTAGGGCAGTTATTTTTTAACAACTTTGCTTTATCAGTAGATAATTTGTTTTGAGTGCTTATTTAAGGATTACAGTATACATCTTTAATTTAGTATAGCCTACCTTCAAATAATAGAACATTTCACATAGAGCATGAGAACCCATGAATGGTACATATCGCATGAATTTTTTGTTTTAGATGCTGAATTTCTTTGTATTTCTTTAAATATTTTTGAACTTTGTTGTGGGATGTCATTGCATTACTTAGCATCACTTGGATCCTTTCAAGGATAGTTTTTAGTATTCCAGGGCATGTCTAGAATAGCTTTCGGTTCTTTAATTTGGCCCCATCATAAGACAAGAATTAATACTCTAGTCCCAGTTTTCCTGGATTCCCTGTATTCTGCTGTCTTGTTTCTGCTGTCCAGCAAAACTTCATCATTACTTAGGTTCTGTTTCCTTGAGCTGTGGCCTGGAAAATGCTCCCAGGGAGAAATCTTGGGTTTATGTGATGTTATCTTGTTTGCCTATTTTCTCCCAAGGAACTCAGCCCTGCATTGGCTTCTGTCCAATGCCTGCAAACAGTTGTATATGTTTTGTCTAGATTTTATACTGTTTATAGTGGGAAGTTAAGTCCAATAATAGTTATACCATGATGGATGAAACTGGAGCATGTCCATGCTATTTCCTTTATTTCTCTTTGCACCATCTCTTACTTTGAAAACACCTCAATGACTCCAGTGATCAAAACCTAATGAAAAAATTTCTCCTCAGTGTTCTTCAACAGCTCCGACTATTTTCTCCACATCTATAGGTTTAGCTCCTGAGACTACACTATTTGAATGTACGAAATATAAAGAGACCACGAAACAAAGAACCTCTATCACCATGGACTATTACTTATTTGAGTTCTGCAATGCTTTAAACTGTGGCCAGTTTTAATTTCTTCTCTTTCCCACTACTACTCCTTGCTAATCTACTGGCCTCTACTTGCTACGGTTAATTCATTAACCGCCTGGTTCCTACATGATTTTCTAGCTACTGCACCTTTTGGCATCAAATGCCATCTGAATGTTGTTCATTAACTGCCTCATCTTAGACTCTCCCATTTTTTTGTCATATGCCATTGTGACCCCCTACTCTGATGTGAACAGAAAATGAATGTTAGGTAGGGACTCATGTTACACCTAAACTACCTGATGCTGTGTAATTGCTAATATTTAGAGGATCTGCAAAGATGTAAGTAAATAATGATGAAAATAAAATAATGAAATTGCTTTTTTGTGTGAATAATAGGATAGGTGAGGGAAGATCATGATCACTTGCTGTGTCACAGGAGAAACAAAACCCATAGCAGACAGCTGCCAGTTACAACTAGCTTAAATAGATAATTATCAACTTGTTATTGACCATTGTTTCTATGTATTTTTCCCCTATAACTTTATAGGATATTATAAATTCAAATCAAATCTGATTTTATATTATTTTGATTATGGATTTTCCATTATCTTGAAAACAAAAGTTTTTTGGGTGATATTACTTTCATCATTTCTTAGATACTTTCAATAAAGTTGAAAGTGATAAGTTTTGGGTGGAAAAAAATCAGAATTCATTTACCCTCTTTTTTTTTCCTACTTAAATGAGATTATTTAAAACAAATAATCACCAGAGTCAAAAAGCAGATAAAGGGTTACTTGTGGACTCTGAGCAGGAGCGACAGGGATAAAAAAGGATAGAAGAGAATTTGGGGGGATGAAAACATTCCATATTTTAATTGTTATGGTAGTTACATAATTGTGTATATATTTGTCAAAACACAAATAACTGTATAATTTGAGTACATTGTTTTTATGTAAACTATACAACAAAGTTAATATTTTTATTCCGAAGAGGAACTTTTTTGTTTATTTAAATTCAAAGACTTATTGGTACTTTTGGGGAAAGAAGGGTAGCAAGTAAACAGAGAGTTTACATAAGCAAATGACTCGACATTCCTGTCTGTCAAAGTTTGATTTCTTCCCTCTACACCAGTGATCCTCAAAGAAGGTTCTTGGGTTAGTAGCATCACCACTGCCTGGGAAGTTATTAGAAATGCAAATTCTCAGGCTTCAGCTCAACCACAAACTTTAGGTACAAGGCTCAAAAGCAGCGTATTTTGAAAAGCCTTCCTGTGATTCTGGCACACACAGAAGTTTGAAAATCACTGTCTATAATATACTAAGGACCTCTGGCACCTCAGCTTCATTTAGCATGTACCTGTGTTGAGTCTAATTTTGCAAATGATTAAAACCAAATCCATTTTCTTGAGTTATTTGAGTCTACCCTCTGAAATATAGTATGATCAAAATACTAAAATATTTACACTAAGCAAAAAGAGTCTTTTCTCACTGTATTTTATTTGGGCATACATAAACTTGTGTGTTTAAGGATAATGTCCTTACTAGGATCATTTCTACTATATTTATTTTCTTGTACCTTACAATAGTGTTGGTGAACTAGAGTTCCAAATGTCCTACTAGTGTGTTCTTATGAGTTTATTTACATTGAAAATGAAAATAAAGCTCTTTAATTACAGGGTATGAATATTTTATATATTTATTTTAGCATATTTGGATTGAGGCTAAATTAGACAGGTGTCTTTATTTATGTTGTTAAATATTTTTTAATTTGTTAATTAAAAATTCCCATCATTTAGTATTCTGTCATCAGCACATTTCTTTCATATTTGTTCAATTTATTACTTTTTAAATAATGAATGTAAATATTTGGTTTTTAAAAGTATTAATTTCTAGGGCTGTCATAACAAAGTACCACAAACTGAGTTGCCTAAAAACAGAAATTCATTAGTTCTGGAGGCTATGAGCCTAAAATCAAATGACCATGTCGATTTCTTCTGAGGGCAATCAAAGAAGACTTGTTTCATATCTCTTTGCAAGATTCTAATGGCTTATTGGCAATTGTTGCCATTCCTTGACTTTTAGAAACATCACCTAATATGACACCAGTCATATCAGACAAGTATTCACTTTGATGACCTCATTTTAATTTATTACCTCTCTAAAGATCCTACTTCCAAATAAGCTTATATCTGAGCTATAAGGATTACAACTTCAACATATGAATTTTGGAGGAAAATAATTCAACCTATAACAGAAAGAATTCTAGTACATTGTGAATAACAATCTAGATCTTTTGCTGAACAGTTTTCATTCATTTTTCCAAACACCAGTTTATCATTTAGTAAGTGGAGGGAACTTTGGAAATTTTCTGTTTTTGAAAGAGCTATTACTTATTCCAAAAGCTGGGTATACCAGGTTAGGAATAACACTTGTTTTCTTCTCTGCTACTTTTCCAGGACCCAACAAAGTCCTAAATACATAATGAAAAGAAAATGTTCAGTAATTAAGTGAATTAGTTTTTCCAATTTGAAAGTGAGATTGAGGTTTAAATACGGAGATGGTTATGAAATGTGAGCTACCATAGAATTATTTCAAGAATGGAATATTCTATGACATGGTTAAACTTATTTTATTTCAAAAAATCTTTTGATTAATTGCAATCTTTTAAAGAGAGAAACTACCTGTTTGGTGAAGCCCAACATTTCATTGTGAAGTGGGGTTGCAGGGGGCGGGGCAGGAAATGGTTCCAAGAGTACACACACACACACACACACACACACACACACAAACACACATACTTGCAAGTTGCAATGTATCTACTTGGGTGGATGCAGCAATCCAAGCGCTTAGTGCTTCTCTAACTGGAATATTCTTTTCAGAAGGCTACTAAAACATATATTCCTTGTTACCTATCTGTCTTTTGATCTTTTTGTCATGCTTCTAGATTGAGGGAGAGGTGTGACTTGTGAGGGGTCTGTATCAGGGTCCCTATCATTATAGCCACTGATTAAAGTATTAGCAGTGGCCTGGCGCAACCTGTGTCTGAATGAGGAGTTTGACCACCACAGTGGCCTGCAGGATAGGCAAGTGTGTGTGTGCCATGAGGCAGATTGAGGAGGTCTGATCTTTAAGTGCTATATATGTCAGCTGCTGCACACATGCACACACGTGCTGTCTGTAAGGCTTAGACAGTGTCTGCACACGGACTTTTAAACATCAACCTCATATGTGACTGAGAGAGAAATTAGATTTTCTGTCTGGTTTTGAAAAAAGAAACCCTGACATTAACAAACTATTCGCAAATAAGATGATGTTACTAACATATGAACGAAGAGAGGACACTCTTACACCGCAGTGCTGTTAGATACGCACTAACTGTACTGAACGTACTTACCATGTCTGGCCTGTGGCTGTACCTTTCACTCTGTGATTCATGGGAAAACCAGATGGTAATCTAGTAATTTGTGATGACAATAAGTTATTTTTCTATTTCCTTTTACAGTAGCTGGACTCTAGTAGTAACCTACAAGTTGTTTTGTCTGCAACCCCCAAGTAACATAGAGAAAGCAGAAAGATGGTTACAGATACTCAAAAGTTTAATATTAAACAATGCATTAGGTCTTTATATGCACGGAAGTTGGAGAAAGACTTTTTTCTTTTAAGACTGATGTCTGGACTATAAGGACATGAGTAGAGGTTTTTTTCTTTGTTTTTTTTTTTTTTAAAGAGCTGTGCAGTTTTAGACTCTGCTTTAAGTTTTCAGAGCAGATTGGTTGAAATTTATAGCACCACTATCCATTTAATTATGGATATTTGACATCTTAGGGGACTGGGTAAGAGAAAATTATTTTGTCTTATGTAAAAACCCCTCTCATTAAATGTGAACATGTTGGTAAGGAGCTTATCTTGAAATTTGCCAAACCTCTGAAAAAGCAACAGTTCAAAATGAGGTTGAGAGAGTAATTTTGAGCAGGACGTCCTATTCTGTTGGTTTGGCTGCTTTGATTAAAACCTTCTGTGCGGCAATGGCCCTTGCGTGATAGGCCCAGACGCAAATTAAGACGACGACAGTGTGTTGACCCACTAAACAAAAAGCACAACAGCTCGGTAACTATGAGCAGATACAGTTACTTCATTGCTTGGTTAAAAATGTGCCCTCCATCCCCACCACAAAGAAAAAAAATAAATGAATAAACCTGTTTCAGCAGTGGTTTTATTTGGGCCTATGTAATTCCTTCATGGAAAGTTACAAAACCCCAGGAAATCCCACCTGTGAGTGATTCTAGTATTTAACCCCGAGGTTACTTTCTATAATGCTCATTTCGTGAAAAGTCTCCCTCCACCACCATATTTAGTGGTTAGTGTGTATAAGACAAGCTCAAAACTGTAAGCCTGAAAACACAATTTTCCCAAGCCGGCAGGACCGCCAGTGATATAGTGTGAAGGCAACAGGGTTAACAGGTTAACCTCATAACTCAGAGAAACTGAAAGTCTCCTCCAAATATGATGCCCTAGCCACAATAACCCTGGAGTCCCTAGAATGAGATTTTGCATGTGACATATATAATCAAATATATGGCCAGAGTAAGTCATAAATTTATTTCTGGAATGGTATTCTGCATGTATATTTTGAAAGTCCAAATACAACTTTTGTCTAAGCATGAGACAGCTTAAATGAATTGTTGGTATGAGGACAGTGTGGCATTCTGAGGGTCACATGTTTGGCAATTTACTCAGGAAAAGTTGGACTCAACGTTTTTTTCATTATCCCTAATTTTTTTTAAACCATAGTTTTATACAATACTGTTTAATCTGTCTTCTGGTGGTACAGTATTTACAACAGAAAGGTTGTATGTTAAATGGTTGACTTTGCAAGCAACCTAAACACCTGGTTAGCATAAATCTTTTAATAACTATTTCACTTCATTAACTCCTTTATTTCCAGAACTTTAAAAAATTGCTATGCTACAAAACTGGACAGTGAATGGCCATATGAACTCCAAATATTACATGACCATGAGAATTAATACATACACACATTAGTATATGTTCATTTTATGAGGAACAAAATCAAGTTGTTCCTGAGTTTCAGGTTATTAATCTATTTTTCCCATTTCTGGTTCCATATTCAAGTGTACTGATGACTTCCATATTGGAAATAATTCTTGGATGGAGGAAAATAGCTTTCCCTAAAAAAAAAAAAGGAAAATAATAAAGATGGAAACACACGGAAGAGATATACCTTGAAAAACCTTACTAGGGAAATAAAGTCATTCACATTTCTACTCTATGTATGATAAAACCAAATGTATATAATTTAGTGGAGTATGACTATATTTTTGTGAAGTCTGTTATAAAATGTTAATAAAATGCAGTTTTACTGGTTGTTTTAGTCTCTTGATGCTTATGGATCTATTGTAGACATAATCACTTTTGATTATTATTATTTTTGGAGTGGATGTGATTGTACTCTGCTGAAGCAATTTAGTGGTTAAGGAATTTAAGAGTGATTTAAGCAGAATTTTATTATCCAAGCGTTTATAAGAGTACAGCTATATACACACTCTCAAATGATGTGTCAAACATGTAGACACTGCTATGGTAAGATCCTGAGTTTTATTTGTCCATTAATTATGAATTAACACAATCATCATACAATTAACAAAAAATTAATATAAACTATTATGTAGTTGATTAACAAACAATTATTGAATATTTATTATGTTTCCCATGAAAGACTGGTTCTGGGAATACTAATCCTTGTGAAAGAGGTGGTCCAGTCACAAGAGAGCAGTTTAAAACTATATAAGCTAAATAATGAAATGTTAATCACCTCCTTGTGAGTGATTCCTAATCCATATCCTAACTCTGACATCATTCCTGATCTCAAATTTCCTCACACTCTTAATCAATTTTCTTTTTCAAAAATGTGCAGATTAAATTTTCTTGCAGAAGTTTGTAGTTCTTGAAATAAATAATGTCTTTGGTTGGAGGTTTGCAGTGTAACAAGGGCAACAGACAGTAAACAAATAACTATGTGATGTGATGAGGGTCATGCTCTGAGCGTACACTTAAAGGATATGCTGGCTATCCCTATCTGAGGGTGCTACAGTTTGATTCTGAAATGTTTCTCAAAGGCTGATGTGTTGAAAGTTTGATTCACCAGCCAGCCTGTGGTGCTACTGCAAGGTGGTAGAGCTTTAGGAGGTGGGGCCAAATGGAAGCAAGTTAGGTCATTGGGGGCGTGCCCTCGAAGAGGATATTGGGGCTCCAGCTCTTTTCTCTCTCTTTCTTGTCTTTCCTGTAGCATGAGTTGAACAAGCCTCCTTTCTCATGCATTCCTACCATTATGTATTATGCTGCATTAGGCCTAAAGCAACAGGACCAAGTGACCATGGACCACTGAAACCATGAACCAGAATATATCTTTACTCTTTTTAAATTGATTATCTCAGCTATTTTTTTTTCATAGTAATAGAAAAACTAACACAGAAGGTATCAAGGAATGAATTACAAAGATTTTAAAAAATATATAATTATTAGGGCATATCAACTGTACTACTTGGTGGGTTTACAACCATTCTCCCTCTTCCCCTCTTTCCCTGTCCTTCTTTTCTACTTCCAGTTTTTGTTTTCTTAAAAGCTTCCGCACGTGAGAGAAAACTTGTGATACTTGTTTTTTGTCTTTCTCTGTCTGGCTTATTTCACTTAATATGAAACCCTCCAGTTACATCCATTTTCCTGCAGATGACATGATTTCCTTCTTCTTTATGACTGAATAATACTCCATACATAAATATACACACACCAGATTTTCTTTACCCACCCTTCTGTTGATAAGTACCTAGGCTGATTTCATATTTTAGCTTTTGTGAATAGTGCTGCAACAAACATGGGTATGCAGGCATCTCTTTATATGTGAACTTAATTTCTTTCAGGTAAGTACCTGGTGGTGGTATGACTAGATCATATGGTAATTCTACTTGTAGTTTTTTAAGGGAAACTGTAATATTTTTCTATTCACTATACTAATTGACACTCCCCAAACAGCATATGTGTTCTTTTTTCTCCACATTCTTGCCAGCATCATTATTTTTATTTATTTATTTAGATAATAAGCATTTTGCCTTGAGTAAGATGAAATCTCAGTGTAGTTTTGATTTGCATTTCCCTGATCCTGATGACTAAAGATACTAAGCGTTTTTTTTTTTTTTTTTTTTTTTCACACATTAATTGGCTATAGGTACTACTTTTAAGGGGTGTTTGTTCAAATAATCTCTCCATTATTCCACTGGATTACTTGTTCTTTATTTTATTTTATTTTTATATTCTCTATGTTAGTCCCCTATCAGATGAACAGCTGCCAAAGACTTTGATTTTGTAGATTCCTTCTTCACTCTGTTGATTCCTTTCATTTAATTTAATGTAATCTCATTTGTCAGTTCTTACTTTTATTCCCTGAATTGGTGCCATGATCAGAAAATTGTTGCCTGTGCCAATATTTGCATGTTTCCCTACATTTTCTACTAGTAATTTCAAAATTTCAGGTCCTACCTTGATGAATTTGAACCGCTGTGAGGTTTTTTTTTTTTTTTTCATTTGTTTTTTGTTTTTGTTTTTGGTACCAGAGATTGAACTCAGGGGCACTCAACAACCACTGAGCCACATCCCCAGCCCTATTTGTATTTATTTAGAGACATGGTCTCACGGAGTTGCTTAGCTCCTAGCCATTGCTGAGCCTGACTGAATCGTTGATCCTCCTGCCTCAGACTCCCAAGTCACTGAGATTACAGGCATGTGCTACCAAGCCCTGTGTGAGCTTATTTTTGTATAGGGTGAAGATAAGGATGTAACTTTAAACTTCTATGTGTGAATATTCAGTTTTCCTAGCGCCTTTTCTTGAAGAGGCTGTCATTTCTTTGATGTGTATTTTTTTGCTCCTTTGTCAAGAATCAGTTAACTATAGATGTGTGGATTTTATTTCTGACTCTTCTCTTCCATTGGTCTATGTGACTATTTTCTAATATTATGCTGTTTTTGTTACAATGGTTTTGTGGTGTATTTTGAAATCAGGTATTGTGATGCTTTCAGTATTGCTTTTTGCTCAGGATTGCTTTGGCTATTCAAGGTCTTTGTGCTTCTATGTGATTATTTCTTCCAAACCTTGAGTGTGGGAGGTCTTGCCCTCTTCTGGAGTTTCCTTTAATTTTTTCTTTAGTGTTTAGTAATTTTTATTGTAGAGATCACTTATCTCTTTGGCTAGGTTTATTCCTAAGTATTTTATTTATTTTTGAAGCTATTGAGAATGGTGATGGGCTTTCTTGATTTCTTTTTCAGTGAGTTCATTATTGATTGTGTAGAAAAGCTACTGATTTTTGTATGTTAATTTGTGTCCTGCTACTTTGCTGAATTGTTTATCAGTCCTAAGTCTTTGGTGGATCTTTAGGTATTCTAAATATAGAATCATATCATCAGCAAACACGGATAAGTTGACTTTGTCCTTTCCTAATTGAATTCCTTGATTTCTTTCTCTGCCTGATTACTTTGGCTAAATTTCAAGTATTATATTGAAGAAGAGGTGAGAAGAGACACCCTTATCTTGTTCCTGATTGTAAAGGAAAAGCTTTCAGGGTTTTCCCATTTAATCTAATGTTGACTTGGGTTTATCATATGTAGCTTTTTTTTATGTTGAGGTATGATCCTACTATGCCTAATTGATTCAGAGCTTTATCATGAAGAATGTTGAATTTTATCAAAAACTTTTTCTGCACCTACTAGATGATTATGTGATTTTTATCCTTTATTCCATTTATGTGCTGTATACAGTTATTGATTTGTATGTGCTGAACCACCTTTGAATCCCTGGAGTAAAACTAACTTGATCATAGTATATCATCTTTTTAATATGATGCTGAATTTAATTTCAAGTATTTTATTGAGTTTTGAATCTGGTTTAGTAAGTTTTCCATTTCCAAAATTTGTTTGGCTCTTTATACATTTCTATCTTTATTAAATTGCTTATTCATATCCTACATTGTCTTCCTTAATTCATTCAGCTATTTATTTGTATCCTTTTGGAATATATTGAGTTTTAAAAAATCAGTGTTGTAAATTATTTGTCTGCCATTTCATCTACTTTGGAATCAGTTACTAGGGAGTTATGATCACCAGGAGGTGCTATGTTACCTGGTTTCTCATACTACTTGTGTTTCAGTGTTGAGATTTGCACATCTGTTTGGATGTACATATCTTCCATTTTTATATGAGAGCCTTTTTAGTAATCAACCTTCTATTGTTGCTGTACCCTGGGATATCAGCTTGTGGTGTGGTGTTGAATTTATTATACTTAGGTTTGTAACGCAGCTTTTATATCACTTTTTTGGATGTGATTAAAAGGTTTTTACACAATGGTCCTGTATCAGAGCTTGGGGACCAACTGTTTGGTAGGTCTTGCAATAACAGGTTCCCCACAGATGAATATTTTAAATCCAGGCTTTGAAAAAAAAAAAACTGATGGGAGTTCTCTTGAGGAAGAAGGGTTGGTAATTACAAAGGTGCAGAGGCATGAAAGTAAACAGCCAATATCAAAACTTTAAACAGTTTAGTGTGACCTTAGCAAAGGTGGTGCCCAAGAGAAGAGCATATACAGCTGTATGATTTTCCCCTTGAGAGTAAGGGGCTGTCTTTACAACCCAGACTCGATTCAACCTTTCTAAGTACTATAAGAGCTAGTAATGATACAGCCGTTTACTGGTGTCGAGTTCTGCTCCCTCTAATGTTGAAGTTTGAACACTAGAGAAGCACACCAAGGCAAGCATATTAAGCAGGTTTTATTTAAAAGTGATAATACAGACTTCTCCCAGGAAGGAGAAGGGGGCCATGGCTGATGTTCTAAAGTCCCCAGAAGTGAGCGCACCCTACATCTTTTATAGGTTAAGGTCTCTTTTGTTCTCCAGTTCTCTCCCCACTTATCTCTCTTTCCTGCCTACATGACTAGGCCTGGTTTTGCAGGTGAGATGCATAAAGTGAGAAGCTATGGGGCAGGGGGAGGGCCAAGGTGATTCAGCAAGGCGAGGGCCCAGGGGGCATTAATTAGCAGCTCCTTTCTTGCAGTCCTTGATAAGGGCAGGTAAATTTGGCAATCAATGGGCTCCAGAGATCCTTGACATTCCCTTCTCCCAGGGGCAGTCTCCAACTTCCAGAGGCAGATGGCTTTCATGGCCTCCATTTCCTCGATTTGACCCAATCCCTATTTCTACACTGCCTGTCCCCAATTCTGGCTTCAGTAATTGTTAGATGATATTCTCAAATTCTAATTCAATGGAACTTTTGTAGTACCCTTTATGGAAATTTTTCTTTTAATATTAACTTTTTTTTTTTTTTACTAGTAAACTCTAGATTCTCAAATATGGTAAAGAACAAAATATCAAAAGTGTGTCATTCAGGGCTTTATTTTATACATATATCTCTTCCTTTCGGACCATATTCTATCCTCATAAGGTCCTATTTCTAAACTGAACTATAACTAAATCTCCCTCCAAAAGGTCATTCCACCACTGAAGGAGGAACTTTGATATAATGGTTCTAATAAATAAAAAATGATAGTGAAGTTCATGGAAAGTATCCCTTGCATTTTATTGTATATAAAATTCTTTGGTTAGAAACAATAATGTAGGGATGCCATGATAGTATAAGAGGTATGTGGTTAGTCCACAGAGGCTGGGACTGCCATGGTAGGGAGAGTTGTGTGAATGTCAATGTGTGTTGCAATGAGGTAAAAATGTTGACTTCTCCATGAAGGAATGGATCCACTCATTTACCAGCAGGTATTTTACCTTCCACTGACTGTGTGGCGCTGTGATGGGGGCACAGAGTTGGTCATTGCGGTTGGAAAATAGAGTACTTGGCAATAGCAAGAATGGCTATGAAGAAAATCCTGTTGAGTTTATGGTCCATCCTTGCCCTCACATTTTTATTAGCCTATTGAGGGGAAACTGAGCAATCTTGGGAAGGAGGCAAACTGAAATCCACAAACTAGTTTTTTTGTCCACATGATTATTAAGAACTTGCTCTTCAAGGGTTTTTTAGTGGATATTCACATGAAATAAACACTTTTGTGCTTATTTCAAGAACTCCACCCATGTATTATATCCCCAAACTTTGCCAATAGTCTTATAATATTGTTTCTTTCTATATTCTTGGACATGCAATTAAACCTTAGCTGCCAACCATCAATCCATATAGACCTGTTCTTTAAATTGTGCTACTTTAAATTTTGCCTTCTTCGAAGTCAATTTTCAGTGGCATTATATCTCCACAGCATTACACTTTTTGCTACTGTCACAGATATATTGAAGTTAGGCTTGAGTGACCATCTCATTCAACTGAGCATAGGGATTACCTCACAAGACTGTAGAGTGAGTTGAATAATGGGTGACAGTGTTTCAGGAGTGGACACATGGAAAGTACAAATGATCTGCCCCTAAAACCTACCTATATTCAAAGATGAATATAGCTGAACATACCTGTTTTATGGCTAGGATGTTTAGAAAACATAGTGTATGGCCGATTGTTGCCTCTCTTCTAAAATCTATTCTCCATTCCTGTGTCAAAAACATTTATCTGGGTAGAGGGCTGCTTCAGCTACAAAATATGTTTTTCAGATTCCTTGTAGCTAATATGGCCATGTCTAAGTGCTTGTGTATGGAATGTGAGTAGAAGAGTGTATTACTTCTCTTTCTTAAAAATAGGATTTTTTTTTTCTTGACGTTTTCTCTTTGAAACTTTGCACATGCTGACATGTGGACATGGAATTGAGCCTACTTTGGCCATGAAGCTGAGGACTATACTTCAGGTGATGGTTGAGAAACAAGACAGAAAGAATCTTCTAAAATAGAACTACCTCTTTGGTGTAAATTACTTTTAGATGCCTTTAGACACTCTGGATAATTAAGTGAGAAAACAAGACACTAATTTTGGTTTTATATTTGCTGTAGCTATTTGGATTATACTATATAGAACATATCTATTTATCCTTGGCAATTTTAATCCCTTGATCATTTATACTCATTAGGGTTCAAGGTTAGTTAGAAGATGTTTTCCAAATCATTTCTCCTTGCTGAAAAAATTACATTCTGAATAGGTCATGACTTTGCTCTGAAACCTTGAGATATTACTTTGTTTTGTTTTGGGCAAGGATTTGCTATGAATGGCATTCAGCATCCAATCATTATCATACTTGAGAAACATTATATAAGCATTGAGAAACATTATACAAGGCAAGTTGGAGAAAATAGTACTGGCTAAGTAGAAAATAAATTTATTTGAAAGATACTGGGTAATTCATAGAATCAAGGAGAGGGTAGGAGAATCAGGCTTGAATAATGGAGAGGTAAGACAGCAGATATCAAATCTGATATTACAGTGGTAGGAACATGCTGTTTAAAAGGTTACTGTTTTATTTCCTGTTGCTGGTCTCTACTATCTTTGGCATTTAATAATGCCATTGTCATGAGAGGTCACCACTGTGAGGCATTTTAAAACTGCCTCTGCATCTTGATTCTCTGGCCATATAACTCCAGGTTTCTGCCTGATTTGCTCAGACTGACTTCCAGCTACCAGTGTCTGCCTCTTTGCCTGAAAGCTTTCTCTGAATCCCCAAAGTTTGCTTAATTTGTGTGCAGAAGACTGAAAGTATGAACATAATTGTATTATGTTAGGTTTTTATCACTGTGATCAAAATACATGACTACAACACATTAGAGGAGAAAAAGTTTATTTGGCTTCACAGTTTCAGAGGTTCTGACATGGTTGGCCAATTTCATTGCTCTGGGCCTGAGATGAGGCAGAGCATCATGGTGGAAGGGTGTGGCCGAGGATAGTTGCTCCATTTATGGTAGACAGGAAGCAGCAAGAGCAAGGAAGTGGCCAAGGACAAAATATAAACCCCGAAGGAATGACCCCCATGACCTGCTTCCTTCATTTACACCCAACCTAGCTAAAATTACCACCAAGTTAAGCCATTCAAATGTATTTATTTATTTATTTATTGTAAACAAATGGGATACATGTTGTTTCTCTGTTTCTACATGGCATAAAGGCATACCATTTGTGTAATCATAAATTTACATAGTGTAATGTTGTTTGATTCATTCTGTTACTTTTTTCCCTTCCACCCACCCCTCCCACCCCTCTTTTCCCTCTATACAGTCCTTCCTTCCTCCATTCTTGCCCCCATCCCTAACCCTAACTCTAACCCTAACACTAACCACTCCCACCCCCCATTATGTGTCATCATCCACTTATCAACGATATCATTCTTCCTTTTAGTTTTTTTGAGATTGGCTTATCTCACTTAGCATGGTATTCTCCAATTTCATCCATTTGCCTGCAAATGCCATAATTTTATCATTCTTTATGGCTGAGTAATATTCCATTGTATATATATATACCACAGTTTCTTTATCCATTCATCAATTGAAGGACATCTAGGTTGGTTCCACAATCTGGCTATTGTGAACTGAGCAGCTATGAACATTGATGTGGCTGTATCTCTGTAGTATACTGATTTTAAGGTCCTTTGGATATAGGCCAAGGAGTGGGATAGCTGGGTCAAATGGTGGTTCCATTCCAAGCTTTCTAAGGAATCTCCATACTGCTTTCCAGAGTGGCTGCACTAATTTGCAACTCCACCAGCAATGTTTGAGTGTACCTTCTCCCCACATCCTCGCCAACAACTGTTGTTGCTGGTATTCTTGATAATCGCCATTCTAATTGGGGTGAGATGGAATCTTAGGGTGATTTTGATTTGCATTTCTCTTATTACTAGAGATGTTGAGCATTTTTCCATATGTTTGTGGATTGCTTGTAGATCTTCTTCTGTGAAGTGTCTATTCATTTCCTTAGCCCATTTGTTGATTGGATTATTTGCATTCTTGGTGTAGAGTTTTTTGAGTTCTTTATAGATTCTGGAGATTAGTGCTCTATCTGAAGTATGATTGGCAAAGATTTTCTCCCACTCTGTAGGCTCTTTCTTCACATTGCTGATAGTTTCCTTTGCTGAGAGAAAGCTTTTTAGTTTGAATCTATCCCAGTTGTTGATTCTTGCTTTTATTTCTTGTGCTACGGGGGTCCTGTTGAGGAAATCTGGTCCTAAGCTGACATGTTGAAGCTCTGGACCTACTTTTTCTTATATAATCTGCACGGACTCTGGTCTGATTCCGAGGTCCTTAATCCATTTTGAGTTTAGTTTCGTGCATGGTGAGAGATATGGGTTTAGTTTCATTCTGTTGCATATGGATTTCCAATTCTCCCAGCACCATTTGTTGAAGAGGCTATCTTTTCTCCATTGCATATTTTTGGCCCCTTTGTCTACTATAAGAAAATTATATTTATTTGGGTTTGTGTCCATGTCCTCTATTCTGTACCATTGATCTACCTTTCTATTTTGGTACCAATACCATGCCGTTTTTGTTACTATTGCTTTGTAATAGAGTTGAAGATCTGGTATTGCGATACCCCCTGCTTCACTCTTTCTGCTAAGGATTGCTTTAGCTATTCTGGATTTCTTATTCTTCCAAATGATTTTCATAATTTCTTGCTCTATTTCTGTAAGGTATGTCATTGGGATTTTAATTGGAATTGCATTGAATCTGTATAGAACTTTTGGTAGTATGGCCATTTTGACAATATTAATTCTTCCTATCCAAGAACATGAGAGATCTTTCCATCTTCTAAGATTTTCTTTAATTTCTTTCTTTAGTGTTCTGTAGTTCTCATTGTAGAGGTGTTCACCTCTTTTGTGAGATTGGTTCCTAAGTATTTTATTTTTTCTCATGCTATTGTGAATGGGGTAGTTTTCCTAATTTCTCTTTCTGAAGATTCATCACTTATGTATAAAAATGCCTTAGATTTATGTGCATTGATCTTATATCCCGCTACTTTACTGAATTCACTTATGAGATCTAAAAGTTTTCTGGTGGAATTTCCTGGTTCCTCTAAGTATATAATCATGTCATCAGCAAATAGGGATAGTTTGAGTTCTTCTTTTCCTATTCGTATTCCTTTAATTTCTTTGGTCTGTCTAATTGCTCTGGCTAGAGTTTCAAGGACGATATTGAATAGAAGTGGTGAAAGAGGGCATCCCTGCCTTGTTCCAGTTTTTAGGGGGAATGCTTTCAGTTTTTCACCATTTAGAATGATATTAGCCATGGGCTTAGCATAGATGGCCTTTACAATGTTAAGGAATGTTCCCACTATCCCTATTTTTTCTAGTGTTTTGAGCATGAAAGGGTGCTGTATTTTATCAAATGCTTTTTCTGCATCTATTGAAATAATCATGTGATTCTTGACTTTAAGTCTATTGATATGGTGAATAACATTTATTGATTTCTGGATGTTGAACCAACCTTGCATCCCTGGGATGAAACCCACTTGATCATGGTGCACTATCTTTTTAATATATTTTGTATGTGATATGCTAAAATTTTGTTGAGAATTTTTGCATCAATGTTCATTAAGGATATTGGTCTGAAATTTTCTTTCCTGGATGTGTCTCTATCTGGTTTAGGTATCAGGATAATATTGGCTTCATAGAATGAGTTTGGGAGGGTTCCCTCCTCTTCTATTTTATAGAATACTTTGAGAAGTATTGGAATGAGCTCTTCTTTAAAGGTTTTGTAGAACTCGGCTGAGAACCCATCTGGTCCCGGACTTTTCTTTGTTGGTAGGCTTTTGATGACTTCTTCTCTTTCATTACTTGAAATTGGTCTATTTAAATTGTATATGTCCTCCTCGTTCAGTTTAGGCAATTCATATGTCTCTAGAAACCTGTTGATGTCTTCAAAATTTTCTATTTTGTTGGAGTATAGATTTTCAAAATAGCTTCTAATTATGTTTTGTATTTCACTCCTGTCTGTTGTGATATTTCCTTGTTCATTCCGAATTTTAGTGATTTGGGTTTTCTCTCATCTTCTCTTTGTTAGTGTGGCTAAAGGTTTATCAATTTTGTTTATTTTTTCGAAGAACCAACGATTTATTTTGTCAATTTTTGTATTGTTTCTTTTTGTTTCAATTTCGTTGATTTCAGCTCTGAGTTTAACTATTTCCTGTCTTATACTACTTTTGGTGTTGGTCTGTTCTTCTTTTTCTAGGGCTTTGAGCTGTAGTGTTAGGTCGTTTATTTGTTGAGTTTTACTTCTTTCATTAAATGCGCTCCATGAAATAAATTTTCCTCTAAGTACTGCTTTCATAGTGTCCCAGAGATTTTGATATGATGTTTCTTTGATCTCGTTTACCTCTAAGAATTTTTTAATTTCCTTCCTAATATCTTCTGTTATCCATTCATCATATAATAATCATATAATAGCATATTGTTTAATCTCCAGGTGTTGGAGTAATTTCTGTTTTTTACTCTTTCATTTATTTCTATCTTCAATCCATTATGATCTGATAGAATACAGGGTAGTGTCTCTATCTTCTTGTATTTGCTGACATTAGCTTTGTGGCATAATATATGGTCTATTTTAGAGAAGGATCCATGTGCTGCTGAGAAGGAAGTGTATTCGCTCCTGGTTGGATGGTATATTTTATAAATGTCTGTTAAGTCTAAATTATTGATTGTGTTATTGAGATCTATGGTTTCTTTGTTCAATTTTTGTTTGGAAGATCTGTCCAGTGGTGAGAGAGGCATGTTAAAATCACCTAGTATTATTGTGTTATGGTATATTTGGTTTTCTAAAATTGAGAAGGATTTGTTTGACATACATGGATGAGCCACTGATTGGGGCATAGATGTTTATGACTGTTATGTCTTGCTGATTTATGCTTCCCTTAAGCAGTATGAAATGCCCTTCTTTATCCCTTCTGACTAACTTTGGCTTGAAGTCCACATTATCTGAAATGAGAATAGATACTCCAGCTTTTTTGCTGAGTCCATGTGCATGGTATGTTTTTCCCCATCCTTTCACCTTTAGACTATGGGTATCTTTTTCTATGAGGTGAGTCTCTTGCAGGCAACATATTGTTGGATCTTTCTTTTTAATCCAATCTGCCAGTCTATGTCTTTTGATTGATGAATTCAGGCCATTAACATTCAGGGTTATTATTGAGATATGATTTGTATTCCCAGTCATTTTGTTCATTTTTAAAGTTTTATTTATCTATTAATTTTTTTGACCCAACTTGGTTCCTCCTTTATTTGACAATTGCTTTAGGATAATTCCTCCCTTTGCTGATTTGCTTCTTTTTTTTTCATCTCTTCCTCATGGAATATTTTGCTGAGAATGTTCTGTAATGCTGGCTTTCTTTTTGTAAATTCTTTTAGCTTTTGTTTATCACGGAAGGATTTTATTTCATCGTCAAATTTGAAGGTAAGTTTTGCTGGGTATAAGATTCTTGGTTGGCATCCATTTTCTTTCAGAGCTTGCAAAATGTTGTTGCAGGCCCTTCTAGCTTTTAGGGTCTGGATTGAAAAATCTGCTGATATCTGAATTGGTTTCCCCCTGAATGTAATTTGGT
This sequence comes from Sciurus carolinensis, assembly GCF_902686445.1. Classification (NCBI taxonomy): domain Eukaryota; kingdom Metazoa; phylum Chordata; class Mammalia; order Rodentia; family Sciuridae; genus Sciurus; species Sciurus carolinensis. Next base: position 37,976,868 of record NC_062218.1, read on the forward strand.
TCTTTTCTCTCACAGCCTTTAAAATTCTGTCTTTATTTTGTATGTTAGGTATTTTCATTATAATGTGCCTTGGTGTGGGTGTGTTGTAATTTTATGTATTTGGAGTCCTATAAGCCTCTTGAACTTGATTTTCCATTTCATTCTTCATATTTGGGAAATTTTCTGATATTATTTCATTGAATAGATTGTTCATTCCTTTGGTTTGTTTCTCTAAGCCTTCCTCAATCACCATAATTCTTAAATTTGGCCTTTTCATGATATCCCTTAGTTCTTGGAGATTCTGTTCATGATTTCTTACCATCTTCTCTGTTTGTTCAACTTTGTTTTCGAGGTTAAATATTTTGTCTTCAATATCTGAAGTTCTGTCTTCCAGGTGTTCTATCCTATTGGTTATGCTTTCTATGGAGTTCTTAATTTGGTTTATTGTTTCCTTCATTTCAAGGATTTCTGTTTAGTTTTTTTTCAATATCTCTAACTCTTTATTGCAATGATATTTTGCTTCCTGTATTTGCTCTGTTAACTGTCAATTGGTACGATCATTCAATGCCTGCATTTGCCCTCTCATCTCATCATTCAATGCCTGCATTTGCTCTTTCATCTCATCGTTTGCTTCCCTGATCATTTTAATTATGTACATTCTGAACTCCCTTTCTGTCATTTCTTTTGCCATGCTGTCATTGGATTTTATTGATGTAACATCTAGATTTGTTTGGGGCATTTTTTTCCCTTGTTTTCTCATATTGTTCAGGTATCAGTGGACTGCTAAGATATTGCAGATTTCCTCTATTGACTTATAATATCCCTGAAGATTTCTAGTATATCCCCTCTTATCCTTCAGTAGCCTGAAGTCTTGGAGGAAGTTGATAATGCGGTGCTCCACAAGGAAGCTACCTCTGTAGGGGTGGTTGCCTTCAGGTGGGGTATATTCCCTGATAGTGGGCAGAGGTGCCTCCACTTGTTGACCAATGGTCATCCAAAGGGGAACTAGGCTGCGGGCTGAGGCAAGGCCTGTTTGTGCCTGTGTCTCTGGTTTACCGTCCTTTTGGGAAAACCTCACCTGGCAGGAAGACTCACCTGGTGGGGAGGTCTCGCTGGTCGGTTCCCCTCCTAGAGGTTCCCCTCAATCTACAACTACCGCCTGGACTGGGCTGCCTTCTTCTGCAACGTTCCCAGGGGCCCGAACCTACCTCTTGGGCCTGGGAGCCTCACCCTTTGCAGACGAGTCTCCTTAGGCTGCCTCTCCTCAGAGAATCTGCCCGCAGTCCTGGAACTTTCGCTCCGTCCCTAAGTGTGTCTCTGTGCGGCTCTTCCACCAAGAAGCCTCTGAGGTCCTGGGACCCTGCTCTGCACCTAATGCCTGGCTATGCCGCCCCTCCTCTGAGCAGTCACCTGGAGCCTCGTACAGTCGCTCCGAGTCCCAGTGTCCCGCCGCACGTCTCTTCCTCTGGACAGCTGCCCGGTGTTCCGGTGTGGTCACTAGGAGTCCAAACAACTCACCACTCGCCTCCTCCTCTGAGCAGCCACCCAGAGCTCTGATGCAGTCACTTTGAGTCCAAGCAACCCGCTGCGCTCCTCCTCCTTCTCCTGGCAGCCCCCTGGTGTTCAGAAATGGTCACTCTGAGTCCAAACAGCTTGCCATGCAGCTCCTCCTCTGGGCAGCCGCCTGGAGTCCCAGTTGTTGCTCTGAGTCCAAGCACTGTGCTGAGTGGCCTCCTCTACGATGCTCCCAGTTGTCCGAGTTCACTGCTCCAGCGGGGGGAGGGGTGTCTTGTTGGGCAGCTCTACCTCACAAAGTTCCCTGCGTTCTGGGACTACCGCCCCATTCGGGTTGCCTCCCCAATGGGAGAGACTCACCCGGCTGCTTTGAGTTGGTCCCGAGTCTCTCAATATCTCCTCTTTTGAATCCTGAGTCCTGGAGCAACATGAAATGCAGCCACCCTCTAGTCCACCATCTTGAAACTCCTCAAATTTATTAATTCATCAAAAGAACTAATCCGCTGATGAGATCATAGCTCTAATAATCTAATTATTTCAGTTCTGAACATGATTATATTAACATGTCAGTTTTTGACAGCAGATAACTCATATCTAAACCATATAAGAATGTCTCTCAACCCTCAACCAATAACTGATAGGAGATAGTGTATAATACACAAACTTTCTTCTTAAGTGGAATTAGCTCAATATGTTTGTGTTACACAATTTTCCAGTGGAAATTAGCTCTGTTCACTTTACTATAGAGTGAGCTTGATGACAGACACATTATTGACTTTCTCTCCTCTTGTTTCATGTGATCTCTCTCCTATTGGTTTTCTTACATTTCCTAAATAAGCATGAATACTTGAGTCCTTGTCTCAGGGTCTACTTTTGGACAAACCCAACCTAATATTGTAAAACTCGTTTATAAGTCAAATTCCAGGCAGCAATGTTTAAGTGGCTGACCCAGGTCGGAATTTGGTAGGGGATTGGGACTTGTGAGAGGAAGAGAGTATTGGTACCTTTGGCGTCCACAGTCTGAGAAGGTTCCTTCTCTCCTTCCATGACTCAAAAAATGGAGAAATCTTTAAAATCGAGGTGTTCCATGTCAAGGATCAGACATTTTACACCCATTTTATACCTTATTATTATTGTTTTAAATTATTTTTAATATTTCACTATACTAAATATTTTTCCCTCTCTCCTGAAGTAGGAAAGAAACAAGTTCTCCCAAAATTAGACAATCAGAGCACCCATTGGCCAAATAATGACTTACATTCTGTTATTCCAATACACTCAACTTAACTAAGTATAAGAAAGTCATTCCTTTGAGGCATTAGTTTCCAGAGTGAACCACGTAGCTATTATTTCTGTATTCCACTTTTGCCAAATAGTAAACTTCACATCTTGGATAAATCTGAGAAATTTCTGAGAAAGTTGATTAGAATTTTATGTGCCAATCAACCGTGTTTATGCAATCATGTGCATTTCTTAGGAAATGCAGTGTTTGAACAGATGACTGTCAAATGAAAATGCAATTAAAAATAAAAAGCTCTCAAGGCTAAATTTCATTTTCTGAAATTGATGGATTTCAGTATGTTGGAACAAGCCTAGTATCTTTTGTATAGTTACCCACTGATTTGTCTTCCTCTTCCATCATTTTTATTGCTCTTTTAAATTTTATTTGACTTTAGGCACTCTCAACACGGTGTGAATATTTGCAACTGTGCTGTGTTCTTGCCAGGAAAGTGTGGCACCTTCTGTGCCCTGTAATTTCCCCATTGGGGTCAGAAGGGATGCTCTGCTTTTAATTCACCTCTTTCTTCTACTTCTTAAAAAAAAAGAAAAGGAAAAAATGTTCCTCTGGCTAATTCCTTAAACTAACACTAGATTAAGATGGGTAACTAGATGGCATTTCAGGAAGCAGACTGCATCAAGTCTTGTTATTTGGAATCTGCCCCAAGAAAATGACTGGTGGGAGGTCCCTCAATGTGTGGGAGCTTATAGTACCTCAAAAATCACTTCCAGAACTTTATTTAGGCACCACATTTCACCTGGTATTTATCTAAAACTGTTCCCTCAAGAAAAGTAAGTCATTAAGGAAAGGATGGGAGTGGAAGAGTATAGAGAGAAACATATGTGGGATTCATGTTTTTGGCACTTGCTTTGAACTAGAAGGAGCCAGGAACTCTAAGCTCTATTTGTTTTGATAGTTCTGTCTCTAGGGTGTTCACTTACTCATTTATTCACTTATTCACTCACTCTTTTATGAGTTTTAGGATGCCTGACATGACTTTGTCTCTGTGCTAATTACTAGAGATACCAATAATAATGATAATAATCATGTCACCAAGTTTATGTACTTTCCTCAAATTAGAAGCATCAGTAGTGAGAAACAATAGTTTTCAAAGGTAGTTTTAATGTTTACATAATAGAATGATCTTGTTTTACATTTTCCAAACACTATTTGAACATTATTCATGTTGACTAATAAATCATATTCAAGTTGAGCATCCCTAATCCAAAAATCCAAAATCTAAAGTGATCCAAACACAAAACTATCTGAGTGCCAACATGTGTCACAAGTGCAAAATTCTACACCTGATCTCATGTGATGGGACACAGTCAAAATGCAGGCTCACTGAAAATATAGCTAAAATTACCTTCAGTCCATGCACATAAGATGTGTATGAAAGATAAATGAAATTCCTATTTAGATTTGCATCTCATCTCTAATGAGATGTGTATGAAAATATTCCAAGATCTGAAAAAGTTTGAGATCTTCTATGTGTTTCAGAACAGGGATGCTCAATGTTTACCTATGACCAAAATCTAAGGTGAGAAAAAGAATTTAGAACTGTTTTCTCTGATCTTCTAAGACCTCTAAAATATCTTTCAATCTTTCTTGCCTCATGACAAAAGAGAAGCAAAGGAAGTCAAGATTAAAGGAAAGGAGAAACAGAATGGTCTCCCAAGAGAATTTTACCGAACATGGGTAAAAATACATTCACCAAAGCAGATAAGCAACACTACTCCAATGTCTATATTATCTCCAATAAAGGAAGGCATACAGTTGGCCATACTTACCTTATATAATTTTGGTAAAGCTTTTGTATTAGTCTGATAGGATTCAGTCATGAATGAATGCTATTTAAATCCTCGTTGAGATTTCCTTTCCCTCTGACTTTCTCAAATGTTGAACCCATGGCAAATACCAGAGTTAATGCATGCTTAGTGATACATCCAGGTCTATTTCCATTGGCTGAGAGCAGTAGATGGCTTCTCCTCATCAGTTTTGAGGATGCCTATACTCTTTGGTTAATAATAATTCTCTTAACCTATGTTATGGTGTGAATATGAGGTGTCCTCTTGAAACTCATGAAACAATGTAGCAAATAAACTGCAGAATGTAAATGATTAGATTATGAGAGCCGTGACCTAACCAGTGGATTTATACACCTGATGAATTAATAATTTGAATGTATTATGGGTGGTAACTGTAGGCAAGTGAGATGTGACTAGAGAAAGTAGGCCACTGGGGACATGCCCTTGGGGATTGTATTTTGTCCTTGGCTCCTCACAATCACACTCTCCTCTCCTGGCTCTCTCTTTCCTGGCTGCCATAAGCTGAGCAGCTTTCCTCAACTTCCCCTTTCCACCATGATGTTCTGGCTTACTTCAGACCCAGAGCAGTGGAGTTGGTTGACCATAGATTGAGACCTCTGAAACTGAGCTCAGAGTCAACTTTTCCTCCTCTTACGTTGTTCTTATCAGGTATTTTGGTAGTAACAATGCAAAGTTAATTACCCAACCTACTTGCTTTTGCTTTTTCTTTTCATTTTGAAACCGTCAACCTCCCTCAATTGACCTTATAGAATTTATAGCAAAACAGACTGCATAGAATATTGACTCTTGTGCTATGTATTCCATGTAGGTGAGGTTTTGTCAAGGGGGCTCTTACCTATGAAACTGGTGAAAGGATTATGGAGAAATATGCAAGAAAATTTCCATGGACTCAGAATTACTTTTATTTTTCATATAAACTTTCCTTTGGAATCTGAAAAACTCAAAAGGTTTGGTTTTATAGATTAGGTTTTTGTGTGGAACTTAATTTCTCTTTGGAGTAGGTAGGAAAATTAAGAAAAACTTGCTTTTATGTAGAGATAGCCATGAACCAAAACAAATCCATTTGGAAACTTGGTACTGCATAGTTCACCCTGGTTGCAAAATATTTGAGTCTGTGGCACACTATTATTTGTTCTCCTGTTTGGCATGTCTTTCTCCTATTATTTCTGGTTTCTTAGATACGTAATAACATGAGATAAAAATGATTCTCTCAATGTGATTCTAATGAATAGAAAGTCACCTGCTTTGCATGTGTTGTGTGGTGGGAAGAGATGGGTACAAATTCTTGACTATGACTATGATCTTCAATTACATGATAATTAATTAATAAAAACAATCTGCATCATTGGTCCCTCCTATTGGATGTTTGAACAAATTCAGTGATGCTGCACATTCATATTTTACTGAACACAGTAAGTTTTTTTTTTATAGATTTTAAAATTAAGTGATGGGAAGAAGTATTGGGAAAGAATTTTGAACTTGGACAAACTAAGAGTTTAGGGCTTTTATTTTCTACTCTAGACAGCTGTATATTTTGATAGACTTTGATTTCTTTGCATGAAATACAAATATAATTTCTCCAAATGTAATTATTTGATAATTATTAAATATTTTGCAATTGTTTTGTGTCTCTTCTTTTGTGTATTCTATTGCCTTTTTGGTAAATTTTTAAAATTTGAAATGACAAATTGGTAGTTGAAGAATTTGTGATTCATATTAACTCAAATGTTCTAAGAAGAACAAATCTCGATTCTTTCCCCCCATGATACTTTGAATCACTTAATCTATTGAGATTGACACTGTGCATTTTATGTAATTTTAAAGAAAAAATATGAATGTGCTCTTTATAAAAATGTTCCCTACTATGCAAAGTCTGGGTAAAATTTGACTTTTAAATCTTGGAAATATCTATCTCAACTAATTTATGTTACTTTCTGAACATTACGTTTTGTGTTATTAGTGGTGTTTGAATGTCTAATCTGATAAAGGATCCAGCCTTACCTTCCAAGGAATTCAACTCACCTCTGCTAGTAGGTACCTGTGTCATCAGCAACTAAAATTTTGTAAATATGGAAAGACATTTTAAATAACATGGATGAACAATTTAGTGGAAAATGTTCCTTGTAAATCCTATAATATTCACAAACCCAAATTTAAATAAGAAACTACTCCATGATCCATATCTAAATAACTCTGGCTCTCAGTGTCATTCATCTTTATAATTAAAAACATTTCATATAAATTTTTGCAGGACTATTTTGTGGATTATACAAGTATTTTATATTAGGCAGGAAAATAACTGGGTGAACCTGAATCAGAATAACTGTTTTATGTGCCTGTTTTTAACCATCTTAAAATAAATATTAGCTCACAGTTATACTCCAGTGTAAGTTAGAAAATAAGATATATGATATAAATACATAGCCATGGTTTCTTTTTCCAATTGTGTAGCATGAGGATAAGGTATTTAATATGAATATGAAGTTTTCTCTTTTTGATTGATTTCTAGATTTAAGTTTTGTGGTTTAAAGGGAAAGGCAGAGAAATGACTGAAGATTCATCTGAGTGTAATGGCATCTTCTATGTGCTAGGACCTGGGCAAATCGTTTTTCATTTAATTTAACTTATTGTCCAATAGTTTAGTGAGGGTGATTAGCTACAGATGATAAATCTGAGGCATGATAAGGTCAAATTTCTCAGGATGTTTTTGTACCTCTCCAACAAGTAGAGTAGTTGGCAGTAGGAAATCCAGGTTGTGAAGAAAGGATGAGGAGTTCATCAAAGGGAACAGTGGAAGGAGGTGGTAAAAGTTGGTGAACCCTAAATTAGAACTGTCTGCTTTCATTTTTGCTTGATTCTGAGGATCTTTGGAGAACTAGTAAATATTTTGATTCTTTCTCTCTTGAGCCAGAAAAGCCTCCCAGAGTTCCTGGTCATAATTCCTGAAGCTCTCTTGTACTGATCTAGAACATTGGACTAGAATTCACATCCCCAAATGGGAAGGTCAAAGTGACACTTCAAGTTGTTTGTGAATATGAGCTCTGCTCAGAAAGGAAGTGTGAACTCAGATGCCCAGAGCAGGCATCACAGTGACTGGGGACATTGTTTTTGTCTTTCTCTTTGGCCTAGATTCTCTTCCCTAAGCATGTGTGCACAATGCCTGGCCCTTGCTTTCCTCTATCCTTCCATCTTTACCGCTAGTAGATTTCTTCTTGGGAATTTCAATTTCTTTGATTGCTGAGGAAAACTAAGAACAATTTCCTTGTTGTTCTTGTCTTATAAGTAATGTATTTTTGAGTACTTATTTCACAGTGTATTTCTGGAACAGTCTGGAGAAGGGGCTCCTTTCTATATGGTCACATAGGGGAAACTCATTCCTTTACCACAGGGAAAGAAACTCCACAGTGGGTTGGCCAAAATCTTCTCAAGATAAAGGCGATTTTGATTCTGTGAAAGATCTGGCTAAGCATTCAGTAATACACATAGTTTGAATTGTATACAAGAGAATTTTGTTTGTTCCTCACTTTGCCAGATAAAAGGTGTGAACTCGTTCCACAAAACTCAACCAGAATTCCTGAAAACACAACATACGCTGCTTTGTTCACAACATAAATGGTTTTTCTGTATAATCTGAAATATATCAATCTATTCACAAATAATTATTCTCTACTTAGCCTTTGGAAAATACGCTAAATCCTAAGGATAGAGAAATGGCCAGTATATATTTTTGAATGATAAAAGGATGACATAATTTAAAAATAATACAAATATACTGTGTCTCTTAAACTACAACTAGATATCATCACACTTCAGTTAGGATGGCTATTGTCAAAAAAATAACAAACCTCCTGATGATGTGGAGAAAAAGGAATGTACACACGATGAGTAGGAATGTAAATTAGTACAGTCACTATAGAGAGCAATATGGAGACTTCTCAAGAAACCAATGTGATCCATCCATCCCACATCTGAGTATACATCTAAAGGAAATGAAATCAGCATACCAAAGAGATACCTGTACACCCATGTTTATTGTGAACTATTTATAATAACTGATGGGTGGAATCAGCCTAGGTGATTCCACAATCACCATCAATGAATGAATAAAGAAAGTTTGGTGTGTATACACCATGGAATGTTATTCAACCATAGAGAAGAAGGAAATCGTGTCATTTACAGCAAAATGGATGAAACTGAAGGACATTATGCTAAGTGAAAAAAGCCAGACGCTGAAAGACAAATACTGCATGCTTTCTCTCATATGTGGAAGCCAAAAGAAGTTGACCTGAAAATAGAATCGTAATTACTACAGATTGAGAAAGGTCTGTGTGTATGGAGGAGGGTGGATTAAAGGGAGGATGGATTTGATTAGTGCATGCTTTATGCATGTGTGGAAATGTCATACTGAACCCAGCATTATGTGTAATCAATACATGCTAATAAAAATAAAATAAAATAATTAAAGAAAGAAATATGGTGTCTATTTTTGAAGCAAAGAAAGATCTTTCCTCCTGTGATAATATCCTATTGAAATGCAAGAAGATTTTGCTTAGCAATGGAACTTTATTCGTGACATGATTTTTGATGGATCACAAATGTTTCTCTTTGCATTCTTGTATACTCTGAGTGTTTAATATGGATTGCTAGACAGCAAGGATCTAGTTTATGTTTAGAGATATTGATTTATCAGACAACATACGATTTTCCCAAACTATAAATTATGAAACTTTTTGGAGAGCTATATTTGAACTTGCTGCATATGGGTTTGAATTTTGGTTAAGCAGAGAAACTCTACTTTTAATGGAGTTGGGATAAGAGGTGAAACTCCAGGTGTTGACCTTCTACACCAATGGCTCTCAAACGTGAGCATGCATTAGGAACTTTCAGAGGGATTTTTAAAACACAGACTTCTCAGCTCACTCTTTACTGATTCAGTAAGTCTGGGGTTGGACAGAGTACACATTGCTATCATGTCGCTAGATGACACAGATGCTGCTGCCCTGTGTACCACACCTTGAGACCCTTACTCTACAGGAAAGTATTTTCTTATCTCCTTATATATGAGCGGCAAAAAAAGATAATATTTTGTATGTTTCTGGGCCATTTTTTTCCCAGCTATCACCATCTACTGCCTTGACTTCATCCATGAGACTGGTGATCTATCAGTGTAAGCACAAGGAGCTAAAGAATCCACGAGATGAATACCAGTAATCTCTCTGTCTGTAAAATATTTTGTTTTCATTCATTTATTTTTTTGTTATTTGCAGATGTAGCTTTTAGTTTGTTCATTTATGTGTTCATTAAAATTCAGCTCACAGGTCCTTGTTAAATGAGAAAATGTAGTTGTAACATAATTTTCCCTGTGTTGTCTCATTACTCCAGTTACACTAAAATCATTTTGAGGAAACAGACAAATTCGAGGTTATTTGGTGCACATCTGTGGTAGAAAGGAAATTTTATTTATTTCACACAGAAGTGAATTCCAAAACGAGCGACACCTCTCTACATTTTAGATGAGCAAACTGTGTTTTCTTGTACCTGGCATTTAATCCAACCATCAAACTCAATGGGCATGAGTTTCTTTAACTTGAGTGAAGTGATAACTAAACATTTCAACCTCAGACTTGAGTGTTTTGGTATAACATGTAAAGTGCATTCAGCCGAGACCCTAATCTACAACATTCTGTTTCTTTTTCCTTCTTGATTTATGTTTAGGACTTTGTTAGAAGGTTCCCTTTTCATCCAATTCCACATGGATGCAATGTTTCCTGTCTCACAGCCAAAGTCAACCTTTTAAGGCCTGCAGGGGTATTGTAGGTACATAAATTAACAATGTGGAGAGAATGCTGGAATGCAGGACCACAGGGATTGTCAGCGGTAGCTCTAGAACCACACAGATTAGTTGGTGTCCGACAGGTCAAAATGAGGGGTGCTCAGGGCAGAGCCTAGGAAACTTGACAGCTGCAAAGCTGCGCGGAAGTAGCTTTCTTTATAATGGATGGTAAAAAGAGACATCAGTGTAATCAGCGTAGGTTAAACAGACCTGGGACGTATTAGTCATGGATTTTTTTTTTTTTAAGGGCATTTATGCTACTTGAAAAAGAGATTTCTGCAAATTTATTTCCAAAACTTGGCAGCCTAAGAAAGTAAAGGGACTTGTTCATAGAACCAGAAATTTATGCAAACTTTTCTAAAAGAATTTTACCTGTGCTAATCAAGACAGGGATGTTGGAGTTGTGCTATGGAAGAGAGAGCCATGCATGAATTTGATTCAATCAAATTACTTTTCTGGATTTATATAATCATTTTTTTCTTGCGGTTATGAAAATTATTGATAAAGAGCTAAATTTTAAAAACTATTCTGGCTTTTTAATTATATCCTTGTTAGCTCTTTCCAACATGCCCAAAATTTCCAATGTGTGCATGTGTAATAGTTTATAAACAAAGTCTGTTATTGTTGATGTAGAATATGAGGCAGCAGATGCATTTGATAAACAGTTTTAACACTTTTGTAAAAGGAAAAGAACTTTCTGCAACACAATAAAAATCAGAGAAAACGAAAATATTCATGGATTCAATGAAAGTTATGTATAACCCATAAATAATTCTTTTGAATTATTCCCTAAAGAGTCATTTAATTTAAAAAGAGAGGAAACGCCTTTTCTCAAGAATGTTAGGATCAAAAAGGGAAAAAAGAAAACTGAAATGTTTACTATAATATGTCCAAAGTATTTGTATGGTCTTACCAAAAGCAATGAAGCTGTCAACATGGTTCCTTGTAAGTTTATTATGCATCTATGAATTGGCACGTGTTGCACATTTGTTGGACAGTTTTTTCATGTTCATTTTCAGAGTTCCTTTGTTGTAAACAACCAGAAAAATACAAATCCATGAGCTAAACTGGGCTTTTTATTGGTCAACAGGTGTCAACCACTTAATCAAAACTGACTTTATCTGTTCTTTCAACTAGTCATCGACTTAGTGTTTCAAAAATTCCAAATGATTTTTCTGTTTCTTTGAAAATCTCAGACACTCCTAAGATTTCCAAATTCAGGTTTAAGACTAAAGGATGCAATAGAACATGTGTGATTTTATATTCTGGACACTCTTAGGTTTTGTCTCACTACCTGTTCTGTGAGTTTCACTTCTTCTACCTGAGTATCAGTCATGGGGGAGTTGGCAGCAATGATTTAATGAAGACTGTGAATGTCCCTTAGTGTAAATAGATCTTACCCTAGGAAAAGTTATAAAGTAGAGGATTGTTCTTCCCTCTAATCACCCCTTTATCCCCTCAGAACTGTTCATGCTATTTTATAATTACGTATTTCTTTTTGTTTTCTAGGTTAATTACCTGGGATTGCTCTTCCTGGACTAATGAATTTATATGGACCAGGTCTTAAGAGTTAGCACTTGACTAGTTCTGCTGATCTCATGTCATCCTGTTCTCCAGTACTTCCCCAGTCCCAGATGAGCCCTTTTCCCAAAAGACAATGTAGATATCTAGGGTGTTATTTTTTCTTCTTCTGATGAACTAGAGAGAAGATTGGAGAATAGGTACATTTAGGAGGATGGGACCTATAGTACTTAAAAAAAAATACTTTTGCTGGCGAGAAAACAGAGTATAAATATATAACAATTGTTCAACAATATTTGTCAAATAAAAATTTCTATTTGATGCTGGAGATAGTGTGCTTTACTTTTGTATCTAACTGAAATGGGTATTTCAATATATTCAGGTAGCTGGGGAGTGTCATGGAAATGGTTCAGGTGACCTAGTATAATATATTTCAGGCATTGTTCTAGGTGCTAGAAAACATCAGGGAACAAAACAGAAATATTTCTTTGCTCTTGTTTATTTAGTGCACTTATTATTTTGGACTATAATGCCAACAACAATAAATAAACAATATTTAACAACAATTAACAATAATAAACAATAAATAAATAATTAATAGCAACAATAATAAATTTAAGTTGATTGCAACTTTCCATTTTTAAATTTCAAGAGCTTGGGTTCATTCTCCATCCTTCTTTTTTCTGTCCCCCTTTCAAGTTTTAGCATGTTGGGATTGGTAACAAGTGTATGCTATCTATCCACACACTTGGGATTTTAAAAGTTTGAATTCTTCCTTCTTAACTTTTATTATTTCATGAGAAGTGGTTTCAAACTTAAGCATACTCTGATACTTAACAAATATTTCCCTTCTAATTTTATTCTTGCTCTTTCTTATGTAGACTTGTTCTCATCCTCTTACTATTTTGGGACAAATTGGAGATATTTTCCTGTCCTAGTACACCTATTTCTATGTGACCCTGGTGGATTGTTTGCATCTGTAGCATGGGCAAAAAGGGCTTCAAACCAAATCTTGGATTTGTGAGGCATCTTTCTAAATCATGGAAGTACATTTTTCAGGGAGCTAATGTAATAATAACTGCGATTTAACAAAGAAGAGTTTAATTATTCTTAAAGAAAGCTTGTCATAGCTAAAATAGTTTATGGATGATTAGAGATGGGTCCTAGCCTGTGATGGTTTCAACTATTCTCTATATCTGACTTAAATATCTACACTGTGACATTTACCTCATTGTTATCCATTAGTCTATTATCAAATCCCTATATTACTTCTAGGAAAGAGCATTCAGGCATTGGGACAACAAGGAAGTATTTTTTTGTCTATAGTTTTGGAAATTTGTATTTTTGATCAATCAGGTTTGTGACACCTTGATTCCTCTGAGAGTTAGTAAGCAAGGAAGGAGTCATAAGGCTAGATATTGACTGAACTTTAGGCTGTAAGGGAGTTCCAGATTGGCTTCTTCCATTGCCCCATTGGTTGCCAACTGCATTGGTTGACATCACAAAAGGTAGTAGAAGATAAGAGTCTCAAAACTAGAGAATTTTAGAAGAAAAATACTTCCTTGCCTTTTTCTATTGTGCTATTATCATTTTGGATAGGCAACTGGGGTCATATTTTTTTTACTATAGATATAGAGAAGAATCATTATCCAAGGCAGATGAAGGGGCATGCGTGTGGAATGCTTTAGTAATAGCCTTACAGACCTGAGCTGTGTGGAGACCAGAGCTACACATGATAATCTTGGTACAGCTATATCGTAGTTTTGAATAAAGGCAAGAAAATGGGCTTTCCTTTTGTTTTTTTTACCAAATTGAATATTCTGAACATTTTTTATTTTTCATTGTTTGCCTGTTGCAATACATTGGCCAAGTACTCCTGACAACAACTTGGCCTGATCTTAGCTCATTTCCCAGATATTACTAAATTCAATACATTTTATATGGAACTGGAATTTTTCATTAAAGTGATCCATTGTTTTAAACATGTTGTTCAAGGTGTTTAGCTTCTAGTTTTCTGATTTATGTGGTTTCCTAAAATTTATTTGCAGTCATTACTGGTCTGTCTACATTCTCAGGAAGGAGAAAGTGAAGGGGAAAGAATGAACATCACATTTTAAGAATAGAAATTTACAGAGATGGTTAAGATTTATCGTCATGAGGACTATCTTTCATGTTCTTAATTTTATTAAGATAAGAGATGGGGTATCTAAAGCAAATTCAGCCTCATAAGAGATGGGGTATCTAAAGCAAATTCAGCCTCTATGTCACTCTTTGAAATCCAATCCATAAGAGCACATGTGGAAAACAGAATTAAGTAATGGGTCTTTCCAATCCCTCCAACTCCCATACATTTAATTTTTTTTCAGTACTTGGAATTGAACCCCAGGAAGCTTTACCATTGAGCCACATCCTCACCCCTTTTTATTTTTTATTTAAGACAGGATCTCACTAAGTTGCTTAAGTTGCTGAGGCTAGCCTCAAACATGTGATCCTCCTGCTTCAGCCTCCTGAGATGCTGAATTACAGCCAACTCTTCCAACTCCTTTCACTCTTGATAAGGGTGGACAGCTGAGGTCATGATGGTGAAGGGCATGACAACTTTGTGACCAGTAGCTATTCAGAAGTTGGAAAGAATCTTTGCTGAGACAGCTGTCCCAGAAATAAGATCACCAGGCCAGGTGATCCAAGATGGCGGCTTAGAGGGTGACTGCACCCCCAGTCGCTCCAGAGCCCAGGAGTTAAGAAGGGGAGGCATTGAGAGACTCAGACTGAAATAGAGCCACAGGTGAATCTGCCCACTGGGTAAAGCTCGGCCCGGGTGGCAGGCCCAGATAGGGGTGGCTTATCGGAGCAGGGCAGGGCAGCTAGAGTCTTCCACAGGCAGCCCTGCACACTCCGGCGGTGGGCCCCGCCCACACAGCCAGCTTCTCCAGGTTCTCAGAGCAGGCCCCCTAGTGAGAGCCTTTCTGACCAGAACAAGCTCCAAGTCCCGGAGCCAGCGCAACGTACTCCCAGCATACTCCGGCACGCAAGCAGCTTCAGGGACCAGGATAGGGCAACCAGAGACTTCCCCAAGCATCCTGGACCCCTGCGGTGGGAGGTGCCTTTCAAGGCTAGCTTCTCGGAGCAGACCGCCCAGTGAGAGGCTTTCTACATTGAGCCAGTCACAAGTCCCCGAACCAACGGAGAGCTTCGATCCGCAAGCAGCCTCTGGGATCAGGGTAGGGAAGCCAGAGACCTCTTCAGGTGGCTCTGCCCACCCCAGCCGCAGGCTCTTTCCATGGGGTGATCCAAGATGGCGGCCTAGAGGGTGACTGCATCCCCAGTTGCTCCAGAACCCAGGAGTTAAGAAGGGGAGGCATTGAGAGACTCAGACTGAAATAGAGCCACAGGTGAGTCTGCCCACTGGGTAAAGCTCAGCGTGGGTGGCAGGCACAGATAGGGGTGGCTTATCAGAGCAGGGCAGGGCAGCTAGAGTCTTCCCCAGGTAGCCTTCCACACTCCGGCGGTGGGCTCCTCCCACACGGCCAGCTGCATGGTGCAGGCCCCCAGTGAGAGCCTTTCCGCACAGGGCCAGCTCCAAACCCTGGAACCAGTAGGGGGCTAGGGGCAGCTTTCTTCGGATGCACTGCATTATCAGATTCCTCCAAGACATCAGGCTACTGAAGGCTGGGAGGTGATACACTGGAAATCTACCGGGACACTATAAGCCAATAGCGGAAATCTGCAATATCTCAGGGTCCCACTGACAGCTGACCAATATGAGAAAACAAGGGGGAAAATGTCCCAAACAAACCTAGATACTACATCAATAAAACCCAATGACAGCACAGCAGAAGAAATGTCAGAAAGGGAGTTCAGAATGTATGTAATTAAAACAATCAGGGAAGCTAATGAGGAGATGAGAGAGCAAATGCAGGCATTGAAGGAGGAGATGAAAGAGCAAATGCAGGCATTGAAGGAGGAGATGAAAGAGCAAATGCAGGCATTAAAAGATCGCACCAATCAACAGTTAAAAGACCAAATACGGGAAGCAAGAGATCATTTTAATAAAGAGTTAGAGATTCTGAAAAAAAAAGCAAACTGAAATACTTGAAATGAAGGAAACAAAAAAACCAAGTTAAAAACTCCATAGAAAACATAACCAATAGGATAGAACACCTGGAAGACAGAACCTCAGACATTGAAGACAAATTATTTAATCTTGAAAGCAAAGTTGGCCAAACAGAGAAGATGGTAAGAAATCATGAACAGAATCTACAAGAATTATGGGATATCATGAAAAGGCCAAATTTAAGAATTATTGGGATTGAGGAAGGCTTAGAGAAACAAACCAAAGGAATGAACAATCTATTCAATGAAATAATATCAGAAAATTTCCCAAATCTGAAGAATGAAATGGAAAACCAAGTACAAGAGGCTTGTAGAACTCCAAACAAACAAAATTACAAGAGACCCACACCAAGGCACATTATTATGAAAATACCTAACATACAAAATAAAGACAGAATTTTAAAGGCCGTGAGAGAAAAGAATCAAATTACATTCAGAGGGAAACGAATAAGAATATCAGCAAATTTTTCAATCCAGACCCTAAAAGCTAGGAGGGCCTGGAACAACATATACCAAGCCCTGAAAGAAAACGGATGCCAACCAAGAATCTTATACCCAGCAAAACTTACCTTCAAATTTGACGATGAAATAAGATCCTTCCATGATAAACAAAAGCTAAAGGAATTTACAAAAAGAAAGCCAGCATTACAGAACATTCTCAGCAAAATATTCCATGAGGAAGAGATGAAAAACAACGATGCAAATCAGCAACAGGAGGCGCTAGCCTAAAGGAATAGCCAAATAAAGGAGAAACCAAATCATGTCAAAAACAAATATGAGTCAATTGACTGGGAATACAAATCATATCACAATAATAACCCTGAATGTTAATGGCCTGAATTCATCAATCAAAAGACATAGACTGGCAGATTGGATTAAAAAGAAAAATCCAACAATATGCTGCCTGCAAGAGACTCATCTCATAGAAAGAGACACCCATAGACTAAAGGTGAAAGGATGGGGAAAAACATACCATGCACACGGACACAGCAAAAAAACTGGAGTATCCATCCTCATTTCAGATAATGTGAACTTCAAACCAAAACTAGTCAGAAGGGATAAAGAAGGACATTACATGCTGCTTAAGGGAAGCATAAATCAGCAAGACATAACAATCATAAATATCTATGCCCCGAACATTGGCTCATCCACTTACGTCAAACAAATCCTTCTCAATTCCAGAAATCAAATAGACCACAACACAATAATACTAGGTGATTTTAACACACCTCTCTCACCACTGGATAGATCGTTCAAACAAAAATTGAATAAAGAAACTATAGATCTTAACAACACAATCAACAATTTAGACTTAATGGACATATATAGAATATACCATCCAACAAAGAACCAATACACTTTCTTCTCAGCAGCACATGGATCCTTCTCTAAAATAGACCATATTTTATGCCACAAAGCTACTGTTAGCAAATACAAGAAGATAGAGATACTACCTTGTACTCTATCAGATCATAATGGATTGAAATTAGAAATAAATGACAGAATAAAAAACAGAAACTTCTCCAATACCTGGAGATTAAATAATACACTATTATATGATGAATGGATAACAGAAGACATCAGGAGGGAAATAAAAAAATTCTTAGAAGTAAACGAGAACAAAGACACATCATATCAAAATCTCTGGGACACTATGAAAGCAGTACTTAGAGGAAGATTTATTTCATGGGGCGCATTCAAAAAAAGAAGTAGAAATCAACAAATAAACGACTTAACACTACAGCTCAAAGCACTAGAAAAAGAAGAGCAGACCAATACCAAAAGTAGTAGAAGACAGGAAATAGTTAAAATCAGAGCCGAAATCAATGAAATCGAAACAAAAGAAACAATTGGAAAAATTAACAAAATAAATAGTTGGTTCTTTGAAAAAATAAACAAAATTGATAAACCCTTAGTCACACTAACAAAGAGAAAGAGGGAGAAAACTCAAATTACTAAAATTCGGAATGAACAAGGAAACATCACAACAGACACGAGTGAAATACAAAACATAATTAGAAGCTATTTTGAAAATCTATACTCCAACAAAACAGAAAACCTCGAAGACATCAACAAATTTCTGGAGACATATGAATTGCCTAAACTGAACGAGGAGGACATACACAACTTAAAAAAACCAATTTCAAGCAATGAAATAGAAGAGGTCATCAAAAGCCTACCAACAAAGAAAAGTCCAGGACCAGATGGGTTCTCAGCCGAGTTCTACAAAACCTTTAAAGAAGAGCTCATTCCAATACTCCTCAAACTATTCCATGAAATAGAAGAGGAGGGAACCCTTCCAAATTCGTTCTATGAAGCCAATATCACCCTGATACCTAAACCAGATAGAGACACATCGAGGAAAGAAAATTTCAGACCAATATCCTTAATGAACATCGATGCAAAAATTCTCAACAAAATTTTAGCAAATCGCATACAAATATATGTTAAAAAGATAGTGCACCACGATCAAGTGGGTTTTATCCCAGGGATGCAAGGTTGGTTCAACATTCGGAAATCAATAAATGTCATTCACCATATCAACAGACTTAAAGTTAAGAATCACATGATTATTTCAATAGATGCAGAAAAAGCATTCGATAAAATACAGCATCCCTTCATGCTCAAAACACTAGAAAAAATTGGGGTAGTGGGAACATTCCTTAACATTATAAAGGCCATCTACACTAAGCCCATGGCTAATATCATTCTAAATGGTGAAAAACTGAAAGCATTCCCTCTAAAAACTGGAACAAGGCAGGGATGCCCTCTTTCACCACTTCTATTCAACATCGTCCTTGAGACTCTAGCCAGAGCAATTAGACAAACCAAAGAAATTAAAGGGATACGAATAGAAAAAGAAGAACTCAAACTATCCCTGTTCGCTGATGACATGATTATATATTTAGAGGAACCTGGAAATTCCACCAGAAAACTTTTAGAACTCATAAGTGAATTCAGTAAAGTAGCAGGTTACAAGATCAATGCTCATAAATCCAATGCATTTTTATACATAAGTGATGAATCTTCAGAAAGAGAAATTAGGAAAACTACCCCATTCACAATAGCATCGAAAAAAATAAAATACTTGGGAATCAATCTCACAAAAGAGGTGAAAGACCTCTACAATGAGAACTACAGAACACTGAAGAAAGAAATTCAAGAAAACCTTAGAAGATGGAAAGATCTCCCATGTTCCTGGATAGGCAGAATTAATATTGTCAAAATGGCTATACTACCTAAAGTGCTATACAGATTCAATGCAATTCCCATTAAAATCCCAATGGTGTACCTTGCAGAAATAGAGCAAGCAATTATGAAATTCATCTGGAAGAATAAAAAACCTAGAATAGCTAAAGCAATCCTCAGTAGCAAGAGCGAAGCAGGGGGTATTGCAATACCAGATCTTCAACTCTACTACAAAGCAATAGTAACAAAAACGGCATGGTATTGGTACCAAAATAGACAGGTAGATCAATGGTACAGAATAGAGGACATGGACACAAACCCAAATAAATACAATTTTCTCTACTAGACAAAGGTTCCAAAAATATGCAATGGAGAAAAGATAGCCTCTTCAACAAATGGTGCTGGGAAAACTGGAAAACCATATGCAATAGAATGAAATTAAAGCCCTATCTCTCACCCTACACAAAACTCAACTCAAAATGGATCAAGGACCTTGGAATCAGACCAGAGACCCTGCATCTTATAGAAGAAAAAGTAGGTCCAAATCTTCAATATGTTGGCTTAGGATCAGACTTCCTCAACAGGACTCCCATAGCACAAGAAATAAAAGCAAGAATCAACAGCTGGGATAGATTCAAACTAAAAAGCTTTCTCTCAGCAAAGGAAACTATCAGAAATGTGAAGAGAGAGCCTACAGAGTGGGAGAATATCTTTGCCAACCATACTTCAGATAGAGCGCTAATTTCCAGAATCTATAAAGAACTCAAAAAACTCTACACGAAGAATACAAATAATCCAATCAACAAATGGGCTAAGGAAATGAACAGACACTTCACAGAAGAAGATGTACAAGTAATCAACAGATATATGAAAAAATGTTCAACATCCCTAGTAATAAGGGAAATGCAAATCAAAACTACCCTACGATTTCATCTCACACCAATTAGAATGGCGATTATCAAGAACACAAGCAACAATAGGTGTTGGCGAGGATGTGGGGAGAAAGGTACACTCATACATTGCTGGTGGGGCTGCAAACTAGTACAGCCACTCTCGCAAGCAGTGTGGAGACTCCTTAGAAAACTTGGAATGGAACCACCATTTGACCCAGCTATCCCACTCCTTGGCCTATACCCAAAGGACTTAAAATCAGCATACTACAGAGATACAGCCACATCAATGTTCATAGCTGCTCAATTCACCATAGCCAGATTGTGGAACTAACCTAGATGCCCTTCAGTTGATGAATGGATAAAGAAACTGTGGCATATATATACCATGGAATATACTCCGCAATGAAGAATGATAAAATTATGGCATTTACAGGCAAATGGATGAAATTGGAGAATATCATGCTAAGTGAGATAAGCCAATCTCAAAAAACTAAAGGACGAATGATCTCGGTGATAAGCGGATGAGGACATATAATGGGGGGTGGGAGGGGTTAGCATTAGGTTTAGGGGTAGGTTTAGGGTTATGGATAAGGAGATCGGTAAGAATGAAGGAAAGAAGGACGTATAGAGGGGAAAGAGGGGTGGGAGGGGTGGGGGGGAAGGAAAAAAATAATCAAACATCATTGCCCTATGTAAACGTATGATTACACAAATGGTATTCCTTGACTCTATGTACAAATAGAGAAACAACATGTATCCCATTTGTATATAATAATAAAAAAAAAATAAAAAAAAATAAAACAAATTTGGTAAAACTAATAAAAGTAAAATCTCTTTGAAAATAAAAAAAAAAGATCACCAGGCCAAACTTCTGGGGGCAAAATCTAACTGATTATCAGATCTAACATGGTCAATGGTCAGTAAGAAGTTCACTAGCAAAAATGAAACCTTGTTAGTGGGAATTTCATTGAGGAGATTATTTATGGTTCATTTTCATAATTGTGAATGGGGAAAATGTGCTAAAATCCTGTAAACCCAATGAGGACATCTGCCTGGTTCTTTCCCCTGAATTTGCATATTTAATCTACTGTTTGGGTTTGAATGTCACTGAGCTCAGTGTTCTAAGGTTTGCTTGTTTGTTCCCAACAATGTAGTATTCAAATTATGTTGGAGAATTGGGCTAACATAATTACCTGTTAAATATTGTATTGTATTATATACACCTCTAGTCATTTGAGTTTTATGAATATTCCCATAAAGTTATATTCATGGACTGTTGCCAGTGGCATATTGTTTTTCTTTGGCATTAACAGAAATAACTGAAATATAGGAGAGGAGCTTAAGGCAAAATATTTCTGTTGGGAATTTAATTATTATCAAAGCTATTATTGTATTGCCATGTAAGGTGCAGAGGTACTGAGACTTCCTAAGTAAGGGCTGACGGGAAATCAGTTTGTCATCTCGCAACTGCTGATTCTGTAGTTCCTTTTCCAGAAGGACGAGGATATTTTGGGGGTGTTCTTATTCCTATAATTAGCTTGACAGTTCTCTAGACTACAAAACAGGTGCTAAATCTTGGAAAGTTTAGAAAACTTGTCAGATTTACCTGGGTTAAATTAGTATCTCTCCTTGATGCTGCAGTTGTTACCACTTTTCTTATAGAGAGATCTGGCTTTTCTTTTGGAAACCACAGTCCAACAGTGGCCATTGTATCCTACTCTTTTTGTTTATGTGTTTGTTTGGTACTGGGGATCGAGCCCCGGGGTGCTTTACCATTGAATCACATCCCAGCCCTTTTTATTTTTTATTTTGAGACAGAGTCTCACTAAATTGCTTAGGGTCTCACTAAGTTGCTAAGGTTGTCCTCAAACTTGTTATCCTCCTGCTTCAACCTCCCAAGTCTCTGAGATTATAGGCATGTGCCACCATGCCCAGTTGGTAGTCTACTCTTTTTAATTAAATTAATTAATTAATTAATTAATTTTGGGTACCAGGGATTGAACCGGGGGGGGGGGGGCTTAATCCCTGAGCCACATCCCCAACCCTTTTTATATTTCATTTAGAGACAGGGTTTTACCAAGTTGCTTAGGACCTCACTAAATTGCTGAGGTTGACTCTAGCCTACTCTTTTTTCTTATTTTTTAAATTTTTAAAATTAATTTTAATTTTTTATAGCAATTTTTATTTGTTCTAATTGGTTATACATGACAGTAGAATGCATTTTGACACGTTGTACACAAATGGAGCATAACTTCTCATTCCTCTGACTGTACATGGTGCTGAGCCACACAAGTAGTGTAATCACACATGTATATAGGATAATGACGTCTGTCAATCCTACCATCCTTCCTATCCCCACCACCCCACCACTCCTCACTCCCCTCTGCACAATCCAAAGTTCCTTTGTTTTTCCTTCCCCTTCCCCTTATCACTATGGAACAGCATCCACTTAACAGAGAAAATATTTGGCCATTGGTTTTTTGGGATTGACTTATTTCACTTAGCATGATATTCTCTAGTTCCATTCATTTACCTGCAAATGCCATAATTTTATTCTTCTGTAAGGCTGAGTAATAAACCATTGCACTTAGGTACCACATTTTCTTTATCCATTAATCTGTTGAAGGGCATCTAGGTTGGTTACATAATTCAGCTATTGTGAATTGAGCTGCTATAAACATTGATGTGGCTGTGTCACTGTAGTAAGCTGATTTTAAGTCCTTTGGAATAGCTGTGTCAAATGGTGGGTCCATTACAAGCTTTCTGAGGAATCTCCATACTGCTTTCCATAATGGTTGCACCAATCTGCATTCCCACCAGCAATGTAAGAAAGTACCTTTCCCCCCCTTCCTTGCCAACATTTATTGTTGCTTGTATTCTTGATAATTGCTGTTCTGACTGTAGTGAGATGAAATCTTAGAGTAGTTTTGATTTGCATTTCTTTAATTGCTAGAGATAATGAGCATTTTTTCATATGTTTGTTGATTGATTGAACTTCTTCTGTTTCTGTGTCTGTTAAGTTGCTTAGCCCATTTATTGATTGGGCTATTTGTTGTTTTGGTGTTAAGTTTTTTGAGTTCTTTATATATCCTTGAGATTAGTGCTCTATCTGAGGTACGTGTGGTAAAGTTTTTCTCCCATTCTCTAGGCTTTCCTCTTCAGGTTGATTGTTTCCTTTGCTGAGAAGCAGCTTTTTAGTTCTAGCGTACTATTAATCTGAAGTACAAAATACTTTTCCAAGGGATACAGATCTTAATTACTTGTACTGGAATATTGTCATGGTTTCTTTCTATTGTAGGTATTATTGTTATTTTATCTTATGTGATGAAAAACAAGGGAGGTAATCATTCTAATCTGGTAACTTCAAACAACTTCAAGAAAATTGTATGTTCTTTAAGAGAAATGTGACCAACTGGAGTACAGAGACCCAGGAGCATGATGGGGTAACCTGGAGTCTTGAGAACAGTTGGAGAAACAGGATGGATTAGTCTATAAAAGCAATGTGTTTGTTACATTTGTTTGCATGAGAGATGCAAATTTTACCAAGTGACAATTATGAAAAGTTTGATTTGATTGAATTTGAATAATTAATTTACTTCTATTGGTTGTAAATGTCAAAGAATGGAAAAGATAGTCTTGAGAGTACTCCCCTAAATGAGTAAGACACCTTCATTTCATGCAGAAGTTGGAAAGCTGACCACTTGGCCAGATAGTGCCAGAGGAATTCATATACCCATTGAAAATGAACTAGATAAACTTGAGGGTTCTTTCCAATGCTGAGATTATGCAGGTTGATAATTCTTATGTCAGTAACTGAAAAAAAGTATTAAAGAACATGGAATATCATTTTGTGAGATTTTAAAAACCAGACACTTAGAACTCAATTAAATGTTCAACTACCTAGAGCAAAATGTTAGACAGAAGGGTCTTATAAATTTTCCTTGAGGAATGTGATTGCATTATGTATTTAAAGTGATTCTTGTGGGCAGCCATTTAAAAATTGAGGATAAGATTTCAAGCAGTACTTACCACTCAAGCTCATGAACAGTTTGCTTTTTTCTAATGATGCTAGCTTATTACTGCAGAACTATGTGTCTTACATTGTGGTCAACATGATCATAAAATGAGCTCTTCCCTCTTTAGAAACTTCACACTACAGACCCATCTGTTCCTTTTAACCTAAACCACAGTGGTCCCGTGGTTTCCAGCTGCAGTCTCGACTCCTAACTCATTCCTAAGAGAGATTGGTTAGCTAAATATCTCTAGCAGCCTTGTTGATCATTCTATAGTTCATGCTGACTTTCTAGAATCTTACATTTTTTTTCCATTTTACACATACATATACATATATATATATATTTTTTTGGTAGCCTGTTAAACTAACTATATATTTTTTTAATTTCCAAGCAAATACATTCTTTTTTTGTGGGTCCCTATGTATTTTTTCAGTAATTTGTATCTTCCTGCATTCTTTATGAAACTAGCTCCATTCTTCTCATGGAAAAATTAAAATCAAAGAAATAATAAAGTACTCTAGGTTAGTTGTATCATTAAAAATGCACACGTGGTTTTTCAAGATGGCGGACTAGAGGGCGGCTGCATTTCATGTTGCTCCAGGACGCAGGATTCAAAAGAGGAGATAGTGAGAGACTTGGGACCAGCTCAAAGCCACTGGGTGAGTCTCTCCCGTTGGGGAGGCATCCGGATGGGGCGGTAGCCCCGGAACGCAGGGAACTTTGTGAAGTAGAGTTACTCGGCGAGACGCCCCACCCCCCACAGGAGCGGTAAACACGGACAACTGGGATCTTCGTAGAGGAGGTGGCTCAGCACAGCGCTTGGACTCGGAGCAACCACTGGGGCTCTGGGCAGCTGCCTGAGGAGGAGCTGCGTGGCGAGCTGTTTGAACTCAGAGCGATCGCTTCTGAACACCGGGGGGTTGCCCGGAGGAAGAGGAGAAGCACAGCGGGTGGCTTGACCTAGGAGTGACTGCATCAGAGTCACAGGCGTTTGCCAGAGGAGGAGCTGCGTGGCGAACTGTTTGAACTCAGAATGACCGCTCCTGAACACCGGTGGCCTGCCTGGAGGAGGAATGTGGTGGGTCGCTTGGTCTAGGAGTGACTGCATCAGAGCCACAGGCGGTTGCCAGAGGAGGAGGGGAGTGGTGAGTTGATGGACTAAAAGCAACCGCTCCTGAACACCGGTGGCCTGCCTGGAGGAGGAGCACGGTGGGTCACTTGGTCTCGGAGCCACTGCTCCTGAACACCCAGGGGGCTACCCCGAGGAGGAGGAGGAACAGGGCGGGTCACTTGGACTCGGAGCGACTGCCTAGGTCTATGGGCGGTTGGCGGGAGGAGGAGACTCGAAGTGAATTGCTTGGACTCCTAGTGACTGCGTCAGAAACCGGGCTGCTGTCTGGAAGAGGAGGTGTGTGGCGGGTCTCTGGGTCTCAGAGCTATTGTACGGGGCTCCAGGTGGCGGCTCAGAGGAGGGGCCGCATAGCCAGGCGATTAGGTGCAGAGCAGGGTCCCAGGAACTAGGTGGCTTCTTGCTGGAAGAGCCGCACAGAGACACACCTGGGGCGGAGCAAAGTTTCCAGGACTGCGGGCAGAGTCTCTGGGAGAGGCAGCCTAAGGAGACTCGCCTGCGAAGGGTGAGGCTCCCAGGCCCAGGAGGTAGGTCCGGGCCCCTGGGAACGTTGCAGAGGAAGACAGCCCACTCCAGGCGGTAGTTGTAGATTGAGGAGAACCTCTAGGAGGGGAACGGACCAGCGAGATCTCCCCACCTGGTGAGTCTTCCCTGCCAGGTGAGGCTTTCCCACAGTAAAACCAGAGACACTGGCACAAACAGGCCTTGCCTCAGCCCGCAGCCTAGTTCCCCTTTAGATGACCACTGGTCAACAAGTGGAGGCACCTCTGCCCACTAGCAGGGAATATACCCCACCTGAGGGTCACCACCCCTAGAGAGGCAGCTTCTTCGTGGAGCTCCGCATTATCAACTTCCTCCAAGACTTCAGGCTACTGAAGGATAAGAGGGGATATACTAGCAATCTTCAGGGACATTATAAGTCAATAGAGGAAATCTGCAATATCTTAATGACCCACTGATTCCTGAACAATATGAGAAAACAAGGGAAGAAAATGCCCCAAACAAATCTAGATGTTACATCAATAAAATCCAGCGACAGCATGGCAGAAGAAATGACAGAAAGGGAGTTCAGAATGTACATAATTAAAATGATCAGAGAAGCAAATGATGAGATGAAAGAGCAAATGCAGGCATTGAATGATGAGATGAAAAAGCAAATACAGGCATTGAATGATCGCACCAATCGACAGTTAAAAGAGCAAATTCGGGAAGCAAAAGATCATTTCATAAAGAGTTAGAGATATTGAGAAAAAAACCAAACAGAAATCCTTGAAATGAAGGAAACAATAAACCAAATTAAGAACTCCATAGAAAGCATAACCAATAGGATAGAACACCTGGAAGACAGAACTTCAGATATTGAAGACAAAATATTTAACCTCGAAAACAAAGTTGAACAAACAGAGAAGATGGTAAGAAATCAAGAACAGAATCTGCAAGAACTATGGGATATCATGAAAAGTCCAAATTTAAGAATTATTGGGATTGAGGAAGGCTTAGAGAAACAAACCAAAGGAATGAACAATCTATTCAATGAAATAATATCAGAAAATTTCCCAAATATGAAGAATGAAATGGAAAATCAAGTTCAAGAGGCTTATAGGACTCCAAATACACAAAATTACAACAGACCCACACCAACGCACATTATAATGAAAATACCTAACATACAAAATAAAGACAAAATTTTAAAGGCTGTGAGAGAAAAGAACCAAATTACATTCAGGGGGAAACCAATACGGATATCAGCAGATTTTTCAATCCAGACCCTAAAAGCTAGAAGGGCCTGGAACAACATTTTTCAAGCTCTGAAAGAAAATGAATGCCAACCAAGAATCTTATACCCAGCAAAACTTACCTTCAAATTTGACAATGAAATAAAATCATTCCATGATAAACAAAAGCTAAAAGAATTTACAAAAAGAAAGCCAGCATTACAGAACATTCTCAGCAAAATATTTCATGAGAAAGAGATAAAAAACAAAGAAGCAAATCAGCAAAGGGAGGAGCTATCCTAAAGGAATAGTCAAATAAAGGAGGAACCATGTCATGTCAAAAATAAATAAATAAATAAATAAAATAAAATAAAATAAATGAACCAAATGACCAGGAATACAAATCATATCTCAATAATAACCCTGAATGTTAATGGCCTGAATTCATCAATCAAAAGACATAGACTGGCAGATTGGATTAAAAAGAAAGATCCAACAATAGGTTGCCTGCAAGAGACTCACCTCATAGAAAGAGATACCCATAGACTAAAGGTGAAAGGATGGGGAAAAACATACCATGCACATGGACTCAGCAAAAAAGCTGGAGTATCCATCCTCATTTCAGATAATGTGGACTTCAAGCCAATGTTAGTCAGAAGGGATAAAGAAGGGCATTTCATACTGCTTAAGGGAAGCATAAATCAGCAAGATATATCATAAACAGCTAAGCCCCAAACAGTGGCTCATCCATGTATGTCAGACAAATCCTTCTCAATTTTAGAAAACCAAATATACCATAACACAATAATACTAGGTGATTTTAACATGCCTCTCTCACCACTGGACAGATCTTCCAAACAAAAATTGAACAAAGAAACCATAGATCTCAATAACACAATCAATAATTTAGACTTAACAGACATTTATAAAATATACCATCCAACCAGGAGCGAATACACTTCCTTCTCAGCAGCACATGGATCCTTCTCTAAAATAGACCATATATTATGCCACAAAGCTAATGTCAGCAAATACAAGAAGATAGAGACACTACCCTGTATTCTATCAGATCATAATGGATTGAAGATAGAAATAAATGAAAGAGTAAAAAACAGAAATTACTCCAACACCTGGAGATTAAACAATATGCTATTATATGATGAATGGATAACAGAAGATATTAGGAAGGAAATTAAAAAATTCTTAGAGGTAAACAAGATCAAAGAAACATCATATCAAAATCTCTGGGACACTATGAAAGCAGTACTTAGAGGAAAATTTATTTCATGGAGCGCATTTAATGAAAGAAGTAAAACTCAACAAATAAACGACCTAACACTACAGCTCAAAGCCCTAGAAAAAGAAGAACAGACCAACACCAAAAGTAGTATAAGACAGGAAATAGTTAAACTCAGAGCTGAAATCAACGAAATTGAAACAAAAGAAACAATACAAAAATTGACAAAATAAATCGTTGGTTCTTCGAAAAAATAAACAAAATTGATAAACCTTTAGCCACACTAACAAAGAGAAGACGAGAGAAAACCCAAATCACTAAAATTTGGAATGAACAAGGAAATATCACAACAGACACGACTGAAATACAAAGCATAATTAGAAGCTATTTTGAAAATCTGTACTCCAACAAAATAGAAAATTTCGAAGACATCAACAGGTTTCTAGAGACATATGAATTGCCTAAACTGAACGAGGAGGACATACACTATTTAAATAGACAAATTTCAAGTAACGAAATAGAAGTCATCAAAAGCCTACCAACAAAGAAAAGTCCGGGACCAGATGGGTTCTCAGCCGAGTTCTACAAAACCTTTAAAGAAGAGCTCATTCCAATACTTCTCAAAGTATTCCATAAAATAGAAGAGGAGGGAACCCTCCCAAACTCATTCTATGAAGCCAGTATTACCCTGAGATACCTAAACCAGACAGAGACACATCGAGAAGTAAATTTCAGACCAATATCCTTAATGAACATCGACGCAAAAATTCTCAACAAAATTTTAGCAAATTGCATACAAAAACATATTAAAAAGATAGTGCACCATGATCAAGTGAGTTTCATCCCAGGGATGCAAGGTTGGTTCAACATCCGGAAATCAATAAATGTAATTCACCATATCAATAGACTTAAAGTCAAGAATCACATGATTATTTCAATACATGCAGAGAAAGCATTTGATAGCATCCCTTCATGCTCAAAACACTAGAAAAAATAGGGATAGTGGGAACATTCCTTAACATTGTAAAGGCCATCTACACTAAACCCATGGCTAATATCATTCTAAATGGTGAAAAACTGAAAGCGTTCCCCCTAAAAACTGGAACAAGGCAGGGATGCCCTCTTTCACCACTTCTTTTCAATATCGTCCTTGAAACTCCAGCCAGAGCAATTAGACAGACCAAAGAAATTAAAGGGATATGAATAGGAAAAGAAGAACTCAAACTATCCCTATTTGCTGATGATATGATTATATACTTAGAGGAACCAGTAAATTCCACCAGAAAACTTTTAGATCTCATTAGTGAATTCAGTAAAGTAGCGGGATATAAGATCAATGCACATAAATCTAAGGCATTTTTATACATAAGCGATGAATCTTCAGAAAGAGAAATTAGGAAAACTACCCCATTCACAATAGGTTCGAAAAAAATAAAATACTTGGGAATCAATCTCACAAAAGAGGTGAAAGACCTCTACAATGAGAATTACAGAACACTAAAGAAAGAAATTAAAGAAAACCTTAGAAGATAGAAAGATCTCCCATGTTCCTGGATAGGAAGAATTAATATTGTCAAAATGGCCGTACTACCAAAAGTTCTATACAGATTTAATGCAATTCCAATTAAAATCCCAATGATGTACCTTACAGAAATAGAGCAAGCAATTATGAAATTCATCTGGAAGAATAAAAAACCCAGAATAGCTAAAGCAATCCTTGGCAGAAAGAGTGAAGCAGGGGGTATCGCAATACCAGATCTTCAACTCTACTACAGAGCAATAGTAACAAAAATGGCATGGTATTGGTACCAAAATAGAAAGGTGGATCAATGTACAGAATAGAGGACACGGATACAAACCCGAATAAATACAATTTTCTCATACTAGACAAAGGGGCCAAAAATATGCAATGGAGAAAAGATAGCCTCTTCAACAAATGGTGCTGGGAGAATTGGAAATCCATATGCAACAGAATGAAACTAAACCCAGATCTCTCACCATGCACGAAACTAAACTCAAAATGGATTAAGGTTCTCAGAATCAGACCAGAGACCTTGCATCTTATAGAAGAAAAAGTAGGTCCAGAGCTTCAACATGTCGGCTTAGGACCAGACTTCCTCAACAGGACTCCCATAGCACAAGAAATAAAAGCAACAATTAATAACTGGGATAGATTCAAACTAAAAAACTTTCTGTCAGCAAAGGAAACTATCAGCAGTGCGAAGAAACGGCCTACAGAGTGGGAGAAAATCTTTGCCAATCATACTTCAGATAGAGCACTAATCTCCAGAATCTATAAAGAACTCAAAAAACTCTACACCAAGAATGCAAATAATCCAATCGACAAATGGACTAAGGAAATGAATAGGTATTTCACAGAAGAAGATCTACAAGCAATCAACAAACATATGGAAAAATGCTCAACATCTCTAGTAATAAGAGAAATGCAAATCAAAACCACCCTAAGATTCCATCTCACCCCAATTAGAATGGCGATTATCAAGAATACAAGCAACAACAGGTGTTGGCGAGGATGTGGGGAGAAAGGTACACTCATACATTGCTGGTGGGGCTGCAAATTAGTGCAGCCACTCTGGAAAGCAGTGTGGAGACTCCTTAGAAAACTTGGAATGGAACCACCATTTGACCCAGCTATCCCACTCCTTGACCTATACCCAAAGGACTTAAAATCAGCATATTACAGAGATACAGCCACATCAATGTTCATAGCTGCTCAATTCACAATAGCCAGATTGTGGAACCAACCTAGATGTCCTTCAATTGATGAATGGATAAAGAAACTATGGTATATATATATACAATGGAATATTACTCAGTCATAAAGAATGATAAAATTATGGCATTTGCAGGCAAATGGATGAAACTGGAGAATATCATGCTAAGCAACTCAGTGAGACCCTGTCTCTAAATAAAATACAAAATAGAGTTAGGGATGTGGCTCAGAGTTTGAGTGCCCCTGAGTTCAAGCCCTGGTACCCACTTCCCAAAAAATGCACATGTATGAAACAAAATAAAAAATGTCTCATAATCAGTTGAAATCTCTTCTACAAACAGCACTAGTGGGAATTCATCTTCAGTTATCACTTCTAAGTACTGGCATATGAGTAAAGTTATCATAGAATGTTTAGGAAATTTCTCTTTTATCACTTGTTTATAGTTTCATCATTTTGAGTTTTGTCTAGATAAGTACCACATTTATTTTTCACATTTCTTATTGGCCTTGTCAACAGGAAATCTCTGTTATTGGGCATTTTATTTAATTATTTGCTTGATTCTTCCCTTCTAGACTAGTCTGTTTGTTAGTTTTCCTGGGAATTACTATTAAATGGATGAAGTCTCAATTTAGGTATCATTGCTTTTTTAATATTCCACCATGGGAACATTCATGTATGTATAATAAGTACACATATGTGTGTTAATTCTTAGGATTGAGAATATGAGTATGCTCTGCAATATGTTACCTATGATTATTTCTGGAGTTATGAGGATGAAAAAGGACTTTTAAGGTTTACTCTATATTCTTCTATTTTAACTGAGTTTGGAAAATAAGAATATATTCATGAAAAAAATATAAAGACTAAGAATGGAGTGTGGTTTTTTTTTTTTTTTTTTTGGTGTACTAGAGATTGAACCCGGGGGTTTTACCACTGAGCTACACCCCTGTCCCTTTCATTTAGAGATGGGATGTCTCTAATTTGCTGAGGCTGGCTTTGAACTTGCAATCCTCTTATCTCAGTCTCTCAAGTCACTGTGATGACAGTCCTGTGCTACTGCACCCAGCATAGTTGTGTACTGAGTGAAAACATTTTATTAATCAGGAAACTCAATAAAGTACATTGTCTGTGTATGTTCTGGAATATGAGGCTAGGAAAAGGGTGGTGTAGAATAGATCTTTTAAAGTCAAAAGATTTTAAACTGCATCTGTCTAGTTTAAGAAATTATAATCTCTAAGGACCGGAAAAGTAGCTCAGTGGTGGAGTGCACTCCTAGCATGTGCAAGGCCCTGGGTTCAGTATTGGGAAAAAAGAAAGAAATTAAAATGTCTGAGTGGTACTAATTAGTTGGAAATATCTGGGCTTGTGAGTTAGACAAGCACTGGACTGACTAGAGGTGTTCTACTGTGTACAATAGGGTCCCATTTGGATAATGGTGTCTACTAGGGTCTGCTCCCATGTCAGCAGAACAAGTTTAAGTTTATTTTGGGATATTAAATCATTTAATGGGTAGTGCCCAACATTTTCAAAAGTGAAATAGAAAAGAATAAGATGGAATTAAAAATATTAGACTGTATCGCATGTAGTAAACACTATTTTGTGAAACTTGTTTTAGCTATATATATGCATATATGTATGCATTTTCTGGTATATGATGTAAAATATATTTATTTACATGCTCATGGTCAAAAAAGTTCAAAATTTTCGGAATTATATGATGCTGCCGAAAGTTTTGTGTTTTTTTGTTTTAATTTCATTCTTAATATAAAAGATTAACTCATAGTAAAAATTCAAACTGGAAAAAATACATTCATGAATCATCTGTAACAAAATATAAAAATATTTGAAATAAGAAATATGCAAACAAAACTAGAAAAAATACCTCCTCAGTTGAGTATAAAGTTTTATGCACATTTTAAATTGAGCCTATTGATATAATTTTTGAAATCACTTCTGAGCTTAATTATATTTTATTTACTTAATTGATCATTTTCAAGGAAGATTTTAAATTATAGCACAATGTGTTTCCAATATATTTGCATATAAATAATTCATTGATATTTTGTCTGGTGTATACGTACGTTTGTAACATTTTTCCTGTGGATTACTTATTCAGTGTTTAGAGTGGTGTCAGTGTATATTAGGTGCTCAATACATTTTTATTGATTCAATGAAGAATTGGGTGAGGTGTTAAAAAATGACCCATTTTTAAGTCTTAAGACACATTTGAGACTCCTGTGTCTTTTTTACTTGGAGTCATGCCTAAAAAATTTTGTCTTAACAAAAAAATATGGGGGTAGGCCCTGTGAAAGACAAGCTATTCCATAGTCTTGGTTAAAAACTCTGCTAATCTGGGCTGGGGTTGTGGCTCAGTGGTAGAGTGCTTGCCTTGAATGTGTGAAACACTGGGTTTGATCCTCAGCACCACATAAAAACATAAACAAAATAAAGGTATTGTGTCCATCTACAACTAAAGATATTAAAAATAATAAAACTCTGCCAATCTAAAACTTTGTAGCTACTTCTTACTGACACTGGCCTTGACATCCTTTATTCTGCTCAGAATACTCCTTTTTCCAGTTATGTTCAATTTTTCTATTAGTTGAGTATTATATGTCTTGTATCTTCTAAAAAGTTTTCAAGGTTCTTGTCTGCTGGTGGCATCCTACTTGAATCAATTCCATTAGTCATTTTGAATCACAAATCACACGGATCCTTTTGATCCATGTCTTTAGATCTCCTTCTTCGTAGGCGATTGGTTTAGTCAGCTCCTTTACTGCTGTGACTAAAAGATCTGACCAGAAAAATTGTAGAGGAGGAAAAGTTTATTTGAAGACGCATGGTTTCAGATGTTTTAGTCCATAGAAGGTCGGCTCCGTTCCTTGGGGTTTGAGGTAAGGCTGAACATCATGGCAGAAGAGTGTGGCAGAGGGAAACAACTCACATTATGATCAGAAAGCAGAGAGAGACTCCACTCTCCAGATACAAAATATATACCCCAAAACCATGTCCCCAATTAACCACTTCCTCTAACCACACCCCACCCACCTCCACTCAGTTAATCCTATTAGGGATTAATTCACTGATTAGGTTAAGACTCTAAACCCAATAATTTCTCCTCTGAACCTTCTTGCATTGTCTCACACATGAACTTTTGGGGGATACCTCATATCCAAACCATAACAGTGATGTTTTCTTCTACTATATCTTTGAATATTTTATTTATTCATCTCTTCAGGAACAAAAATGATCTGTAAGTTTCACTGCCTATTGTCCATACAAATCATCTGTTCTCACTTTAATCTCTTTGTTACTCTTTTCTGTAACTTTTAACAACTTAATTTTTTAAATGAAGTCCAATGGGATAATGAATTATATATGAAACCTATGCTCACAATCTTTTCTCCCTGTTTAGCCCTTTTCTTCCTCATTCCCTGGTACCTGTTCCTCTCCTACTCCACTCCCTTTCATCCCTTCTCAGTAAACACTGCTTCCTTTTTCCTTTAGTGAGTGCCTAGGCATGGGTATGAGGACAAGCTCAAGTCAGAGAAGGCTCACATGGTATGTGCTATGTGGTCTCTGGGCATAGGACATGGAAGTGTCCAACCTTGCTCAAGCACCATGTTGGGAATTGAAGGTCTGCAAGAAGGAGAAATTGACTCCCCAACACTTGGCTAGAGCACAGTGTGTTGATTGGGCAGCTTGCAAGTGGGAGGAATTCAGCAATAAGTGGACTATGAATGAAGAGCCATGAGGCTGGGTCCCACATAGCAATGATCAGGCTCTGAACTCTCTTAAATACTATCTTCCTGACAAAGGAATATAATATTAAATAGCAAATAAAAACAAGAACAACAAGAACAACAACAACAACAACAAAGCAACCACCATGATATGGTTTGAGAGAAAGTCCATGGGAAAAAAAAAAAAGAAAACATTTTATATATGTGAATTCCTTTATAGGTACTTTTCCCTGCATTTGGAGCACAGTCCCACTTTTTCATTTTGTACTGGGCTCCAAAAATTATCACCTAACCTTTCTTGTGTATTTCATTTGGATCCCACTTCTCAACCCAGCATGGAGGGCTGATGAGATTTATATTTATGTAAATTCATTTATCTGCTTTAACAGTGCAGATCACAGAAGTAACTCTAAGAATCTTTGTTTCTGTATGATTGGCTCTTTTTTAATTGTTGAAACCATTATGACCAAACTCCTCTAAGTTCAAAGGATTTTACTAAGCAGTGCCTTATTAAGGAGACAGTGATTTCTTCATTAGTGATTTGAGGTTGGTCCTTCCTTTTAGGATGCATATCATGGAACTTCAGGAAGGAATAGCCCACCACCAGGTTACCTGGGCTTTTTAAAATTTTATTCATGGAATTCAATTTCAGTTCATGATCCCCCTGTCTTTTCCCTCCCTCTTTTCCCTCTTGTCCTCCCTCCTCTTTCCCATTCTCTTTCCTCTGCTCTAGTAGACTTCCTTTTGCTCATCTATTTATATCTGATTGGTTCTTTACACCTACGCATAAAGGTCAAGTTTCCTGTGGTGTATTTATACATGCACATGGTTTTTAAAGAATTCATTCTGCATTGCCTCCCCTTACCCATTCCTCCACTCTTACTCTTGATCTCTTTCTTTTACATTATTGATCTTCCCTTTATCTTTATGTTATTTTATCCTTCCCTCCTCATTTCTTTCATGTTAGTTTAGCTTCCATATAAGAGAGAAAATATTCTACTTTTGAGTTTCTGTGTTTGGCTTATTTCACTTAGCATGATATTCTCCATTTCTATCCATTTATTGGCAAATGCCATAATTTCATTCTTTTTTTTAATGGATAAGTAGAATTACATTTTGTGCATGTGTGTGTGTGTTTGTGTGTGTGTGTGTGTGTGTGTGTACCACAATCTCTTATTTCATTCACATACTTATGGGTATCTGGGTTGATTCCATAAATTAGCTATTGTGAATTGTGCTGCTGTAAACATTGATGTGACTGTGTTGCTGTGGTATGCTGATTTTAGGTCCTTTGGGAAAATACCAGAAAGTGGAATAGCTGGGTCATATGGTGAGTTCATTGTCAGTTTTTTGAGGAATCTCCATACTGCTTTCCAGAGTGATTGTACTAGTCTGCATTCCCACCAACAATGTACAGGTATACTTTTTTCCCACAACCTCAACATCATTTATTTATTTACTTTTTTAATTTAATATTTTTTAAGTTTAATTATTTATTTATTTTTAAATTTTTACAGACTGCATTTTGATTCATTGTACACAAATGGAGTACATCATTTTGTTTCTATGGTTGTACACAATGTAGATTCATACCATTCGTGTAATCATACATGTACCTAGGGTAATGATGTCTGTCTCATTCCACATTTTTCATACCCCTCCTACCTCTCATTTCCTTCTACATAATCTAAAGTTCCCCCATTCTTCTCTCACTCCCCACACTCCCCCACCCCCATTATATATCATTCTCCTCTTATTGGGGGAAACATTTGGTCTTTGGTTTTTCAGGATTGGCTGATTTCACTTAGCATGATATTCTCCTATTCCATCCATTTATTTGCAAATGCCATAATATTATTCTTTTTTTATGACTGAATAACATTCCATTGTGTATATATACCACATTTTCTTTATCCATTCATCTATTGAAGGGCATCTAGGTTAGTTCTACAATCTAGCTATAAACTGTTAACTGAGCTGCAATAAACATTGATGTGGCTGTGTTACTGTAGTTTGCTGTTTTTAAGTCCTTTGGGTATAAACCGAGGAGTGGGATAACTGGGTCAAAAGTGGGTCCATTCCAAGTTTTCTGAGGATTCTCCACACTGCTTTCCAGAGTGGCTGCACCAATTTGCAACTCCACCAGCAATGTAAAAGTGTGCCTTTTTCCCCCACATCCACATCAACATCTATTATTGTTTGTGTTCTTGATAATAGCCATTCTAATTGCAGTAAGATGAAATCTTAGAGTTGTTTTACTTTGCATTTCTCTAATTACTAGAGATGTTGAACACTTTTTCATGTATTTATTAATTGCCTGTATGGCTTCTTCTGTAAAGCGTCCAGTTCCTTGGCCCATTTATTGATTGGGTTCTTTGTACTTTTGGTGTAAAGTTTTGTAAATTCTTTATAAATTTTGGAGATAAGTGCTCTATCTGAAGTACATGTGGAAAATATTTTTTCACCAGCATTTATTATTGTTTGTGTCCTTGATTATTGCAATTCTGACTGGAATGAGATGAAGTTTTAGTGTAGTTTTGATTTGCATTTCCTTGATTGCTAGAGACATTGAACACTTTTTCATATATTTGTTGACTATTTGTGTTTCTTCTTTTGATAAGTTCCTATTTAGTTATTTTGCCCATTCATTGATTGCTGCCTAGGTATTGGGTGGTGAGACATAGGTGCTTTTTTCTCTTGAAGTTACTTTTGGTAAGTCAATATCAAATGTTAATAGGTCTAATTGAATGTTTCATGCCTCTTCCATCCCTTCCTTGGCCTCCAGCAAGCATATTTCAAGTTAGGAATTGAAGAGGAGCAAGAAACATCTATTCAGAAGATGAGTCAGAGAAATCCAGTGCACTTTGATCCCTTGTCTTCTCTTTTTCTTGTGGTTTCTGCTATGATTCAACCAGGCTTCATCTTCTCTCTCTCTTAACTGGGGTATGCTAATGAGACTCAACACATTTTCCTCACATATTTTCTGTAATAGTACATTACACTCTTGGGAATTCCAATTCGGTTAAACTTGTAATAGATATGAAAGAAAAAAAAATCACTCAAAATTTAAAACGTATGATTTGCATAATATCTTATTTTCCCTTGTGATGAAGCCTTTTTTTTCCCTTATGATTTGCTTGTTTTGGATTGCCAATTTTTGTTAAAGGGTGTTATAAGCCTCTTAGTTTATTGCTGTCTTTCCCAGAAATTCTATCTTTCTCAAGTTACATAAAACTTGATCAACATTAAACTGAATAGCTAAATAACATTGTAATTATCTTAATATACTTAAGAAATCTGTTATTGGATAATAGTTTGATGGTCTTTTTTCCATTCCAATTAATGTTGTAATAAACATTTTTAAACATATTTTTACTTCGTTCCAGATTATTTCTTCAGGATTGACCTCCCAAGGAAATACACACATATTTATCAAGCCTTTGATATATATTGCAAATCAGCTTACTAGATACATTGTAACAATTTAGATTTCTATCAGCATCCTAAAATTTGCCTCTCTGATCAACCTTGGGGAGTGTCACTTCATTGATGGCAAATAGTGTCCTGTTTTAATTTACCTTTCTTTGATTAGTGAGGTAGAAATTTCTTTCAAATCTTTTTCAGTCCTCTATATTTCTCCCTTCAGGTTTTTATTTTGTAGTAAAAAAAATGTTATAGTCCTCAGACTGTAATAGATTTTAGAAACACATTGCATTCTTTGTGATTTCTACTCTGTCTTTCACATGTGCTAAGTTGCACAAATGGAAAAAAAATATTTTATAAGGATGTCTTTTATGGTTGTCTGCAATAGTTAGAACTTATAGCTTACTAATTCCATCAAGGGTAAATGACTGAGGCAGCCAGCTGCTTGAAAGAGAGATCTGACCAAAGATAGACCAGAGGGAGTAGCATAGGTTCACTTATAACTTTATCACCCCTGCTACCGCCCATACAATCTTAGCAGTTGTTTAAGGGTTTATATTTCCCTGAGGAAGAAATATACTTTTCATCAAAAGTTTATTTGGTAATTCATAGTTTCCCTATGGCTACATAGATTGCCAATTATAGCTCTTACCCAGGTACATTTTTTAAGATGGAAATTTAATTAGGTGAACATTTGTGATGAGATGTTGAAATGACTTAGGAATATGTACAACCACCTGCATGTGATGTTTAATCAAAAGTGTACATTAAGTAGAACTTCAAAACAGTAGATTGCTAGTGCCAAGACTATACATTAATTATTTTCAGTTGAGCAAAGAAAATGAGACTACTTATAGTATGCTTTTATTTATCCTGGTGATTTAACCCTATGAATATGTTACAGAATAATATAAATGGAAACATATGTGAAGTGAGGGCAACTAAAGCCATGTCACCTTCTCTAAATCACTAAGGATTGACGAATAATGAATATTATGTTTATGATTTCTAAAATGTAATTCAAATATTAGCATATATACACACATTAATATTAATATTAAACCATGAAATTAAAGACTCTTTTAGCAATGTTCATTTCTATTTTTTGAATCAAATGAGCTTATATGCACAAGAGTGTATTACAAAGCTATAAATTGTCAGACAAATGGTATTTGTCACCATCATACATTTTAATACATGTTTAGTAATAATTTCCAAAGACAGAATGAATATGACTGAGTAACACAGTCATGGGGGAGTAGAAGAGGAAGCTAGTGAAACTCTTTTAACCATCTAAGATCTGGAGTTCCAATATTAAGTCATATAGAAAGGAGTTTTAATGATGAACCACTGCAAATACTGTTAAAAGTTGAGCTAATACGTGACTTTAAAGAATTTCTCAAACAATGCAAACTTAATACAGAACTATCTTATTTGTGGGTAACTTCACTTATTGAACAAATAATTATTGAACTTTTCTGTGGCTAGACCCTGTTCTAGGTCCTTGGGGTGTATCTGTTAATAAAAATAGAAAGATCCTGTCCTCAATGTGCTTGCATTCTAAGGAAGAGAGATAGAAAATAAGCAACAAATGTGTGAAAAATAAGCCAGTTATAATGCATATTGAAAGGTAAATGCTATGAACAGAAGAAAAGTTAGAGGAGGTAAGGGAGATTTAGGTGTCTGTGTGAGGAAAATGGAGTTTTCAAAATTAAATCAGGTGGTAAGGGAAGACCTTGCTAAGAAGGTCAACTTTGAGCAAAGGTTTGAAAGAGGTGAAAGGTTTAGTCAAGAGGTCATCTGGGAAAGAGTATTCCAAGCAAAAGGAACAATAAGAACACAAGCCTAGTGTGGGAGTATGTTGGAAACATTGGGAGGTCAGTGCCTGGAGATTAGGGACAACACACAACACAGCAACCAGTGAGTTCAAAGAGCTTATGAGGAAGGAAGCAACCATATGGGACTTTATCAGCTGTCATGACTTCAGCTTTTATTCTGAGTAAGATGAAGACCCAAAGCAGGCTTTGGACAGAGGAGTGACTTGGGGATTTTAAAAGAAGATTTCTGGCTTCTGTGTTGAGATTATATTGAGGGAATAGGGCTTAAAATACGGGCAACATAGGTTACCAGGTGGAACAGGTAAAATTTGGCAAATAGAGACAGATTCTGAATATATTTGGATGGCAGAACCAATGGGATTTACCAGTGTGTCGCTCAGGATGTGCGAGGAGTGGGTTTTCTAGTTACTAGGCACTATGCTACTAACTCTTGGTTTAAGGCCTCCTGACTTCATCCTCTTTGTTCTGACCAGTCCTTGTCTCTGGTCATATCAGGTTTCTAAGGGTGATGCTTGTCTTCTGGGTATTGACACACCTTCCCTCTGTACCACTCACCTGGCTTCGGGTCCCGATTGCCAATACTTGCACCCTTACCATCTCTCTATCCTTACATTAAGTCTATTGTTTCCCCTGATTCCCATTCATCTTCCAACTCTTTCAGTCTGAGATCCTTCCTGGAATTTGTTGCTAATTGCTAACTATGGTACAAGTGCTAAATGTAGCTATAATTATTAACTTATTGGTTGACCCATGATTCAGGAAATGGGCCAAGAGTTATTCAGGATTTTTAAAAAGTAAGGAAATTTTAATTTTATGAATCTATGGCTGAACTATACTGTATGTTGGCATCACTTTAAGTTGAATAATAAAATCTCCCATCAGAATAAATATATTTAAGACTGTTTTGATCATTATGACATATTTTATTTTCTATAGGACCAAAAAAGCCATTTGGCTAGGAAAAATTGCTGAGTTAAAATTCTTTAAATGAAAGTTTTAAAAAATTCAATTAATTTGTAATTTGGTTAGTGGCTAATTGAGATATTTGAACAGTTAAATGTAAAATAAAATTAATAAACTATTTATGAAAAATAGCTTTTGTATAACTATGTTTTGTCACATTGAGGGAGAAATTTGGGGTTTGCTCCATTCAGCAAATTTACTGGTACAATCTCATCTGAACTCCATTTGACCTCATCTTACATGAAATGGACTGTATAGAAAAGCAGCAAAATACTTTGAGAAATAAACATCTCCTAAAATGCATTTTAACCTTGGATCTGGAAATCTATAAAAGAATACTTTTTTCAGTACATTGATAACACAAGAGAGAATTCCTTACAGCTGAAAATTATGGTATTTAAAGATTTCAAGATGTCTTTCCAGGTTTTGAGTTGGCAGCAAGCCAGTGTCTGAATAGCTGTATTTTGAAAGCCCATCTTGCCTCCACTTCCTTAGGTTTTCTAATTTCTACATTGGTGCTTGCTCCCAGAAAATATTTAGCATGTCCTTTAAAGTTTATTCACCTTTCTGTTACCCTGATTACAAACTTGGCCTTTTCAAAAAAATCTTTGAAAATATGTCAACAATGTAACCCATTTTGGGAAGTTATAGAGAAGCTGATCATCCTTAAATATATAAGCACAAAGGTTTTGGTTTAGTTTCTTATAAAACTTACATAAACGTTTACATGCAAATCTTAGTATAGTATCATTATTTTTGGATCAACTTTTAAACTGGTTTGTAACAAACACGTCTGTTTTGTGTGTGGCTTGCTAAGCCGTCTTGGTGGTTTAAAGCATCTGTGTCACATGTAATTTAAATACTTTTCAATTCTCTTTCCATAAACCATTGATTCACCACATAATGGGGGACTTCCAAACCTTATTCTTTTGGACAGTGCTCTACATCCCATTGTGTGAACAGAAGTGTAGCAATATCCTATCCAGGGAATGATTTCACTGGGTAACCACAGGACAGACTCAATGTAAAAAGCTCTGAGAATTTAGCATGAAAGGAAGAACAGATATTGTACCATTTCACAAAAATGCATTTCTGTTGTGCCTGAATCATGCTTTTGCAGAATCACTGATTTTTATTTTATTGCCAGTCCATGGTGGG
This sequence comes from Sciurus carolinensis, assembly GCF_902686445.1. Lineage (NCBI taxonomy): Eukaryota > Metazoa > Chordata > Mammalia > Rodentia > Sciuridae > Sciurus > Sciurus carolinensis. The sequence goes on from NC_062218.1 coordinate 38,018,976, forward strand.
GAGAACCCAGCAACTTGATTTTTGTTCCTTAGCCTGCCCAAGAATTTTGATGACTGTGAACAAACTTGCTTCTTGCAGTCATTTGCAAATGAAGTTCATTGCAGAGGAAATGTACACAAACCTGCCTGGGGATCTTTTATATGAAAGTTAATAAAGTACATTTATTGGTCCTATGGTCTTAAACAGAACCAAAGATAAATGGAGAATAGTTTTAAAAGAGGAAAAAAAGAAAGAAAAAACAGAATAATAAGAACAGAAATTTTACCAATTGCTTTTGGAAGCAGAATTCACCTTAATAGGTTGGAAAATTGTCTGGGTGTTGTGGTGCATAGCTGTAATCCCAGTGGCTCAGGAGGCTGAGGCAGGAGGATTGTGAGTTCAAAGTCAGCCTCAGCAACTTAGCAAGGCCCTAAGCAACTCAGCGAAACCCTGTCTCTAAATAAAATATTTAAAAGGGCTGGGGATATGGCTCAGTGGTTAAGCGCCCCTGATTTCAATCTTCAGAAGTACAAAATTGAAATAAGTACATTTAAGAAAATTCACTGATTTTGTGTTGTGTTGGTATTGGTTTATAGTCACAGAGAGCTACTACACTTCTGTTAGGTTAGCTACGTTGGGCTGGACTTTACATTTCTTAATTTTTACATCTCTGTCTTCCTTTGCTTAGAAAAACCTTCTCTCCTCATACACACCTTTCAAAATTTGGCTTAATTGCTTAATTTTCCCTCTTCTCAAAATATCTTAAGCTATTAACTTCTATACCAGCCCATGCTCTATTTATAGATCTGCATTTGTTGACTTGTCTCCTTTTCCAATTATTGCATGGTTTTTCAAAAAAAAATTATCCTGTAGATCCATTTAATCAGGGGCGGAAAATATCTCTTGTTTTTCTTCTCTTTCCTTTATATTACTAGTAGAATATTTATCTGTGGTGTTGACTACGTTAGATAATTCAACTAGACATATTGTTTTGCACTTTGGATAGGACAGGTTTTTATTTTGTGGGACTTCTATTTGTGCCACCTGCCCCACATTGCAAAAATTTTAGCATCCTTGGCCCCAGTACTAAATGCCATTAGTTCCTTAAATCATTTGACAACCCATGATGCCTTCTAGGGAAACATTGCCAACCAATTTGAAATTCAGTTCTTTCCACAGTATTTAAAATAGTTTGGAATTATTTTGTTTATTGATTGCTTTATTTGTTCTCTTTCCACACTAAAAGGAAACTTTTATAATAGGTACTGATTCTCTGTGTCATTTATTGTACATAGTAAAAAGGTGAGGACCACACTTGGCAAATATAAGTGCTTAATAATTTATAGAATAAAGGTATGCCAAAGTCATTCCATTGGTCTTTGTAAACTATTCTGGGCAGCAAATAATTTTAGCAACAACTTACTAAATAGTCTGTAGATGGTCTGAGTTAAAAAAGCATCAACTAGTTCCAAACACAGATTAGTTTGGATATTGGAAGAATATGGCTTTCATTAAATTTTGCTTCTAAACTTACTATGAAACCTTGGGAAAGTCAAATATTCATTTTGTACCTGGTTTCTTGTAGTGTGTAATAAGGTAATTAATAACACCCGTGTTTTACCTGTGATAATGACTGTTAGAGCAAAAGTAATAATTTCTAACAAGCTATCAGAAAGGGAAACATTTTGCATGTAATAAAAAAAGGCTTAGATGGTCATTACCATTAACCAGGTTCAATATTGCCATCTTTGACTTTTGGAATAGTGGAAGGTATCCATCTGAGCTTCAGTTGTACACCTGATTGAGTCCCAGCTAGTTAAGGTCAGAGCTTACTGAAGAAAGTTTATACACACAATGTCTTCTTATCACCATCTAGGTATAATGTTGATTTTTCTCAGTTTTGTATATACCTTATATAAAACTTGGTCCTTATTTTTTTTTCCTTTGTTACCAGTTTCTCAAATATCCAGAATCTGTTAGGAGTTAAATCAATATTATTCTTTGTCTTTTCACCTCTGTCATTTTAAAGCATAAGAAAGTTTTTTCTTTAGGCACTTTTCAAATATTTTTCCAAGTATAAATCTTTTTAAAAATTTTTAAAAATTTTTCTGAAGCAGGTCCCAAAAGCTTACCGAAGGTCAGATTCATTCAAGATGCATTGGTCTTTTTTTGAGCATTAGTTTAATTTCCACCAGTTGTGCAGATTCTAGGACTAGTAGCTGTTTGAGTTTCCTGGTAGCTTGGCAGTGTTATTTTCAGTATTTTATTGGGCTTACTATTTTGCTGAAGGCTTAACAGGCTCATTTTCAGATTCTTAATCAAGAACAAGTTTAATGATTGAAAGTAATTATCTCCAGATTAGAAGGGCTTTTAAAAATTTATCAGCATTCCAAAATTTAACAAATAGCTCTCTGATAATCTAATTAAAATCCTACTTTTGCTGCCAGATTGTTTCAAGCCAGATACATATTCAACCTCTTGTAGCAAATCATTATTCATTCATTCAAGCCTTTTCTGAAAATTCAGACGTAGACAATGACCTGTGTTAATGTTCAGATTATTCCCTGGAGGAAGGTGATCTGCAATAATCAGATCTGCCTTTTTCCTTATTTAAAGGGAGATAATGTTTGTTTTCTTTAGTTATTAAGAGGCTGTTTTTGTCACTATTAAGTCACGAGTTCATTGGCTGCATATACCTATGTGTGCAGAACACACAAAATTGTGTCCAGCAGCAAATCAGAATCAGCTGCTTTGTATCACAATGAAAGGCCTTTCACTTTCCACTAGATTTGCACCTTAAATGGTAATTAAACTTAGAGACCATATTATGGAGGTATTTGGTCTAGTTTAGAACTATGGAATTTTGATGGATAATTAAACACATATAGAAAATTCTGTACTGTATATGAGAGCTGTTTATATAAGCTGGGGGCAAAATTATTCTTTTATAGTTCTGAAAATAATTTGGATTTCTTAAATTTAAAGCCTTATTTACTCAAAGATGCACCTCAATATATTAGCAACCAGCTGTTCTTTCAGAAGTAACTTAAAATTTGAATTCTAGTGATGGAATTTCAATGCCGTTCAGTAACCAGAGGGTTCTCAATCATGGTTAAATGCAGCCTGGAGGAGCACAATTTGTCAGACAACCTCTTGCTCCCTCAAAAGTTTCTGTAGTTTTTTCTTGGCATTCGTACTTTTATAGGGGATTGGTGGCAGAATTGAACGTGGGTGAAGCTGAGAGACAAGCAACAGAAGGCAAAGCAACAGCTTTAGAACTCCTCTGTGTACAGATTTATGTGCTTCTAATTATCAATGTGTGGGAGTTTTGTCAAAAAAGCCGGGTTTGTGGTTCCTTTTGTTCTTCAGTGTCTATTGTGGCTTTCGTTTTAAATGGGATGCAAATGTGATTTATAGTGCGTGGCATAATGTAGTTAGAGAAAACTGGCCTTTACAAGGCAACACCGACTTCAACAGGGAAGGGCCACGCGTGAGCAACATGTTCCTGTGGGTGACAAAGAACAACCCAGGGAGGCTTACGTTGAGACTGGAGAGTAAACAACATGTGAAAGGTTGTTCTGCCCAAAGAAAATGGCTTTCTTCCCTGTGGTCTGGGAGAGCAGAACTAAGGCTCTCAAAACTGTTTAGAGAGCTATTAAGTAGCATTCCCATGCGGCTGAGCAAAGGACATACATAATAGCAATGCTTTCCCATTGGAGCTGATTCTGACAGACACCTAACACACTCTTTTGTCACCATTCCAGATAGCCACATGATTGCAATATCCTCATTAGCACTTTTTGATGCCATGTTCCCAAGGCCTTTTAAAGTTCTGACCAAATGGCCATGCTGTATGAACAACAATTGTGAATCCTTAGAGAGCACAGCTCCAGTGGACAAATTGGTCAACTCAAAATCCCTACAGATATGTAACAAAAAGCAATCTGATCCTGGAAGCATAAGCCAGTGAGTTATTCAAAAAACTATACTTAATGCTTTTCATGAACCAGGAAAAAAAATGCCTCAGTGGCAAAAAATGAAGATAATTATTGTACTTTTAATTTAGAAAGCACCATGAAGTTGAGATAAAGAACTGAATTTCAGCTTTGGCTCATCTGTTTGTATTTAAACAATCTGAAATTAGCTTTATTTCAGCACATTTTAATAGCCATGTTTCTTTGAACACCTTCATATATATTCAGAATCTTCATTTTTCAACTGTAAGTTGAGGGAACTGGAACTGACTTTGGGGGAAATGACTGGATTTCAGTTTCCACCACTACAAGTTAATCATTGCTGGGGTTTTAGAAAATTCTTTAACTTCTTTGATTTTCTACTTGTCCTTTTTCAAAATCCTACTGACTTCACAGCATGTCATAAAGATGTTTCTCTGGCAGGAACTTGACCAAGCAAACAGATTATGGATTCCAGCAGGTGGAAGAAGGTGCAAGACACAATTGGGATAGTAGACATTCTTTATTCGGAGGTGGCAGCAGCCTCCCAGCCTCCAGCTCCAGCCCCTAAGGCAATTCCATTTACCCCCCTAAACCATTTCCATAGGCCTTTTTAATATTCAGGTCAGACAAAGAAGGCACATTACCAACAGGTTACTTAAGTGGGTACCTGCTCACAAGCAGAATCAATCAGGGTGTTCATGTTGACTATATACTGGAAGCAACCTGCAGGAAGCCGTGGTGAGTGAGCCTAACTACAGTCATTTTGGGCCTGCCCAGTTGATGTTTATGCATGTAAACTCAGAAAAAGTCACTTCCTTCAAGGTCATTCACAGATAATCCCATATAGTTCTATAAATATTTCTGATGGGGTAGCCTTTTGGGTTGGAGGAGTATTGGTGAGTACAGTGGGAATAGGTGTTAATTGATGACCTTCCTCTATGGAGGATTGGAGGGAAGATGAGCCTGACCCTACTACTCCTTCCTACAGATTTAAGGCTGCTACTAAGACCACAATGACTAAATGTTACAGTCTTTGACATTAAAGGTCTGGATCTGGGGATTCTAAAAATAATCAGACTGTGAGAGGGCTTTGGTCATTGTTTAAAGATGAAAAGAGAGGATTTAATTTTTAATTCATTATTTGTCTAGGGACACCAGAGTCAAGCTTTTTTGGATATGTAGCATGTCAGACACCTATTTGGCAGTTCTCTGTCATTAGGAAGCAGCTGGATCAAGCTGATAGGAAAAGGAAAAAGGGAAAGGATATTTGGGAACAACAAGGGAAAACATGATTTTCAGAAAAGCACAAATACTAACATATATGATACAAGGTCAAAACATGTAATTGTTGTAGGTGGAAAAGAAGGCAAGAGTAGGATAAAAGAAACCAAAAAAAAAAAAAAAAAAAAAAAAAAAAAAGAAAAAAAAAATCACTGCCAGAATGGCAGGGACAAAGGTGTAGAGGGAGAGTATCACTGAACCTGGCACAAGAAGAGGAGGTGCCAAAAGCAAATTTCATATGCTTCCAAATTTCATCTTAGTCTTCTCCAGAGAATTTCCTCAGCACAGGAAAGTTTTCCTTACTTGGAGAAATGCAGCAAAAGAGGACGAACCTTAGTGAGTTGCACACCTTGTGTTGCCGAGGCAAGGAGGGGCTGAACTGGGGGCTAGGTGAGTGTTATATTGCCTGCGTTTGCACCTGTGATGAGTACGTTGGGCCTGTTGCAGGTAGGTCATTGTGCTGCGTGTGCGGAAGGGAGCTGAATGCAAGTATCACTTCCACATCTGGATCTACAGTTCTACATTGGTGAAAAAATTAGCCATTCCATCCAGCATCATTTGGAAACATTTTCTCAGAGCAAGCCCTGGTTAGTTTAAGGAACATTTTACTAATGTTTTGTTATGTGAAATGGGGGCAGAGAATGGGCAGCACAGGAATGTAGTCTGTCTTTGCAGATCTGGTTGGTTGTAGGGAAATTTCACAGAGCACTGCCCAGATTCTCACCATCTACATTGGTTCTTTTCTATGTCCTCCCACCCCAAATTTTCTCCTTCTTTCTCTTTTAGAATATGTGTTGATCTCCCAGGATCCTGTATAGCAATTTACCAACTATTTCTGATATCTTATTAACCAAATGAGTATTCAGTTTATTAATGAGCTATTAAATTACTTCTTCCAGATTATATTTAATTCTATAAAAGGTAAATATTTTTTAAGAAAAAAAAATATTTTCCCATTCAGTTACTTTTATATAAAGGCAGTGAGTCGTCATCTCTCTCTCTCTCTCTCCTTTTTTTTTTTTTTTTGACACTGGGGATTGAACCTAAGGGCACTAATCATTGAGCCAAATTCCCAATCGGCTAAATCCCCAATCCCCTTTTTATGTTTTTTTTGTTTTGTTTTGTTTTGTTGTTGTTGTTGTTAATTTTTAGGTAGGGTTTTGCTAAGTTCTTGGGACCTTGCTAAAATAAAGTCTTCTTATAAAAAAATCCACAGGGGACATATGATGAATGATAAAAATAACAGCAATTTTTTCAGCATTTTCTTGAAAAAAATGTGCTATAATTAAATGCTAGTGTATTAGTCAGCTTTTTCGCTGCTGTGATTAAATGATCTGACCAGCACAATCATAGAGGAGGAAAAATTTATTTGAGAGTTCATGGTTTCAGAGGTCTTAGTCCATAGAAGGCCAGCTCTTTTCCTCAGGGCTGGAGGTGAGACTGAACATCATGGCTGAAGAGCGTGTCAGAATGAAGCAGCTCCAATCATCAGAAACCAGAGAGAGTCTCTACTCTCCCGATACAAAATACATACCCCAAAGTCACACACCAATTCCAATCTCCTCCAGCCACACCCTGCGACTTCATAAAACTTATGATTGTCTCACCATACAACCCAATCATTTCTCCTCTGAATCTTCCTGCATTGTCTCACATGTGAGCTTTTGGGGATACCTCACATCCAAACCATAACAGCTAGTATGAAGAAATATATTTTCTGAACAAAGGGAAGATAGTAGATTAGTTATTTTCTGCATAATAATCATTGGAATGAGAATTCTAACTTGTCTGTGATTGACTTAGCTATTGGGCTATGACAAAACCAGAATGCAATAAAATGCAATAAAAAATGAAGAGTTTTAACTTGCAGTTTACTCAGAGAAGGTAATGTTCAACTGTTTCTACAGAGAAAACTGGTAACTATGGGATATGCATAAGAAATGCAATTTATTTTTCTTAATTTTTATTCAGCTATATTTTTTCTATTTTGTATGTATTTTATTCTTGAAATAAAATTACTTTTTCATTCTTAAAGAAAGTCACACTGTATCACATTGAGAAAAGTTAAAAAGCTTAAAAGGAAAAATCAAAGTCCAGAGTCATCTTACTGTCAATATTAGTTATTTTTACAAATGAAATCCAACACCTAGAGGCAGACGGGAAGGAAGGAAGGAAGGAAAGAAAGAAAAAGAAAGAAAGAAAAGAAAAGAAAAAGAAGGAAGGAAGGAAAGAAGGAAGAAAGAAAAAAATAGCTTAGTCATTTTATTTAGTTCATGGTTCTGAAGGTTCAGACAGGCCGTGGGTGGCCTCACTTATGTCTTCTTCCTTCTGGCAACTGGATGGCTGGAGGGCTCAAGGGCAGCATCTGGGACAGCTTGTCTGTTTCCTATGGCCTTCCACTTTCCTGCAGATTATCTCACGTGGTGGTGTCAGGTCTCATATCACAAAAAGCAGTCAGAAGTCCTTGCACATGTGAGCACTTGCAAAGCCTCTGCCTGATTCACATGAACTCATGCTCAATTGACCAAAGTCAGTCAGAAGTCCAAGTTGAGAGTTGGGGAAGGAAAGCCAGTAGAAAAGGCCCTTATTAAGGCTATTTCTTACATTATATAAAAATACTTTGGATTGTAGTAGTATATGTTTAACTTTGTATCTTGCAGTTTTTCACTTAAAAAGTTGTAATATGAGAACTTACCTATTAAATATTCTTTTAAAATGATTCTTAATGTTCACATAATGTTAAAACTTATATTGTGCCATAATTTGCTTATAAACTTTCCTACTAGAAATAGTAGGCAGCTTTTAATTCTCTTTTAATATGTCTAAATAAACTGTGGCACAGGACCTCTATGATTTTGGTGCATATTACTGAATTAATTTAAGTAAATAAGCTTGAAGCTCTTGATAAAGATTGTCAAACTGTCTCATGAAAAAACTGGAACAATTTTGCTCTCAGTAACAATGTTTGAGACTATCAAATTCACTACCGTATCATGGACCCAGGCTAGTATACATTTTAAAAGTCTGTCAATTTGATAGGCGAAAACGTATGTTTTCAAATTTATAATGTTGAGTTGTCTCAAACATTAAATATTTTAATAAAATAGCAATAACTATAAACCATTAGTTGCTTTAAGGAAAAAAAATTCATTAAGATAAAATTTTTAAGATAAATTTGGGGTGGAAGAAATTTGAAAAATGACTGTTTAGATGTTGGGGAAAATCAAGTATTTCACTTTGTTTTTCATTTTTTAGTAGTAAATGCATGCAGTTGTCAAAACTTTGAAAATGTTTTATGTCCCCTCCAGATAGGTCCAATAAAGCATATTTTAAAAAATAAAAATTGAAATTATATGCAGAGATATTATAATAAATAAAAATCTGAGTCTAAAAATTTGTTTTGGAGAGAGGACGGGAGGAAAAGAAATGTTTTTGGTGTAGAACTCTCTTAATTAAGCAAATACTCAGGAGTAACCTTGAATTCGTAATTGGGAAATTATGTTTCATTAATTTTTTTGTGTGTGTTGGAAAAAGCAGTAAATTATAGAAGATTCATTTGAATTCTGTTAATTCTATGATTTTCCCATTTGTTGAGAAAATATAAAGAAGAAAGTTTAATATAAGCTGTGGGTTTCACAAAATGTCAGAGGAATGTTAACTCCTACTACGGAATGCACAGATGTATTTTTGATCACAGGTGGGATAATAAAAATTCAGATTGAATCTATACCGCCTGTATAATACATGTGAGTTAGGGATGCTATGAGGACTTTAACTATTGCACCTCAAGATTTTTCACTACATAGTTTCTAAGTGTCTAAAAATGTTTCGATGTGCAATTTTAAGAACATTTTTTGAGGACAGCATATACAACAATGCAGGAAGGAAGTGCACTACCGCAAGCGCATGCGCGGCTGCCTGGGGCTTCTAATTTGAGGAGCTAGAGAACAATTGAAACTTCTCTGACTTTGACCAAGTTTTAGACCTAGGTGGGCGAGGTGCTTATCCCTCCTAGCAGCTGGCAACTTTATAACACATGGCTCTAAATAGAAGACAGGAAGAAAGAGGATGATTTTGAATTGAATGCAGGAGAGAAGGTAATTTCTTCAGGCTGTTGAAAAGTACTGACTGTCTCCTGGGGAGGAGAAGGAGGGTGGGGAGGAGGAGGATGGGAGGATGTATGTACACTGCAGAAATAAACCGCTGTGAGACTTCAGTAGGGAAAGCAAGCCCACTGGCAAAAGCACAACTCCTACATCAAATATTTCTGCCATAGTTCTGTTGTAGTACAAAAACAATAACAAAAAAACCCAAATACTAAGTACTCCAGACTTAGGATATGTATATTTTAACAATGTATATTATATAGTCCACCCTACCCCCCATCTCTTCTACTTTTTCAGAATTGTTTGCAAACATTTAATTCTCGTGCTGGAATTCAAAACATATGCTGCTGGGGATCACAATTTTTTTCTCTCTCTCTCTTATAAATGTTTCAGGTATTTGCAGTTTCTAGGCATAGTGATGCCACATTATTTCAGTTTTTACTTTGAGGACCAAGAAATGTTTGAGAAGTGAATGTTATATTTGGACAATCAGAGCTTAACTGGGTTCCTTGGTCACAGATATTGATAAAAACAATAATCGCTACATTTTGGGTATGTTCTTACAAGAAAAGTGGTACCATTTTTTCAGAATTATGCTTTTTGAGTAAAGTAATTGTTCAGAAAATTTGCTTTTTTTAAAATCTAATAAGTTTGATTGCTCAGTATTCCCCGGATAAAAAGCATGTAACTACCTACAATAACAATAAACAAAAAAGAAAGAAAATAAAATATCTCTTCTCAATGCCCCAAACTAATCTTTCCTTGTCTATTTCTTTTATCTGTGTAATAGTATTAAAAATATATAAAATAATAATGCCTCTGGAGAATGAGAATTATTGTTTTAAGAAGGAAACTTAAGAAGATAAAACTAGAGTTTGAATAACCTTGACAATATATCCCACAATTCAAGTCTAGACAATAGAGCAAATTACAATGATATGGACCTTGTTAGACTTTTAAATCATTATCATTGACTTTTTAGAATCTTTTCCCTCTGCTCCCTCCCCTATAATTATTTAATGAAAGAGTTTATCTCCATTCTGTCAGTTAGGATTAAGTTTTAGTGCATTTGACAGTAACCTCAATAAGTGACTTGAACAGACTAAAGAATTTGTTCTCTCTTAAGTAGAAGTGTAAAGATAGTTTAGAATTGGCATTATATCTCATCAGGATCTGAAGCCTTCTGTCTTTCTTTTCCACCTTTCTTAACATGTGGCTTCATTTTTAAGGCTGCTTAATGGTTTTATGTGGCTACTAGATGTCCATCTATCACATCAACTGCCCAGCCAATTGGCAGGAAGAAGGGGGACTTGGCAAAAATAAGCATACGACCTCACCTGTTTTCCTTTAAAGGAGCTTTCCTAGAAGACCAGTGTAAAACTTTCACTAATATCTCATTGACCAGAACTTAGTCACAACACCACAAATTTATACATGACCTATTCTGTTATAGTAGCAAAAATTAACTGACAAGGAAGGAAAACAGTTGGGTAATGAATAGATTTGCTCTGAGAATAGCAACATGGGTAATATGGGTTATATGGGAACCCAAGAAGAGCATTTCTGTAGGTACCATTGATGATAAATATCAAAGTGAATAATTTTAAATTTTGCTTGAATGTGAAAATGGAGAATTTTAAGAAGCATAGAGACAAAAGTAGAAGGGATTTTAATATTTGAATTATAGATGATGTATTTATTTTTTAAGTTCATAACACAGGTAGCTGCCAAAATTATCAGCTTTAAGAGATACTTGCATCAACACCCATCGAATTTCCACATTACCTCCTGAATTAAATACCTAATATTTAATAATTAAATTTATTAATAATTAAAATTATTAAATACCTAATATTTAATTAAATTCCTTCACTAAATAGCCTACTTCCTTTTCAACTGTACCCTATAATGTCTTTGAGTACTCATTGTCACTTCCAGTGTGTGTATGTGTTGTTTCTGAAATTCCAACCCAAAATGCCTCTTGTAGCTTTATTTTCTTTGTCTCCATATGTTATGGGTCTGATACAAGGTTGTCCCCAAAAATCTCCCGTGTTAGTGCAGGAACATTCAGAGGTGAAATAACTGAATTATGAGAGCCATGACCCAATCAGTCCATTCTGGTTTGACAGATTGAGTGGCAGTCGTAGGCAGGTGGGGCATGGCTGGAGGAAGTGAGTCCCTGGGGGTGAGCTGTAGAAGGGTCCTTCATCACCAGGGCCCCCTCTCCTCTCTGCTTCCTGGCAGCTAGGAGTGGAGCAGAATTCTTCCACCGTTCTCTCTGCCGTGGTAACCTGTCTCACCTTGGGCTCAGAACAATTGAGTCAGCCCACCATGGACTGAACCTCTGATACTAGGAGGCAAATTAAAGTTACCCTCCTCTAAGTTGTTTTTGTGTTGGTGACAGTGACAAAAAGCCAACTAACACACAATGTATTTCAGGCCCATACTTTCAGATCTAATGAAACTGATTTGTTCCATGAAGGCTTTGTGAATTCAATTTAAACTGATGATTCCAGGAGTCCATGTTCAATATCATATTAACATTAAACTGTATTTAATACCTAAGTATATAACTACTCTGTCATGATCTACCTGTCAGAGTATTTTTTTCATTGTTTTTGGAACAAAAGAGCTTATGTGACTCATTCTTTGTTACTTGAAGAGAAATGTCATTCTTCAAGTCAATACAAATCTACATTATTTTTGACCATGTCTCATTCTGAGGGAGTTTTAACAATTCTGTCCTGCCCCAAAAGATCTCAAGGTCATGGGCTTAGTGCAGACCCATTTATTTACAATTCAAATCCTTTGTTTATCTATCATGTCCTTCTCAAAACTTACCTCAGGGCCTGGGGTTGTAGCTCAGTGGTCAAGTGCTTGCCTAGCATTTGTGAGGCATTGGGTTCCATCCTAAGCACCATATAAAAATAAATAAGTAAATAAATAAAATAAATGGTGTTGTGTCCATCTACAGTTAATATATATAAATATATATAATATATATATTAAAAAATATATATATATTAAAAAATCCACCTCAAATCATCCTCCAAGCTGGAGTTAGTTAGATCTTGTACTAAACCTCTTCTTATTACTATTAATTTATTTACATAAAATGTTCTGAATGTAATATCATTATTGTGAGAAGAGGGACAGTTATAAAGGTAAGTGGAAATGGACATGTGAAAGTCAGTCTTTACCCCACCTTTTCTGCATAGACTTTCAATGGAGTTCTTGCTTCATTCTGCACAAGAGCAGGTACTATTTGATCTGATCCTTTTTGCCACTTTTCTTCTCATACATTATCTGGCTGATCACTATAAGTTTCTCTGAATTCTTTGACTTTATACATTCTGCACCTGGTAATATTCCATTCTCAAATGTTGGCTTCCCAGTTAGACTTTTTTCTTCTTGCAGCTTGGTTTGGATCTGTGATTAAGTTCTGCTCATTGAACTATGAGCACGAGTGTGGTCCTATTAAAAAGACAACAATTGAAATAAAGTGATTGCTGGTGTCTCCTGTTTTTCTTCATGATGGCTGGGAAAAAGGATACATCTGGAGTCTTGGGCCAAGAATAGAAAGGGAGGTCTTGACAATGCAAGCCATCCTGCTAGTTCAGAACAATTCATCTCTGTATTTAACACTGATTTTGCTTGGGAAGGAGGAAGGGAGAAAAGAAGTAGGTTTCTTTTTCTTAGCAGCATTGCCTTTATTCTAGCTAATATATTAGTCCAAGTTCTACTAGTTGACTTTGAGTTCTTTTGAGTAAGTTTCTCTCTCTGAATTTACTCAACTATAAAATAGGAATAATGATTCTTATCTTTAGTAGTAGTTGTAAGAATAAAAGGAAATAGCATATATGAAGTTAAAGAATTTTGGAAGACAGAGTTGAAATATGTGGAATAAGTATAAAATGAGCTGAATCTTCTTTCTTTATATCTCTTTGTTTGTTTTAGACCGGGGATCTTGCAATGTTATCCAGGCTGTTTTCAAACTCTTTGTCTTGAATGATCCTCCCTCCTGAGACTCCTAAGTAGCTGGGGTTATAGATGCACACTGCTTCAACTAGCCTGGATCTTCTTTCTTAGTCCAAGGAACTGGTTCTTTGATTCGTAAGACATGAATACTTCAGTGTTCTCATAATGAATAAATAGACTTGGGTGTATGTAGAATTCACTATATTCTATCACAATAATAAGTTTTCCAAAAAGCATGATTAATATAAAGTGCTGAAAACATATAATAGGAAAGACTCTTAGTAGCCTAAATCTCAGAGTGAGATTCTCAAACTAAGGCTCTCTCTGTATTGACATTTTAAAGATCAAATTCTGTATTTGATTTAGAAATGAATTTGTCCCATCCTGTCTTCTTGTTCTCTAAATTGGAAAATCTCACAAGATTTTTGTTCCAATGAATAACAAACAGAAGATTATGAGAGTTTTAAACCTATAAAGTTATCATCTATAACTTAAAATTAGAACATATGTATACCATATTAGGATATTGTCTGTTCTCAAGACATTTATTAACTGCTCAATTGCATAGAGAATTTATAGAGCTAATCATCGCTTTTTTGTGTTAGTTCAAAGATCTACCACCACCTCATTAAAAATTGAGAGACACATTTTCATTTAGTGACTTTTTTACTTGTGTGGTCTCTTTCTGAGTGTTCTTCATTCCCATGTATTTTATTAGTACTACCAAACATGAAAGGTTTCTTTTTATTGTTTGAGTTTGTACAACTATGTTCATTATGTCAAGACTCTGCTCAAGAAACCAGACTGATTCCTGCTATCATTAAAATTTTAAGTTATTTTTCTTTTTGTGTTTAAGAAATTTTCCTATCTTCACCTCAACTATGCAATCTTCTCTAGAGTGCCCAGTATAAACCCTACTGAGATGATTTTTTTAAATGTGCTTCTGGAAATCTAGTATTACCAAGAAGTACTCAGAGTGTTAGCAAGAGATGTTTGAGTCAATTATTAATACATGCATATATGCCCTGTGCACCATAATTCTCAAGCATCACATAATCATATATAAAATTTATATAAATTTTGAACATCTTAGTGACTATTAATGTGTGCTATATGGTATATGTAGAACATATGGAAAGGAGCTTATATTGTTATCTCTGTGAATGTGTTAGAAGACCTTACAGAGTGTCATTATTAATTAGAAAATTTTAATCTTTTCAATCTTTTTCCATCTTTTTCTTTCTAACTATTTCTTGTTATGGGTTGAATAGTGTACCTCAAAATTCATATATTGAAGACCTAATTCTAGTACCTCAGAATACAACCTTATTTGGAGATAGGATATTTATAGAGGTAATAACATTAAAATGAGATCATTAGGGTGAGACCTAATACAATATGACAGGTGTCCTTAATAAAAGAAAATGTGAAGTCAGAGATATGCACAGACAGAAGACAATGTGTAGAGTTTTAGGGAGAAATGCACACCTACAAGCCAAGGAGAGAGACTAGAATAGATTATTCCCTCACAATCCTAAAAAGATATCAACCTTGTTAACACCTTGATTTTGACCTCTTGTCTCCAGAACCAGGAGAAAATATATTTCTGTTATTTAAGCCATCCCATCTGTTGTACTTTGTTATTATCCTTGCAAACTAGTAAAAGTAAATTCTTTTCTTTTGATTTTTTAAAATGTATTTGAATTAGTTATACATAGCAGTAAAATGCATTTTGACATGTCATATATAAATAGAGTATAATTTCTCATTCTTCTGGTTGTACATGATGTAGAAAAACACTGGTCGTATTGTCATATATGCACATAGGGTAATAATGTCAGATTCATACCACTATGCTTCCTACCCCCGTACCTTTCCCCTCCCTTCAATCCCCTCTACCTAATATAAAGTAACTCTATCCTTCTCAAGTCCCCTTCCCTTATTGTGAATTAACACACACATATCAAAGAAAACATTTGATTTTGGGGGATTGTCACATTTCACTTAGCATGATATTCTCCAAATTCATCCACTTACCCACAAATGCCATCATTTCATTCTTCTTTAAGGCTGAGTAATATTTCATTGTGTATCTATACTACATTTTTTTTATCCATTCATCTGTTGAGGGGCATCTAGTTTGGTTCTATAGTTTAGCTATTGTGGGTTGAGCTGCTATTAACATTGATGTGGCTGCATTACTGTAGTAGGCTGATTTTAAGTCCTTTGGGTATAAACCAAGGAATAAAATAGCTGGGTCAAATGGTGGTACCATTTCAAGTTTTCTGAGGAATCTCCTTTCTGCTTTCCATAATGGTTGCACCAATTTGCATTCCCATCAGCAACTTATGAGTGTACGTTTTTCCCCACATCCTCGCCAACATTTATTCTTGATAATTGCCGTTCTGACTGCAGTGAGATGAAATCTTAGAGTAGTTTTGATTTGCATTTTTCTAATTGCTAGAAATATTGAACAATTTTTTTCATATATGTGTTAATTGATTGTATTTCTCCTTCTGTGAAGTGTCTGTTCAGTTCCTTATACCACTTATTGATTGGGTTATTTGAGTTTTTTTGGTGTTAAGTTTTTTTGAGTTCTTTGTATATCCTGAAGGTTAATGCTCTGAATTGCATGTGGTGAAGATTTTCTCCCATTCTGTAGACTCTCTTTTCACATTATTGTTTCCTTTATTGAAAAGAAGCTTTTTTAGTTTGAATCCATCACATTTATTGATTCTTGATTTTACTTCTTGCCCTTTAGGAATCTTGTTGTTGTTTTTTTTAATTGTAAACAAATGGGGTACAACTTGTTTCTCTGGTTGTACATGAAGTAGAGGCAATACCATTTGTGTAATCATACATTTACATAGGGTAATGATGTTTGATTCATTCTGTTATTTTTCCTTCTCACCACCCCTCCCACCCCTCTTTTCCCTCTATAAAGTCCCTCCTTCCTCCATTCTTGCCTCCCTTCCAGCTCCCATTATGTATCATCATCTGCTTATCAGTGAGATAATTTGTTCTTTGGTTTTTTGGGATTGGCTTATCTCACTTAGCATGATATTCTCCAATTTCATCCATCTGCCTGCAAATGCCATGATTTTATTCTTCTTTAATGCTGAGTAATATTCCATTGTATATAAATACCACAGTTTCTTTATCCATTCATTAATTGAAGGATATCTAGGTTGGTTCCGCAATCTATCTATTATGAATTGAGCAGCTATGAACATTGATGTGCCTCAGGCAATGAAGATAAAACATATAATCTTGAAAATAAAGTTGACCATGCAGAGAAGATGGTAAGAAACCATGAAAAGAACTTCTGAGAATTATGGGATAACACAAAAAGATCAAATTTAAGATTTATTAGGATAGTTGAAGAAGTGGAGATACAACCCAAAGGAATGCACAATCTTTTCAATGACATAAGATCAGAAAATGTCCCAAACCTAAAGAATGAAATAAAAAATCAATGACAAGAGACTTACAGGACCCCAAATGTACAATATTACAGCAGACCCACAAGACAGGTTATAATGAGAATGACTACCATACAGAATAAGGATAGAATTTTAAAGGCTATGAGAGAAAAAATCAAATTGCCTATAGGGGAAAATTTTAGAAGTAGATCTTGGCTGATGAATTTAGATCTCAGCTGACTTCTCAATGAAGACCCTCAAAGCTAGGAGGTCTGGGAATAAGAAATTTCAAGCACTGAAAGAAAATGGATGCCAACCAAGAATTTATATCCAGCAAAATTAAATTAGGATCTGAAGGTGAAATAAAAACCTTTCATGATAAACAAAAGTTAAAAGAACTCACAACTAGAAAGTCCGAACTAGAGAACGTTCTCAGTAAAATATTCAATGAGGAGGAAATGAAAAAAAAAAAAATAGTGAAAACCAGCAAAGGGAGGAAGTACACTAAAGGAATAGTAAATCGAAGGAGAAACTAAGTCAAATTAAAAGCCAGAAATAATCCAAAATGACCAGGAATACAAATCACATCTCAATAATAATCCTGAATGTTGATGGCCTAAACTCATCAATCAGATAGGATTTTTTAAAAAGATCCAACAATAGGCTACCTTCAAGAGACTCACCTCACAGGCAAAGATATCCACAGACTGAAGGTGAAAGGACGGGAAAAGAACATATCACTCACGTGGATCACATAAACAAGCAGGGGTTTCCATCCTCACATTGGATAAAGTGGACTTCAAGCCAAAGTTAGTCAGAAAGGACATTTCATACTGCTTAAGGGAATTATACATCAACAAGACATAACAATCATAAATATTTATACTGCAAACAATGGAGCATCTACATACATCAAAAAAACCCTTCTCAATTTCAAGAATCAAATAGAACACAACACAATAATACTAGGTGATTTTAACACACCTCTCTCACTACTGGACAGATCTTCCAAACAGAAACTAAATAAGGAAACCATAGAACTAAATAATACAATCAATATTGTAGATTTAACATATATATATATGTTTATGTATATACATATATATATATATATATCCTTTCATTCATCAAAAAGTGAAAACACTTTCTTCTCAGCACCACATGGATCCTCCTCTAAAATAGACCATATTTTATGCTACAAAGCAACTATTAGTAAATACAAAAAATGGAGGTAGTACCCTGCATTCTATCAGATCACAATGCAATGAAATTAGAAATCAACGATAAAATAAAAAATATAAGCTACTCCTACACCTGGAGACTAAATAATATGCTATTGAATGATGAACGGATTGCAGAAGAAATCAAGGATAAAATTTAAAAAATACTTAGAGGTAAATGAGAACACCGATAGAACATATCAACATCTCTGGGACACTATGAAGGCAATACTACAAGGAAAGTTCATTGCATTAAGCTCATACATTAAAAGAATAAAAAGTCAATGAATAAATGACCTAACATTACATCTCAAAGCCCTAGAAAAAGAGGAACAAATCAATACCCAAAGCATTAGAAGACAGGAAATAATTAAAATCAGAGCTGAAATCAATGAAATTGAAACCAAAGAAACAATTCAAAAAATTGACAAAACAAAAAGTTGGTTCTTTGAAAAAATAAATAAAATTGATAAACCCTTAGCCATGTTAATGAAGAGAAAGATTACTAAAATATATGATGAAAAAGGAAATATCACAGCAGATACTACTGAAATGCAGAAGATAATTAGAAACTAGTTTGAAAATTTATACTCAAATAAAATAGAAAATCTCAAAGACATTACAAATTTCTAGACATATGTGAATGAACCTAATCAGAAAGACATATATGATTTAAATAGGTCAATTTCATGCAGTGAAATAGAAGATGCCATCAAAAGCCTACCAACAAAGAAAAGCCCAGGATCAGATGAATTCTCAGCTGAGATCTTCAAGCCCTCAAGAAGAATTAACACCAATATACCTCAAATTATTCCATGAAAAAGAAAAGGAGGGAAACCTTCTAAACTCATTCTATGAGGCTAGTATCACAATTCAAGAGACTTTTGCTCCAGGTCTGCTCTACCTTTGCCTTTGCCTTAAGTGATTAGAAAACTACATATGAAAAATGTGATATGTCTGTTGTGACATTCAGTAATACCCAGTATGGAACTGAAATCGCTGAGAGGGGGGAAACTAATGAGCAGAACTCCATGTTTTTCTGGGCTTTTATTTATCTGGAATTTCTGGGAGGGAGGGTTAAACAAAACACAGAAATCTCCCAGATGAAGAGAGATAAGAGTTCCAGGCTACAGGGGCAGTAAAAACTTTTAGGTTAGGGTACTGGGAGAGAAGGAGCTTTGTTGAGAAGACATTCCACCCTGGGAACCCATTGAGTTTTTTGCTGCATGTTAAGTTGTGCATGAGTTGGCTGAGACACCATGATGCCAAGAAAGAACAACTTTTAGAAAAACAAAACAAAACAAAAACAAACAAAACCCCAACAGGGAGTAATGAGAACAACTTATAGAGTTCACACAATGTTGGGTGATTTTCATCTTCAGACTAGTTAGAATAAAGTGTCATTAGTGAAAATCTTGGCATTTAGTAGAGTCCAAAAATGCTCACACCTAAAATGAAGGACTAATATAGCCCCAGAGTAAAATCTAAACTAGCCTTGTACTAACAAAATAAAAAAACAAATCTTAAAGGTATCAAATGGAGAAGCAGATAAATTCATAACCTGCTAGAACAAGACACAGGCTCTGTGAAGGAACACAGAAAATTCAGACTCAACAACAAAGTATCTACAACACCCAACAACTAAAGTATTACCAGACAGCAGGAAATGATGACTCTTAATTAGAATTGGTCAATAAAGAGAATTCAGAAAGAAAGACAAGTGAAAGAAAGACAATATAAAACTTTAAAATAGCAATTATAAATTTGTTCAAGGATTTCAGAGAAAACATGTCAATAATGAGGAGGAATGCCTAGGAAATCGCAGTAAAGCATTAAACTGTAAACATAACATAGGAACCCATGGAAACCCCAGAACTGAAAAACAGTATTAGAATTGAAATTTTCATTAAAGTTTGCAGAAGGAAAGAACATTGAATATGCAGGTGAGCGATATAAACTATCTAAATTAGATGTCCAAGAGAAAAAAGGTTGAAAATAACAAAACCTCGGTGATCTGGGGAATAATATATAGCCAGGTGTAAGTACAGTAACAACAACAAAAAGAGAGAGAGGTTATAGCATAAAAATTTTTTTAAGAAATAATGGATAAAGATTTTCTTAATCTGTTGAAAACTCTAAACTCCCTGAACCAAGATTCTCAATAAGCTCAAAGTAGCAAAAACAAAAAGCAAACTACAAGGTACATCATGATCAAATCACTCAGAAAGCAGTAACAAAGAGAAAGTCCTGAGAGTAAACGGAGAAATAAGACACATTTCACACAGTGGAATGTCCATAAGCACAGCACTGCCACCTTCTCCTGCAGAGTGCAAACCAGAAGACTACAGTGACTTTAAGGTCCAAAAGAAAAAAGTCATCTACCTAGAATTCTACATTCTGTAAAAATACTTTCCAGTGTGGAAATGGTATAGTCACACAAGCCTGTGACAATTTTTTCCCTTGAACTGCTACACTAAAAAGAATATCAAAGGAATTTCTGGCAGAAGGAAAAAGTGAAAACTATGTGATGGAATTTAAAAAAAATTCCAGAAAAAAATAAATATGCAGACATTAGAGTATTTTTTCTGAGTTACTAATTTCTTTAAGAGGCATTTGACTATTTGATGCAAAATAATGACAGTACATTAGTTTCTATCATAGAGAAAAAAAAATTATCAAAATTCCCCCCAAACATGAGGGAAAATAAATGGAAATACATTATTATAAAGTTCTTGCCTTATATGTAGAATGATATAATATTATTTGAAGGTAAATTATGATAAACCTAAGCATAATCAGTAAAAGAAACAAGGAAATACGAGGATGGTTTATGTTCTCTCTGATATGTGGATGCTAACACACAATAAGGGGGGAGGGCAAGAATAGTGGTTCAATGGATTAGACAAAGGGAAATGAAGAGAAGGTGGGGCAGGAATAAGAAAGAGAGTGGGTGAATCTGACACAGCTTTCCTGTGTGCACATGTGAAGACATCACAATGAATCTCCACTTCATTTACAACTACACGACTGGGATCCTAATTAGAATAAAAAATAATCCATGTTTGTATAAATATGTAAAAGTATACTCTACTGCTATGTATATCCAAAAAGAACACATAAAAATTTAAAAAGTCAATAGATGACATAAAATGGAATATTAAAATTTGTTTAATCTAAAAAAGAAAAGGAGGAAAAAGAAATAACAGATGGGACAAAGTCAAATTGCAAGATAGTATTACTTAAATGAATCTCAATAGCAGTATTAAATGTGAACAATGTAGCCACTCTTATTAAAAGAAAGATCCTTTCAGTGTGGGGGGAAAAAGATCTTAGTAGTTGCTGTTTGCAAGAGAAACCCACTACACACACTAAAATTAAGGCAGAATACCATATACTATGTAAATACTTATCTTAAAAATATACTGTTAATCAACTCAGAAGACTAACAATCCTAAACGTGTAAGCACTTAATAATCAGGCTTTAAAATATGCAAAGAAGAAACTAAGAACACTGAAGGGAGAAATGGAAAAATCTACAATATAGTTGGGGATTTTGACATTCCTCTTTCAGTAATTATGGAACAGTTGGAAAGAAAATTGACAAATAGAACACTTGAGCAACATAACCAACCTGCTCAACCAAATTTCCAAAAAAATCACTACAATCATCAAATTGCAGAATATATATTTTTTCAAGTACATGAAATATTTATAAATGTATTCATAAATTGAAATTATATAGAGTATATTCTCTGATTACAATAATATTAAATTATTGCAAAAGACATGAAAATCTCCCAAATGTAAGCACCAATTTTATACATTGATTTTCCTGGAGGAGAACTTCCATGATTTCCCTTTCTTCATCGTATCACTGAACTTGTTGGTGCATATTATTACTGCCTGTTTTCACATCTGTCTCACTTATTACTCTGAAGTTAAGTTTTGAACTCTGTATCCTCAATGACCAGAATGGTGTCTGGCACATAATTTGCACTAAATAAATGTCCATGAATAGTCTTTTCAAGTGAACATGTGTTGAAACATTAATTTTATTCTCTCACTAGCAACATATAAGAATTCTGGTAGTTCAACCTTCTTCTAAACAGCATTTTATGTTATCAGTGTTTTGATTTTAGCCACTTCTGAGATGTGCTGTGTTATCTTATTGTAGCTTTAACTTGAATGTTTTCTCTGAATAATAATGTCAGGCATGTTCACATGAGTATATTGACCCTTTTGCATATACTCCCTTGTAAAGTGCCTTTTATTTGTTTTAAAGTCTTTTGCTCATTCTTTATTTTGTTTGTATTTTTTTTTTGTTCATGCAATTTGTATTTTATTATAAGTGAAATTAAGTACCCTTAAATTACAAATGGACAACTGATTAAAAATCGGAATTTTGAAAGAAAATTTGAAAGTGGATGTAGTAAGACTTTCCATTAAGTGTGGATCAAACTGACAGTAGCTGATATGCACACAAGCATTTCTGTCAGCTGTTTCACTGCTGCGACCAAAAGATTTGATAAGAACGATTTTAGGGGAGGAAAAGTTTATTTGGCTTTCATGGTTTCAGAGATCTCAGTCCATAGAAGCCTAACTCTATTGCTTGGGGCTGGAGGTGAGGCAGAACATCACAGCAGAAGAGGGTGGTGAAGGAAAGTGGCTCAGGACATGGCCTTCAGGAAGCAGAGTGAATGAGAGAGAGAAAGAGAGAGAGAGAGAGAGAGAGAGAGAGAGAGAGAGAGGGAGAGAGACTTCTCTCACATGGGCAAAAGGCATGGCCCCAATGACCCACTTCCTCAGCTACACTCTACCTTCCTACAGTTACTACCCAGTTAATCCCTATCAGGGGATTAATGCATGGGTAGGTCAAGGTTCTCATAACTCAGTCATTTCACTTCTAACCCCTCATTCATTGTCTCACACATGAGTTTTTGGAGGACACCTCACATCCAAACTGTAACAACAAGTGGTGAATAAAATTCTCAGTATTTAAGTGAAATAAGTCAGCAAGTTTTCTGTACTGAAGGTACAATGTTGATAATAAAGGCAATCATGGATATTTGGAGTCATAGAAAAATCAACTATAAGATTTATTTCTGAAAGGGCATTATGGGAAATTCACAGACTCACTTCCCAGTGACACTGGTTAAAAAATATAAAAAACACAATTCTTCAGGTCGAAACAGTCCTAAAGGTGTACAAAAAAATGAAGTGTAGAAATGAAAATTAAGATGACTACATTTTGGTCAAGAGAGTAAAATTTCTTTGTGGGCCTCAGAAATCACATTTGGCAGACTGCAATTTGCCTCACAGACACAAGTCCCTCAATCTTTAACTTCCAGATAAAAGATATTGTTCGGAAAGAATATGGTTTCAGAACCCCAGATTGTAACAATTTCCAATCATGGCACTTCTGCTGACTTGCTGACTTTTTCAAAAGTCTATCACTGACTGATAAAATCAAAGCTCAGAATATCAAGTCCATGGCCCTCGAGCTACAGCCCACTCCTTCTTTCCACTCTTTCAGTCCAGTGGGAAGGAAACGCTACTCCCAGTGAATACAACCAAGAACACAGGCTCCCCTCTCGCAGCCCTCTCACTATAGCCGGTGGAGGCTATAGTGTATTCCTGCAGAGGGCAGGACCAAAGCCTTCTTGTAGAGGCCAAGTTCCTACCTATGCCACCAAGAGAGGAGGACTTTCTTCCTTCACCCAGGCCCTATTTGAATGATGGAATCTGTGCTCTGAGCAAGGGACTGAGAATAATGGGACTCTATCCATGGCTTGCCCCAGTTTATTTGTGAGGTGGAAGTTGCATGCTGAGAGAATCAAGCTGTTGTTTTAGTCAGGTTTGCATCACTGCAACAAAAATACATGACAAGAACAACTTAGAGGAAGGAAAGTTTGTTTTGACTCAGGGTTTCAGAAGTTCAGTCCATGCTTGACTGGTTCCATCATTTTGAACCTGAGGTGGTGGAGCATTGTGGGTAAGGAGGAAAGGTGTGATAGAGGAATTCTGCTCTGCTCAAGGCAGGGTCAGTAAGTCCAGGTCAGGGAGAAAGGGCCACAGAAAAGATGAATCTTTCCAGGACACACCCCCAGTGACCCACCTCTTCCTGCCATACCCTATCTATTTACAGTTACTACCCAATCAGTCCATTCAAACTAGGATGGACCAATTAAGTTGCAACTCTCATAATCTAATCATTTCACCTGTGAACATTCCTGTATCTTTGAGGTAACACCTCAAATCCAAGCCATAACAGTCGAGAAAACCAGAGGTTACCGTTACTCCTCCTGCAAATGAGTGGCCAACTTCTAAATCAGGAATGTCACTCACAGGCAAGTGTGCCATTTTTCTTGCCTTCAGTTTCATGTTTGTGGTTCAGATGTTTTTTGCACAGAGGGAATGGTGGGTCATGAAACAAAGAGTTCCCAAGAAATTCCCAAAGGAACTGACTTTACTTGCAACAGAGTGTGTGAACATTCCAGCCCAAAGGCATTCCACATACACTCTGTTGCAAATAAAGTCTTTTCCTTGGGATTCATCAGAGATATAAGCTAAACATTAATGAGAAAAATTTCCAGAGAAAACCAGAGAAATATACAACTAAGAAGAGTACTCTGGATTAGAAAATGTTGAACACCTTAAAAGGTGTTCTTGTAAGTAAACCCCAAATTATTTAGATCATGATCCAATTACATGCTGTCTAAAGGAGACATACTTTAGATTGAAAAATACCAATAATTTGGAAGTGAAGGATGGGAACAGATTTATCATTCAAATTGCCAGGATATGAAAGCTGGAATGGCTGCATGAATTAAAACAAAGTAGGCTTGAATGATAAACATGTTCTGGAATTGTGATGGTTGCACACCCTGGTGGATATACTAGACACTGTTGAATCATATACTTTACAAATGGATGCACTATCATTTAACAAATTTATTTAAAAAGTTGACTGCAACATGTTCAAGACACTTGAGTATGTCTAATCAGTGTATGCATATTAAGATACCAGTACAATGTCAGAGCCATGGAGTGGTCTGGAGAGGAATAAATTTGTTTAATTGATTGTCAGTTTTACTGAGGTATGGCTTTAAATTGGAGACTTTCAGTTATTGTTTAATGGTATTAAACAGTGAGAGCTAAGAGTTCCTTTTTTGTTATTGATGTTAATTAACTGTCCTGAGGCAGGTGCTGGTACAATCTCTTCAAAGAAGACTAATAAATCATACATTTTTTTCCTTCTTTTAAAAATTTTGTTATTTTACATAACAATAGAATGTATTTTGACACATACATATGTGGAATATAACTTCCCATTCTCGTGGTTGTATATGATTTGGACTTACACTGGTTGTGTATTCATATATGAACATAGGAAAATAATGTCTGATTCATTCTACTGTCTTTCCTATTTCCATCCCTTCCCCCCACACCTCCTGACCAATCCTGTGAACCTCCACTCCTCCCTCCCCTATGCCTATTGTGAGTCAGCATCGCACTTCAGAGAAAACATTCAGCCTTTGGTTTTTGGAGATTGGCTTATTTCTCTTAGCATGATAGTCTTCAGTTCCATTTACTGGCAAATCACATAATTTCATTCTTTATGGTTTAGTAATATTCCACCGTGTATATGTACCACATTTTCTTCATCCATTCATCTTTTGAAGGGCATCTAGTTTGGTTCCATAGCTTAACTATTGTGAATTGAGCTGCTATGAACATTGATGTGACTGTGTCACTATAATATGCTGACAAATCATATTTTTGATGGGGAAATAAAATAAATGTATCTAATTGTAATATGGTTGCACAAGTTTGCTGACTGTTGAAATGAATGTTTATTTTGGCAATAGAAGAACACCAATCCTTAGGTTATGCTCCCAACCTGACTTTCCTTGAGGAAACAAATTGTAAATTCATGCCCCAAATAACAATATTGAGTGAATATGTGATAGATGTGGGAACTGAAGGTCATTACGAATAGCTTTTAATATTATAAAATCTCTATCTGACATTGTTGATTTAAATAGGACAGCCAGCAAGCCCATTCTAGCAGGTCTAAATTGAACACTTACTAATTAAAAAACACGTTCAGTTTTTAAAGATGTTTACATGACTTAGTTGTATAATAGCAAATTTCTAATACTGCTCTTTCACATCTTCTGAATTTATCTAATAGAAGAGCATTCTAGGATTTCAATGCAACTGCAAAACATTTTTGTTTGTTATAAATAATGATACCTCTATTATATTGAAAATATTCAACCAAAATAAAATAAAATTTAAATATCAGCCTGAGAATAAATAGATAACAACTGCCATCCACCTTCTTTAAAATTTTGACATTCATCAAAATAGCCCTATGGTTTCACTTTTCACTTTTTAGGTGAAGAGGCTAAGTGATTTGCCCAGGGGGCCTGGTAGTAGAAGTCTGAGGACTTAGACTCTGGACTCTGTTTATTTATATGTTTAACAACTTTAAGTTGAGGACCTACCATCTGTAAGGAGTGCTCCTGGGAACTGAGGATTCAGAAGACAGAAATAGATCCTGTCTTCAGGGATCTTGTAGTCTAGTAGGAATACGGGCATCATTCTAATAACCACAACTGTGGGGCGTGCAGAAAGGGGACAGGAAGGGCTACAATGGACTAAGGCCTGAAGCAGGTGAGGGAAGGTAGGGAAGGCTTTCCCGCGTCTGTGTCAACTGACGTGACATCTGAAGGAAGAGCCGCAGGAAGATCATTTCATGGAGGAGCCTAACAGCAGCTCTGAAGCTGGAAGGAGCACAGTATACTCAGGAGGTGGTGGAGGGGTGGATCTTATTTGGCTGGCTCTTTCAGCTGTGTAACAATTCAGGTCTCAAGATTCCTTTTAAAACCAAACTTTTGGCTTCCCTGGATTTGAATTCTCTGGCTAAGACAGCATTTATTTTAAACTCTCTATTTCCTGTGTCAGTCTTCATCTTTGTTATTTCTTTGTAATTAGCACTTTGGGTTTAAAGCTTTTCAAAGGAAATAAATAATAATCAAGAATGATATCATATGTTCCTGTAAGTCCTGTGGGTTGAGAGTCTAGAATGTTTTCATGGAGTTCTCAGACAATATTTCTATGGTGTAATGGAAGATTACTATATTATATAAGAAACATTAATGTACAATAAGACATTAAAAGTGTGAGAAAATCCTAGAGTTAGGCATTTTTATCCTGCAAAATGATAACCCAAGTTTTTATTCAATCTTTGATGTTCTTACCAGCATCTTATTTTAATATACTTTTTCTTTATCTTTGGCCAGCAAATGCAGAGAAGTTAAAACACAATGTTAAAGACTCAGTGGTGCATATCTGATTGAATAACCAATAAACAAGATACAGTGTTTCATTTTCCCTGAAACTGCAGGCCTCATTTCTGCAAAGACAGATCATGGAGGCAAAATTTTATTTTACCCAGAGAATTTCAGTGTTTAATTTCTTTTCCCTGAATTTCTCTATTGTCCTGTAAGCCATTTCCATGTTCTCTCCAAAAAGTTGCTCAAAAATCTGGGTGAGTCTAAAGAAAAAATATGAATGTACTCACTCAATGTATTCTATAAACACAGAAATTATTCCAATAAGGGAAAGTATAGTGATTCTGTAATGGATTATTTTAGTTCTTGATCTTTGGTCTGTAACATAGAGTAAGGCAGCAATATCCATGACAACACCAATCCATAGACATTTTTGCTGAACTCTTAATATGCTTTAGAATTTTTTAATTAGCTAAATCAATACCCAAACTTAAGTGTTATTTAGAAGAGTTGACTTCTCAAAAAAGTCAGAAAAGTCTAGCAGCACAGGGTCCACATTAGTCAATTGGAATGACAGTTACCTGTTTGTCACCATCTCCATCTGGTTGGCATTTATTTATATTACATTACTAAGCATCATTAGGTATTCAGTTTCTAACACCTGCATTACTCTTGTTTAGTCTTTGTGTGCAAGATAATAGAGTCGTATGTCAGGAACTATATAATTTCTGAGATATTTGTTCTACCTGCATGCTGCAAAGTTAAATTTGCCACTGTTTCATGGATACTGACAGAAGATATGAAAATCCTAGATCAGAGACAAAGGACTTTACTAAAGCAGTAGCCAGAGTATCACCATTTTCTGGTAACGGTTCCTAGAACTTGAATTCCTACATGGTGACGTGCATAAAGTCATTGATAGCTACACACATATGGGTTGAGTTTCAGTGGAGGAACTCTTGAGTTTAAGCAAAATGAAACATTTATTATGGGCAGTAAGTGTTCCTGTCTATTGCACCAAATGGAGAAGCTATCTTTATTTGCCAGTCTGTGAGCGAAACAGTCATTTTGTTCAGGGAAGAGACACTACCTTTTTTTCTCCAAAGCTGTTCACTATACAAACATTCTTGAAAAGAGAGGTAGAACGAAGTCAGGGTCTGTACTTGCAAGAAGTGCAGGAGAGATCCCTGGAGAGTTGCCTGCCAGGGCAGGAGTTCCTTTAGGTCCCTGGAGAATTATCTCTCAATAGAAAGGTCTGTGGGTATCCTCTAGTTTAGCTATTGTGTGTTAAGTCTACTAAAATCTCTGGGCATATTCTTGGATAGGTTCAGTTCTTCTGACTCTTGGTTCAATAAATTTATTCAGCTGTCATGCTCTATTCCTTTTTCCTACTTGTCCCCCTCTTTCTTTTCCCACTATTCTACTTTTGTAGCCATAAAGTGGTCAAACATTAGGACTAAAATATCACTATTTTAAAAACTATTTCCAGAGGGTAGGCTCACCATTGCAACATCTTTGGTTTGTGCTGGTTGAGTTCAAGATATAAATAATGATATCTTTCCCCATGCACTGCACATAAATCTTATATGATTTGAGGATAGTTTATATTTAATTAGAACAAAATTATAATCTTATTTTAATGATTTAAGCATTCTCTTCCACAAAAATGCCAAAAGTTGAGAGCAAATACATATGAAAATGTAAAAGGAAAATCCAAAATGAATTTTAACTGTTGAACAAATTTGTGCTCTTCCTTAGAGTTTTAAGTCACTAGGCAGAGATTAAATTGTACTCCTCTCTCATCTTAATTGCTTTGAAAGTTGTTATTGTTTCTAAGAGACAGAGACAGAGAAAAATCTAGATTCTCCAGCAGAAAGTTTTAGGGAAAAGACCCTAAAATTTAGGCTGACTTTTGTCATTTTGTAAGAAAAAAATGATGTTCTCCAATTTAAAAATGATGAAATTTAAATTCAGATATATTCAGCAAACCTGAATTATTTTTAAAGTTACTCCTGTGTTCTGTCACACACACTAATATTCTTAGGTTGTATCAATTAAAATGTTTATTTTACCTCTAAATTGTAAAGTGACCATGCAATAGACAAAGAGAGAATAGGAGAAGGAGAAATGTAAATATGAATATTTTCAAGTAAATTTTACCTATGATATTGAATAAAATCTGACCTCCATACAGATTCTGTTCATACATATCAGAGTAGGAAAAAGCTAAGTGGATTTTGATGGAAAAAATTTTTAGGTTCTTAAATTATTAGAGTTTCTAGGGCAAAGTAAATGGACATTTGTTCACAGATTAATATTTGATTAAGTATATATCAAGAAAACATGAGAAATTTTATGAATCTCTTTATCAAGATAAGCATATATTATGTAGTTTCTTAGTGCCTCATGGGTGCTGAGACTGATTTTGAACTCACAATCCTTCTGCCTCACCCTGTCGAGCTACTGGGATTACAGGTGTGTACTACCATGCTGGGCTTCTCAGTCCTTTTTTGAATTTCATAAATTTCACACTTTTGAAGAGAATCAGTCACATTATAAAATATCTCTGAATTTGGGCGTGCTCTCTGATCTCTTCTCAAGGTTAATTGAGATTATCCAAACACTTGGCATGATGTGTTTTTTTAAGTGTGCGGTTTGATGGGGCATGGGTATCAATGTATATTACTTGTGACATTGACCTTATTCACTTGACAAAGGTAACATCTGCCAGGATTCTCTACTTTAAAGTTGTTATTGTTTTCTTTGTAATTACTAAACATTTGTGGGGAATACTTTGAGATTTTTGTAAATTCCTTTTTTCTGCTTAAAGTCCTGTTCAATAATTTAAGGGTCTTGCCCACAGTGATGATTATTTAGACTGTATGGTGATTTTCTTCTAATTTTCTAATTCCTTCTCCATTTATTAATTGGAATTCTTCTGTAAAGAAAAGTTGTGCATTCTTCTCTTTTTATTTATTTGTATCAATATGCTCTTATGGTATTTTTTGGTTCATTTTTGTTTTCGGAGGAGTTAGTAATTGATTAACATTTTTACTTACTTTGTTGCTCAACTTGTTGCAACTTTTGTCATTGGGGACTCCATTAGGTGGTTTGTATGTTCTGGCTTTTTTTTTTTTTTTTTTTTTTTTTTAACACTTTCAACTTCATGGCAGCACAAGATGCTCCAGTCTGTCATTTTCCCCTATGCTAGACCCACACAAGGAAGTTACCAGAGCCCAAATTCAGTTTCTGTATTGTCTTTAGAGTAAAACAGAGGAGAAAGAGAACAGATGCTTCCCATGCTCCATGACCTCTTGTGCCCTCACACATAAACCAAGACCTGAGCACTCTTCTCTTTGCCACTATTCCTGACCCCCTCTAAGTTTTACCATATTTCCCTTCCTACCTGCAGTCTGTTGATATCTATGCCAAAGACTTCAATTCCTCTTCAAAAGTGAGAAAAAATGACAGTTGCTACCATAGTCTGAAGGTTTACGTCTCTCCCAAACTCATAGGTTAAAACCTGATCACCAGTTTGGGATTTGCACTGCTAGAAAAGGTCACAGAGAGCTGTCTTATCTCTCCCACCATGTGAGGACTCAGCTAGAGGTTACCATCAATGCACCAGAGAGTGAATTCTCATCAGACACTGAATTTGCTGGCAGCTTGATTTTGGATTTTCCATATTCTAAAACTGTGAGAAATCAATTTCTAATGTTTATAATATACCTAGCCTCTGGTACTTTGTTATAGAAGCCTGAACAGATGAAGACAATGGTACATGTATCTTAAGACTGTATTTTGCAGTAGAAAACTGTTATGAGGGAAATGCTGCTCTAGTATAAGCTGAGATTATATTTTAAAAATTTATGGGGCTGGGGAGATAGCTCAGTCGATAGAGTGCTTGCCTTGCAAGCACAAGGCCCTGGGTTCGACAAAAAAATTACATTTTATTTGGGGTATTAAATCAATTAACAATAAGCAATACAGAAATATACCACATTTAATATTGCCACATTAAAACAGAAATTTTTCTTTTCCTTTCTCTTCTCTTTTCCTTTCATTTCCTCCTTCCTTCCTTCCTTCCTTCTTTCCTTCCTTCCTTCCTTCCTTCTTTCCTTCCTTCCTTCCTTCCTTCCTTCCTTCCTTCCTTCCTTCCTTCCTTCCTTCCTTCCTTCCTTCTGTTCCTTCCTTCTGTTCCTTTCGTCCCCCTTCCCTGGTTTAAATCTGGCCAGGTAAGGAGTGGTTGGGAGGTGTGCATTTTAACCAGTAAATCTAATGATTGAAAAAACTTCTGACTGCCGTGGTGGTAAACGGCCATATTTCATATTTTTTTTAGAGACGGGATCTCACTGAGTTGCTTAGCACCTTGCTTTTGCTGAGGCTAGCTTTGAACTCCCGATCCTCCTGCCTCAGCCTCCTGAGTTGCTGGGATTACAGGTATGTTCCACCACACACTTAATGACTATTAACATTCTCCACATATACATTCTATCCAGTAGTTACCTCCAAATCAACTCATCTGTTATGAGTGTAAAAACTTGAATCACAAAGTATCAAAAGGAAATATATTTGTATATTGTATAATTCTGGAACCATGATGTCCAAAGCAGAGACAAAAAAATTTAAATTATTCAAAAACACGATGGTGCAAAAATTATTTATGACCAAATGTAAAACAAAATATCTGTATGAACAAAATAAAAGACAACATTGGGGAAAAAAGACTTGCAACATATATGGAAGGAATATTCAACCAAAGTAAAATAGTATTTTATAAGTTCATAATCAAAAGATGAATTATTCAGTAACATTCTTAAATATGCAAAATTCATAAAAACACATTTCACAAGTAAGGAAGTATTACTTGTCCAATAACCATGAAAGTATGCTCAAATTACCAGAATTGATTTCAAATTAGAACCAAAGTAATAAATGATTTTTTATACATCTGCATTAGTTAGCTTTCCATTGTTATGACAAAATGCCTGAGAAAATCAACTTAAAGGAGGAAAGATTTATTTTAGTTCTTGGTTTCAGAAGTTTCAATCCATGATCAGCTGACTCTATTGCTTTTAGGCCTGTGGCAAAACAAAATCATCATGGTGGAAATCTGCTCACCTCTTGGTGGCTTAATGAATTAACCCACTGATGAGGTCAAAGCTTCATGATTCAATCACTTCTCAAAAGCTCCACCTCTAAACGTTGCTGCATTGGGGATGAAGCTTTCAGCACAAAACCTTAGGTGAATATTCCAGAACCAAACTATAATACATCAAAGCATATCAGAAAACATTACAAAGAATTTCAATACACATTAATAAAACTGTAGTGAAATCATTTTCACACAACCAAGTATACTGTGGAACTTCTAAAACAATCTGACAATTCCACTCCTAATTTATAATAATATATATAATATAAAGGTATGTCTGTATATATATACACTCTCCTATAAATCCAAACATAAAAATGTTAGCTGTAGTTTTTCTCTGAATGTTGGCATTATGAAGAATTTCTCCTTTTATTTTTTATTATGTTGTTGCTTGTCTGCTTGTAAATATTTTGTAATGGATGTAATTTTATTGTGCAATCATGAAATAAAATCTAGAATAATTTTAACTTTTATTTATACATGTCATAATTGATTACATCTTCCAGAGAAGAGAATGGATCTTGACATCACAATTATTATTTTATTGAAATAAATACATCTACAGTTGATTCTCATTGTTTACAGTAGTTATAATTCTTACAGTCTTTGTAATCACTGAATAAGTGACTACCAAACCATTGCCTTCTAGGAAAAATTATATGGTTAGTTTTCAGCAAGCATCTGGTCACAGGTTTCCCTCAACCAATCGGTACATAACCCTGTTGTATGTGTGCTCTTGTTTAAAGATACCTTACCAAATATGTTCATTCATCAATATTGAACTCACCAGAGATGACCCTCTACTCATGTCTTAAAGAAACTTACCTAATACACAAATATCCAGTCTTCTTGCACTTAGGAACACTAGATAACACTTTGGCAGTATGCTGGGGGATATTTTAAATCTTAAAATCACCAACAAAAAGCACAAAAGTGAAAAAAAAAATGACACTACACAGACCACAACAAGGATACTTGTTTTCATTTTAAGAGTTAAAATAAGAAAGCAAAATATTGTCTTGTCTGACTTTAGCTGGGAATGTGAACATGGCGCATAGCAAATTATCACATTTTTCACTATCCATATACATGCATGTATATTTTAGCCAGTTGGCAAGTTGCAAATATGGAATCTATAAATTATGGGATAAACAGAGCTATGAAAACTCCTGACACCTCTTGGTTTTCAGGTTCTTTTGGAGGTCTCATCAAATAGGAAATTGTAAAGGGTAGTTATCTGATTAGTATTACTTTCCTTAGGAATCTTAGTGGACTTTGTTGTATGTGTTATTCTTCTAATGTCCTGGTTTTCTAGAATTCATTATCTTAGTCCTTTTACTAGCCCTGACTGTAAGAAGAATCTTCAAGCTTTCAGAAAAAAAATTCAAGACTGCATGATGGAATCTTGGAAGAACAGCGCACTTCCTTCAACACACACATACAACTGTATGATAGAGTGTTGATGCTTCTGAATCACTGAGGTAACCTAGATTTTCCTTCCACTGTCCACAACCTTCAGAAGGAAGAACAGAACAACAAAACAGTCCTTAAAGATATTAGCTTTGAATGAGTTCCTGCCTAAGGATTTTCGACATGTTTTATGGAAAAACGGCATATATTTGAAAAAAGACTCTGAAGTTATTTATGCAGGAAAAACTTTGTATAATACAAAAACTCCATATAAGACAAAAAAGAACAAAACTGGGCTGAACTTACTAAGGTGACTCCCAGTTAAGGATTCCATAACTTTGAAATACACAATTGGAATGTTTTATTTGGTGAGAATTTAATTTTTGAAATTAATTCTGAAAAGATTCCCAACTACCTTCTTTTCATCAATCATTTCTATTGTTTAGTAACTGCACTTAAGTGTAAATTAATTTGTGGTGCATAATGTTTCAGGAACCACCAGATTTACTTGGCATGCTTTGATCTAATTTTGTGCCTCTCCATCATTTCCTGTACCACGAGATGGAAATACGATCAAATGTTTTTCTTGTTTTCCCACCCTCCAGTTCTTTGTCATACATTTGGAAGTCATTTTTACTAGTGAGAAGTTAGGATATCCTACAGAAAATGAAAGTTATTTTTCCCTCAAAACCAAACAAATGAACAGACAATCCTTGCAGAAAATGCTCTATGTATTTATTTATTACGCTGAGGATGCCTCCAGGATGTAAGTGTTCAGTGGCAAATGTGAAATCCATTTCTGTGCCCCTTATGAAATCATTTTGGGATTTGTTTTTAAAGTGTTCTTTATTCAGTAGTCATGAACCATGAATACTTGAGGAAGAAAAGGTCCTGTTATTCCCGGGGCCAAAAAGACTCTGGGAGATGAGTGATAAATCATGTAGTCTGCCCAAGGACAGTCAATTATTATTGAAATGTGCTAAACAATGCCCTTGAGGACTGAATATATTAGTGTCTTTTCTACAGAACTTAGTGTACTTTTGTATTGGTTTCATATAGCTTTGGGAGGCAGGAAAGCCTTTCCTTTTTCAATATGTAAAAGATGTTGGTATCTGGTAAATGAGAAAAATAATTCACATCTCTCTGTAATAGTCAGTCCACTCAAATTCTATTAATATTACTGGAAATTAAACATTGTTAACCTTAGGGAAAAAAAGGAGTTTGTTTAATGGTATTGCAACTTTTTAAGCCCACAGGAATGCTTTTATTTAGAACATTGGTTGTTTGTTCCTTCTCAAGTGCTTGGTCTGATGAGTTGAAAAGGTTTTCCAAAGAACTGGGAACAGATCTCAATATCAGCTTCCAAGTCCTTTCTCCAATCTCTTAAGAGTGTTGCATACAAAGAATTAGGTATCCCTGGATCCCATTCATAGTCTTGCTTTACTTCACCAGCAATTGGGAGAGGATCATATGAGATGCTGTCCGCACTAGCATGACCAATATATCATTGTGGAAGAGGCTTATGACCTTGGTAAACTTTTCTTGGCAGTCCAACGTTCTGAAATATCTGCCAGATTTCAGGTCTGTTGACAGTGCCAAGTGTTTTCATTAGGTCACCCTAGAACTTGGTGCTGTTCTTTGTATTCAGAGGCTGAACTCCCATTTGGAGTCACACACTGAATATAAGAGCTGGAATGGGCCTTAGGAATTATCTAGTCTGGGCCTCATATTACTACTCATGAGGAAGTGGAGGTCCAGTTAGGTGAAGCAAATTGCCTCAAATCACAAAACAAGTTAGTGGCATTTCCAGGACTCACGAATCAGTTCCTTTTGGCTTCAACTCCCCCTTTGTAATGTTTTCCCACTATACAAAAGTCATTCAACTTAGTCGAATAGATAGAAGGAAAAGAAATGGGGAGCCGATGGAAATAGGCCAAGCAGTAAGCATCTTTATTATTCTTACTCAAAACATAATTTTAAAACCACTTAGGGCTGGGGCTGTAGCTCAGTGGTAGAGCACTTACATAGCATGTGTGAGGAATTGAGTTCGATCCTCAGCACCACATGAAAAAATAAAATAAAATAAAGGTTATTGTGTTCATCTACAACTAAAAATGTGAAAAAAAATTTATTATTGTTTTAGCATTCTTTTACAAACTTTAGTTCACTTAAGGTTCACTCCTTTTGAGTAATTTTTTAACTGATATATAGTTTTCATATAGTCAAATGCACTGAACTTAGGTATAAAATAAAAAAAATTATAAATATATACACTCATGAATTCATCAACAAACCAAGAAATACATGGAACATTTCTATGACAACAGAAAGTTCCTTGTGCCATTTTGCAGTCAATCCATGTTCCTTACCCCCACCAGAAACAACTACTATTTTGATTTTTGTCATTTTTTTTTTTGTTCTTTTTAGATGTACATGACATCTTGATTTTTTTTTTCCTGTTGTTACAGAACTCCAAATATATGACATCATAATGTAGTTTTCATAGCTGGCTTCCTCGCAACAAAACGTTTTTGAGATTCCTCAAGTTGCCGCTGCATCAGCAATTGCCATGTAATATTTCATTGCCATGTAATATTTCTACCATTTTTGATTATCACTTCTTCCACTGATAAAATTTTGTGCTGTTTTCATTTTGTTTTTTTCTGAATAAATTTGCTATAAACATTTTTGTACAAGACTTTTGGTTGACATATGCATTTACCGAAGTTGGAAATATATTTAGGAGTGGAAATAAGTCATAAGATAGATGATGTTCAGCCTTCTCAGACATTGTCATAGTTTTCTGAAGTTCATCATGAGCATTTCTTTTTCTTTTCTTTTCCCTCCTTACCTCCCTCCCTCCCTTCCTTCCCTCCTTCCTTTCTTTCCTCTTTTTATTTCATTGCAGTGCTGGGGATTGAACCCCAGACCTTGCACATGCAAGGCAAGTGCTCTACCACTGAGCTACATCGCCATCCCAGCAATATATAAGCATTTCAGTTGCTACACAGTTTTGTTCAAACTTGATATTAGTTTTAATTTTAGATATTCTGGTTGGAATTTATTGAGATATCGTTGAGGTTTTGATGTTCATTTTCTTTACATTCTGATGTTGAACACCTTTTCATATACTTATTGGTTATTAATTTATTTGTACCCTTCTGTTATTCATCTCTTCAAGACTTTGTCCATTGTTTTAAAAGATGAGGTTTGTCTTTTTGTTATTAATTTATAGAACTGTTTTGACAGATCTATCCATCACAAATATTTTCCCCAGGATCCAGCTCTTCTTTTCCTTATATTTAATGGTAATTTTTGATAAGTAGAACATTTAAGCTGTGAAAAAATTCAATTTATATTTCCTTTTCTTCTATGGCTAGTGTTATTTGTATTCAGTCTAGTATGTTTTTCTCTAATGGGAGTGAAGATTGTTCTACCATGTTTTATTTGTAAGTTTTATAGTTTTAGCTTTCACATATAATTCTTGATTTAATCTGAATAGACATAGGTGACATAAATATTGCTGCTTTTTTTTTTCTGAGTCCATAACCAGTAGAGAGAACAAAATAAGAAATTTCTGGTATACATCATGAAATATAATATATTGTGATATTTTATATTTTTCTCTTGACTTGCTATTTATGCAAGAGAAGATTAGAGAAGATTTTTTTCTTTAGATTTATTCCAAATAAGTAAGCAGTGAGATAGATTTATGATCCTCACGGGTAAGATTTTCTTTTCTTCATAGCATGTACCGAGAGTGGTAGTCTTTATTCTCAATGTTTCTCCCACTCTGTATTTTTGATAATAAAGTCCAAATGGCCTTTCCTTGAGTCATTTCAAACTTCGTTTGACTGTTTCTCTTGTTCATCTGTGACATCTGATGGCTAGTACATTTTTATTTTATAGCTATATTTGGTGTTTTTCATTCCAACCTTGTAATTGTTGAACTTAACCTATTACCAAACAGGCAAACTTCTCCTACTTTTCACAGCAGTGAGAACAACATGTATTACTGCACATTTCACTGTCTCCATTTGCTTTCTTACATCATCTAACACCTTTCTATTGACTCTATAATGTGAAAATCAAATTGGATTATTATTCTGTGAGTATAGTTGAACAACCAAATCTATTCCAGTTGAATTACTCTCATATCTAAGTGGAAGTTTACTATGCCCAGAATAAATTATTTTCTGAGAATTTCTAAACCACAATAGGTATCCCATGCTGCATTTGTCTAAACAACAAGCAAACAAATTATCCTTTTCACATTCCAGAGCTTTCCAACAGGATGAACTTATTATGATATCCAGAGAAAATCTTTCTTGATGGATACATGCCTACAGGCATGCTTTAGGATTCATTTTGGTCTTTAAAAAAAGGCATAAGACATAAATGACTTCAGTCACTCTTTCTCTCAGATCACTATTGTGGCATTTGTTGGCATTATGTTGGCAATTATTGTTTCCATGCACTATATGTTCAAATGTCAATAAGTTAGATGTCCTGGGACCTCTCTGTATGCATGTAATATTTTTTTTT
This sequence comes from Sciurus carolinensis, assembly GCF_902686445.1. Taxonomy (NCBI): domain Eukaryota; kingdom Metazoa; phylum Chordata; class Mammalia; order Rodentia; family Sciuridae; genus Sciurus; species Sciurus carolinensis. The sequence continues at coordinate 38,057,327 of NC_062218.1, forward strand.
CCTTGCAGAAAATATTTTGTTAAAACAACAGTTTTAAAATAATGAGATAATGTTCATCATATGCCTTGGAATATAAAAGAGAAAATTAATAATAAACATAATCTTGCCCACCATCTAGATACAACCATTTTGACTGATTTTCCCCCAATTCCTTCAAGTATTTTTTTCAGTAGATTATTTACATGTATGTAAGAAAATTGGAGATAGGTGTAATGGGGAAATTCCAGAATGAAGAAGTAGGATAAAAAGAAAAACTTAAGATGCAGGTAAACTCGTACCTTCCCAAATTCACTTGAAGATTACAATGTGTAAGTGAAAGCAATAGATGATAAGTTGTACTAGATTGACTGGGGAGACAACAAGAAGGGACTCCAGCCTGTACATCATAGGATTTAGGGTTTGAGTGGAAAATGATGAGATAGTCTTAGAATTGAAGGCACACACAGAATGAAGTCAATGAGACAAGAAACAGTAGGGTTACGGAAAGGTAATAAGATCGTTGATGTAGGAGAATAATGAAGGAGAAAAGATACCAGAGTTGTTTCAGAAGATTACTGGTATAGGGGAAAGAAATTCAAACATTGAATGTGAGTATTTGAGTAGCAGAAATAGCAAGACAGGGGAAAGGGGAGTATTTGGGGAGAATATTTAGGTTAGAAATGTGCTGGGGACAGTGTTTGTATTTGGCAGATGTGGCTAGAATTCCAGCATCCCACTTACCAGCTGCATGACACTGAACACATTGGTGAGAACAGCCTCACCAATCCTTTCTGAACTTTTCTCCTCCTGTGTCAAAATGAAGTTGTTTCCTGTCCCAAACAATTTCTCATAACAATTGAGGCTTCTGATTTAGAATATATAAATGTATTTAGGAATTTTGGGTTTGTGGTGCTTTGGGACATGAGACTGATCAACAGAAGTTTCAATTTATTATTGGCAATTTACAAGTGGTCACAGTTAGGATGTAGATAGTTCATTGACGTATTACTTTCCCACGTTTAAATTATTTCCTGCTGTTGGTCATTGAACTTTTCCCAACTTCAGCTACTGCAAAGGGTTGAAATGAAAATCTTTGTACCTAGCATTTTCATTTGGCTAATAAAACCTTTCACCTTCCCCCAATATTTATTAGAGGAAAATCATATGGCTAGTGTCTATTCAAATTTAGGTAGATTCATCCCTTGAAAAATAAATATTTGATTTCCTTATACATTCCAGAATCATGTGTAGGCTCTGAAAGTAGATGAGTAGCTGAAATCTTAAATTGTTCACTTTCCAACTTTTTCCAGCTTGTGATCTGTCTTTGGATTAGCAATAATTGCCTGAACAGCTATGATGGCTTTATTAATTTCTGTTTGCATCCTGTGTTCTTTATAAAATGATGGAAGAAATGCACCTCTTGCATCAGAATCCAAATGTACTTGTCTAAACCTAACTGCTTCTATGGTAAACTCCCTTGAGCTAAAATTCAAACTGCAGCAGGGATTCCTGTATAATCATTGGGGCAAAACACTGAATTTCAGTCAAAACTATATACCAGCTTGAAAATCAGGAGAATCTACATTGAAATATATTTTTAAATGTCATTGTCAAACTGGGTTTGGTGGTGCACACCTGTAATCCCAGTGGCTTGGGAGGCTGAGACAGGAGGAATGTGAGCTCAAAGCCAGTCTCAGCAACTTGGCAAGGCCCTAAGCAACTCAGCAAGACCCTGTCTCCAAATAAAAAAATGAAAAATACAATATATAAAAGGGCTGGGGATGTGGCTCGGTGATTAAGTGCCTCTCCATTCAATCCCTGTACCAAAATAAATAAATAAATAAATAAATAAATAAAAATAAAAAAGATTCATTGTCAACATTTTGTTTTTGTGTTATCAGGTGCCAACATTTTCTGTTTTTCAGCATTATATCCTCATTTAACACTTCAAGTTAACCCAAAGAATAGGCCCATTGCTCCTTATTAATCTAAATTCAAAAGAATAAATAGTTCTGGAGATATTTTTTTGAAGAACGTGTCCAGTCACTGTTGTATATGTGTTTTAAATTGTCTCTGTTTCAATCTTATAGGGTCTGATATTTTGGTCTCTAAGACAAATGGTAAACTTTATAATTTGTGTCTCATTATTACAGTTAAATCTGGCAGAGTTCTGAGACACATGAAATGCTTCATAAAGTTGTGTGGCATCTTTATGCTAAGCCATGCCAGTCTCCTCTATATGGTTCCACTTTAATAAAAGTGCTGTCAAAACCAAAATCTGTCTGTTGTATTTTTAAAACACTTCAGTGGTTTGAGCCAAATCCACTTTTAATTTTCTGCATTTTTTTGAGCTTAGCATAGAGTGAGGTTTCAGTTGGTTAATAATAATAATATTAATACCACAGTTTTTCGTAAGAATATTTCATCAGATACATTCCTAATTATTGTACTAATATCCTCTCCATAAGAACCTTATGATGTCAATACTATTGTCATCTCTGCATGAAAGCTGAGAAAGCCGAGACACAGAAGAATTAATGAGTTTGCTGAGTGTTGCATATTTAGTAAGTTGCAGAGTTTGAACCCATGTTGATATTTCTGAACCCTTCTGAGTAACCTTCTTACTCTGTTGCTTATCATATACTGCACTAATAGAAACTATATTTTCTACCAACAATAGGAAAAAAATTAAAATTTCCTATGGAGATCTACAGCTCTTAGCAAATTATTTCATGCTCTATGGCTAAATAATAACTTTGAGGGTCTTTGTGATTGGTTTTGATTTCTCAGAGTCTCTTAATTGCTTTACGTTTGAACATTGTATTGTTATAATTTTGATCTTAAAATGTCACCTCAAAGCTCAAGTGTTTAAGGCTTGTGCAGCAGTCAGTGGTACTCTTGGGAGGTGGTGGAACCTTAAGGAGGTGGGCCTGGTGGGAGGAAGTTAGGTCACTGGGTGTGTGCTCTTGAAGGAGATAGTGGGAATCCAGTTTCTTCCTCTCTCTCTCTTTTGCTTTTTGGTCACCAGTGAGTGAATAGTTTCACCTGCTTTGAGCTCACTACCATGATGTCCTGCCTTGCCAAAGGTCCAAAGGCAAGAAGGCCAAGTGACTCTGACTGAAAAGGCTGAAATGGTGAGTTAAAATAAATCTTCCCTCTTCTGTTTGTGTCAGGTATTTTGTCAGTGACAGAAACCTGATTAACACAGAATTTAATTGTACACATACACATTTATAAACACATCTCACTTTTAGCTTGGCCTTAATGAAAATAAGTACACACTAATTTCAAGTTACATAAACATATTTATGAAAATGCAAAATAGTTAACAGAAATATTATTTGAAAAACTTCTTTGGTGTTACCATTTTTATTAATTGCTTACTTTTGAAAATTGGAAGGAAATCCTATGCTACCAATCTCTTGGGAATCCTCTAATTTTCGACTTACTACATATTCCTAAACTTATAACTTTTATTCAGGTATGTTAATATTTAAATTGTTCACAGCCTTACAAATGCTAACTAGGGTGTAACTGCTCTGCAGATGGTTTCACCATGACCGTGTCCTCTGCACACACTACTGTGATTTAGGATTGATTCATCAGAACTTTTATGAATTAGCTCCTCTTGTTTTGTGATTTATAATCCACAGATTAACTATGTCCCATTTTTTTAGACACAGAAGATGATTATGGGAGTTAATTTTGTTGTAAATCTATGATTATTTACAGATGTGCTTTGTAATATTTCTTTCCTAAGTTAACAGAAATTGTACTTAGTTATTTAAAAAAATGAACTTTGATATTAGCAAATAGATATAAAAATTACTTTGGAAGTATACTTAACAAACACCCTTGTATCTGTATGCAGCATTTGACTATACTCACTTTTAAAGCCAGCAAACACCAACCCAATAAAATTACCAAATTGTTGAAAACGACATATTTATTTTTGCCAAAGTTCTGTAAAATGAACTAATTGCATAGCTCATATGCCTACATATATTTCAACAGTTTTTTCAAATAAAAAGCATTTTATATTCTCCAAATGGAAAGAAGAAATCTCAAGCCTGTTACAATTTTTTAGTAAAATTTCAGGATATTTTAACTGATCTCTGTTGTGTCACTGAAATAAATTGCATCAAGTGTTTCTTCCCTCTCCAGCAATCTTAGATTTGTAAGTAGATGCTAGAAAACTTACATTACAAATGCTAATCTTTTCATAACATCTCTTAGCTTTATGGGGAGATAGATAATTATAGTCTGAAAATTTTGAAGTGGATAAAGTTACTTCACCATCACTCTTTACCACATAAAATGAGAAGTTTTAGACAAAAAATGCAATGTATACATTTATTAAGTTAATAATTATTAATAAGCAAGCAAAAAGTAGTTTATGCAACCTATTTCATAAACTTGATAAAATTCTAGGTTTCTATTCTTTTTGAAACTTTATCATTTTTTGGAGCATCTACCATCTTGCACAAAAGATCACTTAAAAGATACATGATATTTTAGAAGAAAATACTAGTACTGAGAGTAAACATGGGATTAACAGAAATCCTGTTTAATTAATAGCTGAATACAAAGTTATTTAGGGACTAAACATCAGGCAACATCCCAAGTAAGAAAAGGGACAGACTTTGCAGGATTTTCATATCCTACCATGATGTAGTTCAAGTAAATTCACATTACTTGAATAGCTCTTAATTTTAATTATTAGCTAATCTCTAACAGTTACTCTGCTTATACTGAAGCTATTAATTTTACCAATTAAAACACATTTTGACATATGGCATGCAAATTAACAAAGCTCCATTATCAAGCAAAATATGAATAAGAGAATATGAACTATTACCAAGCAAGGTGTGAATAGGATGTTGCAAATTATATAAAATCATACCTCATTATTTATAACAAGTTAATTACATATAAATTACAGACATCACAAAAGTTTGAATTAGGAAGAAGCAAAATTTGAGACATGTGTTCCTTTTCCAAATTTCACATGAGGCTTTAATTGTTGTTGTTGTTGTTGTTGTCATTGTATTGGGGATTGAACCCAGGGCCTTTTGCCTGTGAGGAAAGCACTCTACCAACTGAGCTATAAATATCCCCAGCCCGAGGCTTTAAATATGACTAACAAAATTTCATATGTTCTAAAAATATAATCTTTGTTCCAATATGAAATACGGTTAATGTGTTATTTAGAGAAAAGGTCTTCTACCTTCCATTTTTCCAATTCACATTATGTGGATATCAGATCACTGTTGCTTTTGCTGCCAGAAGTCATTCATGGTTTTCACTTGTGGGTGTCATAGGTTTAGTACTCCCAAATGTGTGTCTGGGATGGAGTTAGGGATAATGCTACAGTTGGGTCTGGAATGTCCCCCAAAGGCCCATGTGTTAAAGGCTTGGTTCCCAGCTTGTTGCTATTAGGAGGTGGTAGAACCTTTAATAAGAAGGACCCAGAGGGAGGTTTTGGGACATTGTAAGTGTGCTCTTGAAGGGAATAGTGGAAACCTAGTCCCTCCGCCCTCTTTGTGGCTTCCTCGCCATGTGGTGAACAGGCCTCTTCCATGTGCACTCTTGCCATGATGTCCTGCACTGCCACAGGCAAGAGCTAGATCATCCTTGCTAAGTGGGAGTCAGACATTGGACACATGAATAGTTTTCACCTCTACCACTGTGACTAACTCGTTCATTTCCTCATTTTATTAGTCCCGAAGTAGTTGCTGAAAAAGACTTGCTAACATTGAGTGACCAACTCATTTTTTCTACCTTGATTTGTGTTGCTTTTCCATGGTAGTCTGGTTGGAATCTTTCCCATTGGATCCTCTCCCTGTATACACATCACTTCCTGCTTCTGGTGTTCCAACCCTTTTTCTTTAGACTCCTGACCAGCTGGCGTGTCACTTACTGCTATCCATGTATCTACCTATATTCCAATCCTACATTATCCAATAAGGTAGCCACTAATTATATAAGGTTATTGAGCAATTAAATGTGAGTAAAAGACATTGTAAACACAAAATACAAAGTAGATACAGAAAAGTTAGCATGAAAAATGTAACATAACACATTAGTTTTATAACATTCATTATTTGTTGATAATATTTTGAGTATATTGGGTTAAACAATTTTTAAATGAGGCTTTTAGCAATCGAAACTACACATATGACTAATGGTTTATGTGATATTTTTAATTGGCCAGCTCTCTCTATCTGTATGAAGTAAATGACTAGGTTTACCATACTTTCAACTGACTTTCATGATTACTTCTAAGTGAGACTGTGATGCAGTTGTTAAACATTTTTTTTTTCATTTTTCCCTGCTTGCCAGACATGTCACCCATAATCCAAACTCAATTCTTTATAAGCTTTTTTAGGTAAGTGTACAATATTTCCCATTTATACATCATTGTCCTCTGAGACAGAGGCATTGGGAGAATTGTGATGTGTGACATGAAATCTGGGCTCTCTGTTCCTGCAGCTTGCTTGCACCCTTTTGGTCTGCTCATGCTGGGTCCTGGATGTACCATTTCCATGTCATGATGGATTATGATAAGGCTGCCTGACTTTATGACTTGGTAGGTACAACATAACTATTCCAGATGCATGGTCACTTGGTGTCCATATGTTTTAGCATTCTACCATTACCAGGACCCAGTAGCATGCCAGAGGCTATTTTTCCAATATTGTATAACTTTCCTCTCCAGATGTCATGGCCTTGTTCCAAAACCCCAGGAGCTAGAATTGTGATTCTCTCACTGGGACTTGCCATAAAATCCACACTGCATCTTTTTCTACTACTGATGCCTTTGGCACTATAGGTCCTGGATGGTATGGTCCAAGTGGCATTACTATGTTTATTAAAGTCTAGACACACTGCAGAGGACTTTTGTGCTACAGACTCCACTCAAAGGTACTAACCTTTTATGATATCCGTAAATGGGGTGGAATAGTATTTCTAAGTGTGGAATGTGTTCCCTCCAGAACTCAGAGAGGCCTTTCAGACATTGTACTTCCTGCTTCATGATAAGAAATGAAAGATGAAATAATTTTTTGCCTTCAAAAGTGAATATCCTGGCACCACTGACCTGTGGGCATCTAGCATTTTTATTGAAATGACGGAGTCCTAACTCTTTGCAGGGCTTACCTTATCATCTAGAAGATATATATATCTCACTAAATCTTTCCGTGTGCTAATGATCTCATACTTGTACTGATTGATTAGTGTGATGTCATTGATGTAAAATGGGAAAATTTTTTGTTCTATGAAATGTCTATGTGATGCAGATCACTTTGGATAAAATTATAACAGAGAAAAAGATTGTCAAAATGGTAAATAAAGGTTATTTTTATTACCTATGTATACCTATGCTTCTAATCCTTTTTCCTGATTGGATAGAAGGAATGAATTCATTACATCAGGGGCCACATACCAAGTACCTTAGGTCATATTAATCTGCTGTAGCAATGGTATCATGTGTAGTTGGCAGCTATAATCAGGACTCACTTTTACTAGAGTTTGTAATATAGTACACAGTCACTTTTCAGTATCCATAAATTAGTTTCTGCAGTTTTTTATTTCAGACTAGTGAATTCACTTGGACTATGCCTATTATCTTGCATTCTTTGGATTTTTAAGGGTGGCACAAATCTCTACCATTTTCCCAGGATGTGATAGTTCTTTCATTTTACTCCTTAGGCTCAAGTGTGTGAGTGGGCGCTTTAAAGGCTTCTACTTGATCTTTCACAGTAAAGACTCTTGTCCCACAGATTAAGGACCCAATGTGTCCTGGCATGCCTATAGCAACTATGTAGTTTTGAATCATAGAAAGGACCCTAGGAGGGTCTGTGGATCCATGGAACCATTGTATATTAGACTTTGGCCAGGATCTCATTTATTACATAGCTCTCAAATACTTCTGTTCTACCAGATGCATAATAGTGATTTTTGGGGTTTCCAGGTTTGAAAGTCACCTTGCACCCTGTGCCAAAATTCTTCTAAATGTCAGAGTGTTCTCTATGACTCAGTGCACACTCACACAAACGATGGCTGCAGGTCCCCTGGAGAAGAACTGGGAATAGCATTATAGTTTGTGTTAACTTACTGTGGTGTTACAGGACCCTTTTCTATGAGGAGCCAGGAATTTTTAGTCATCCTGGGACTGGAAATCAGCTCAGGTCCTGAAATGAGTCAAGACATTATGAAAATTTACTGGGGCAAATGCTCATCCATTCTTGGCTTTTTCAGATTATATATTGTTGGATTCTCATCTATTTTTCTTCCTATGATGCTATTAACCATCTCTATTACTCTCTACAGGTGAGACCCACTTAGCTACCACTCAGTCTAGCAGGTCCTAGTCATAATTACAGTCCACTGGAGTCTGGTGATTAAGACCACTGTCTGACCACCATTATTTTGGAGTTTATCAGCCCCATGGCTGACAGTGAGCCAAGTTCCAGACGTCAAACTTGGCTAACAGAGGAGGGCCACAACTCTGATATCCCTTTCATCAGTGCATACCTGGTAGCCTTGGTTAATGCTGTTGCATCTGAATTACTATCCCTCCCATGGAATATAATTCTCTGGTGGATCTTTGGCTTTATGTAACACATATACCCTAGAATTTTTTCTTTTAGTATGGTCTATGATCTGCCACAGCAATTCTGGCATTTAAACTTCCTCACTATGGCTATTGCATCTTGCATGCTCAGAGACATCTTTGTGTACAGTTTGCACCATTTTCTGGGATTCTTACTAGAATATGAAATCCTTTGATCAAAGAGAGAATAATCATATCAATAAATTGTCCCTTATGCAGTCTGGTATTCTAGCCCCATTAACTTGGCATTTTAAAAATCCATTTCCAGGCACATATTGTCTCATGAGGAAAATCATCAAGTGTCTTCTCACATGGAACAAGAGTTAGCTCTTAATGGAGATTGGTGCCCAGTTGGGCAGGGAGTGAAAGTTGAGAGAAGTCTTAAGAACCAAATCTTCGGGGACACCTGCTCAGACATTTCCACATAATTTGTCAGCATCCCGGGTTTCCAAGAACTGTTTTGATTAAGCATTCAGCCATCTTTGGAGTTCAGTCACTAGAAATCCTGGACTTGATTTTTCAGTTTTTTTGCTTATACACTGCATGAAATGAGGACTTCTTTCAAAAAGTTTCTGTAATTGTTTATTGCTTTCAGTTACTCAGTATCAAATACATTACTTAGTTGCAACTGTCTAATCCTAATATCTTTGTGTTTATTTTTTATTCTATATATTTATAAGTTCTGTGTTTTGGCACTTTGCTACTGGATTGCCCTTCATAGAAAGGTCACTGCACTCAATATCAATGAAAATTTTAATACTAGACTAGCCATCTTGAGCAAAGGGTAATGAAAGCCTCATTTTTACCAGATAATGAGTGATCTACTTCACAAATTGATTTACCACTTGATATTTTGGGTTGTTCTTGGTGCCAATTGTGATAGTTTAGAATCTATAGGAAGCAGATTCTGAGATAGAGCTGGAAATGGAAAAAAAAATTGTAAAGGGTAATGCCTATGAAGCAGAGGGAGAAAGTCATGTCAGACAAGGACACCACCAGTTTAAAGTTTTTAATTCTGATTGGTTCAAGTTTTCTTTCTTTCTTTCTTTCTTTCTTTCTTTCTTTCTTTCTTTCTTTCTTTCTTTCTTTTTCTGGCACTTGTGCTTTTTTGCAATCATATCTAAGAAGATATTGCCTAATGAAAAGTCATAAAGTTTTGTATTCATGTTTTCTTTTGTTTTATAATTGCAGCACATACTTTAAATACATAATCTACTTTTCATTAATTCTCATATATGGTTTAAGGTAGGAGTCCAACTTCATGTTTTTGTGTGTGGATATATAGTTTTCCCAACATTATTTGTTGAAAAAACTTCTCTCCCTTACTGAATTATTTTGGTAGATTCATTGAAAATCGATTGACCATAAGTGTGAGGTATTATACTGATTCCATTTTTCAATATGCTCATTCTTTTGTCAATATCTTCCTTGTTTACTGTAGTTTTGAAATAATTTTTGAAATTGTGTAGTGTGAGCCCTCCGATTTTGTTTTTCCTTATCAAGTTTGCATTTCATTTCTTTCTTTTCTTTTTTCTCTTTGTTTGGTGGGGATTCTGGGTCCCTGGAGTAGCTATGTGAATTTTAGGGGGTCAACTTGTCAATTTCTGCAAAGAAGTTAGCTGGGATTTTGATAGGGATTGCATCGAATCCTGTAGATCAATTTCAGGAATATTGCAATCTCAACAATAAGAAATCTTCTGACTCATTAAATCTGTGTTTTCCATTTATGAGGGTGTGAAGCAATAACTAATCCCAAAGGAGGACTTCTACTCTGTGGAGAACAGCAAAGATTATCCCCATGTTACCCACCAGGAATTGGAGTCTAAAAAGTTTCATCAATCATATCCTGGGTTGCAGTGTTACTAATAAGCCTAGGATTTCATTGTGACATGATCCTTAAAGGCTTAAGAAATCTTCTCAGGAAGGATAGAATCTTCACTGCACATGCCCATTTGTACCACAGATAAGGAACTCAGAAAGGCCGTTCATTCTGAAATGCACCTCAGGGACAATGTGATACACTGGGCAAAGCTTTGAAGGACATCCTTCTTCTAAGGAAAGGGAAAAAAGTGTGTTGTCCAAGTAGTTGCTTTCTAACTCAAGATGTTACCTAAAAGAAAAATCCCCCTTTCTGGCAAAACTGCATTCATGGTGGTTTCTCCTACAGCTATGTACGTCATATCCATATTTTGGTCAAAAATGGACCACATATTCAGCAATAGTCCATACAATTTTATTTCCCAGTGGATATCATAGCCAGTTTAGTTTATATAAGTATACTCTTAAGATGTTCACTCGATGACCAAATCACCTACCAGTGAATTTTTTCGGAATGTGTCCTTGGCAAATGATGCATGTTTATTCTTGCAACCAAAGAGCCTCAGGCAAGGTAGCTAGCTATCTTCAGGCAAAGGTGAGGAGAGGAGGCAGATGAAAGGGAAAAACTGAAACCCAGGCTGTTTCAGGTAGTTCCTCTGTCTCTTAGAGTATCATGTTCCCAGTACATTTTACAGTTATTCTTGAAAACTACAAGCAAGAGTCAGATGCAGTGGTGGACACCTGTACTCCCAGATACTTGGGAGACTGAGGCAGGAAGATTGCAAGTTAACAGCTAGTCTCAGTAACTTAGCAAGGCCCTAAGAAATGTAGTGGTAACTTGATTCAAAATAAAATCTAAAAAGGACTGGGTATGTGACTTAGTGAAAAGCACCCCTGGGTTCAATTCCCAGTACCAAACAAAAAACCAAAACAAACCAACCAAACAAACAAACAAACAAAAAACAACCAAAACTATGAGCAAGAAAGGGAATGAACTATTTGCTCCATTACTACCAGGAGTATTAGGTCTCCTTTAGATTTTTAAAATTTATTTAATGAATAATTTTTAAAATGTTCAAAATTTATGGTATGAAGATATTTACTCTATTGTACTGTTAATTATTTTATTAAAACTTATCATCTCAATTTCATTCCACCATGTTTTATTGTTTTTCAGAGTTTAACACTTTTATTAAATTCATTCTTTTAATGTTTTGATACTATTTATAAATGGAATTATTTTCTTGATTTCCTTTCTGATTGGTGTTTATCATTTAGTCTTTCAGTTCCTGCCTTTTGATTAGAATGTTATAATTTGCTATCATTCCTTATGTCAATAAACCTTGCTCCTATGTGCTCCCTTTTGTTTTATTTAGGACATAGCATATTTATATATATTATAAATCCAATAGCACAATTGCATAATGTAGTTTTATACAATTTATTTTAAAATAATTTTAAGCAATTAAATAAAAGAGATAGGCATTTATATGGTCTTTTATAGTACGTTTTTATTACTGCCTTTTTCTTTAGTATTTATAGTCACACTATCCTCTTTCTTTGCATATCTCCTACTTTTCATTTTTGTAGCAACTCTGCATACTGATTCCTACCTCTACCTCGGGGGTCCCTATTGTTATTCTTTACTTGTCTTTTTACTTGTCTATTTGTAAATTGGCTAGAGTATGTCTGTGAAGCTTTTTCCCACATGGTGGGACACCTTTTAAGTGCTTATTGCAGGTTGGGTATGCTACTCACAAATTCTATGTTTTTAATTCTCTGGGAATGCCTTTATTTTGCCTTCATTTTTGAAAAGCAGTTTTGTTTGATATAAGATTACTGGTTGACAGTTCTTTTTTTCAGCACTTCAAATGTGTCATTCCACTCTCTTCTGGCCTTCATTATTTCTGGTGCGAAGTCAGCTATTAATCTTACTGTGGAATCCTTTATACACTACAAGCTATATTTTTCTTGCTGCTTTAAATATTTTCTCCTTGTCTTTGGGTTAAAACATTTTTTATTATGATATGCATGATTTTTGGCCTTTTTGCATCTATCTTAGACTTTGTTGAATTTTGGGATGCGTGGGTTAAAGTTTCTCATCAAACAGAAAATTTCTTGCCATTAACTTCTTCAATACGCTTTTTCTCCATTCTCTTTCTTCTCTCCTTCAGGTACTCCCCTGACATTTATATGTTGGTGCACTTAAAGATATCTCATGTCTTGTAGGTGCTATTTGTTTCTTATCATTTTTTTCTCTCTACTCTTCAAAATGTTTGATCTCTATGAGTCTATCTTTAAGTTCACAGATTGTTTTTTTTGTGTGTGTTAAAATTCTACTACTCCCTTCTATTGAATTTTTAATTTCAGTTATTGTACATCTCAACTACAGAATTACCATTTGATTATTTTTAAGATTTGCTTGTATTCTACTTATCAAAAATAAGACATTTTCATGGTATCTTCCTTTACTTCTTTAGTAATTTCTTCCTTTCATTCTTTAAGGTATTTATAGTGGCTCATAAAAGTCTTTTTGTGTTAAATTCAACATCTGTTTCCTTTCATGGCAATTTCTATTGCTTGTGTTTTCACCATGTGTATGATCATACCATGCTCTTTCTTTGCACATCTCCTCTTAATTGCTTACCACTAAAATTTTTGTTGTCAAGAACACTTTTAGTTTGAATTTCACCCACATTCATTCCTAAATATGTCAGTTTCTTTGGGAAATGCTTTATACCTCTGTTTTTTTATATCTTGCCTCTTCTCTTTGGCAAAATCTCTGCAACACTGCTCTGAATCTAGGGATAAGAATAGCAGCCCATTTCTCTAAGAGTAACAGCCCTGTTTACAAGCAGTATTCCAGGTAGATGCAGCAAACTTTGGTCTTTCTGTCTTGCCTTTCTGGCGTGGAATCTCTTCCATATAAGATAGCTGGATCACATGTGATCTGAGCCCAGTATTCTGCCATGACTGAGGTAGAGCCTCCATTCTATGAGTGGAATCTAAGTAGAAGAAATATCCCTCAAACTGATGGCCACACTTGCCTGGTGTATAGCCTCTGCAGCACATAGCTGCATGGGGAAACAGATGAGAAATTTTGGCAGGTTGCTCCTAACTTTGTTCATATTATAACCCTTCATTGGTAGAGGAAGAGAGGAGCCCCATATTTTTGGACATGCTTTCTTTGATCAGGGCTTCATTTTGCTGAGCTGAGGGAGGAGGAAGAGAATAGATCATGGCTCAAGTACATTGACTTTCACTGTTGTGAAGTTTATTATATTTTCTTATTTATTTATTTATTTTTAATTAAACTCTTTTTTATTTTTACAGACTGCATTTTGATTCATTGTACACAAATGGGGTATAACTTTTCATTTCTATGGTTGTACACAATGTATATTCATGCCATTCATGTAATCATACATATACATAGGGTAATACTGTCTGTTTCATTCTACTATCTTTCTGTCCCCCACCCCTTTTTCCTCTACATCATCCAAAGTTCCTTCATTCTTCTCTTCCCCTCATCCCCCCCCCATTATATATTGTTATACACTTATCAGAGAAAACATTTGGCCTTTGGTTTTTTGGGCTTGGTCTATTTCACTTAGCATGATATTTTCCAACTTCATCCATTTATCAGCAAATGCCATAATTTTATTCTTCTTTAAGGCTGCATAATATTCTATTGTGTATATATACCACAGTTTCTTTATCCATTCATCAATTGAAGGGCATATAGGTTGGTTCCACAATCTAGCTATTATGAATTGAGCTGCTATGAACATTGATGTGGCTGCATCACTGTAGCATGCGGATTTTAAGTCCTTTGGGTATAAACCAAGGAGTGCGATAGTTGGGTCAAATGGTGGGTCCATACCAGGTTTTCTGAGGAATCTCCATACTGCATTCCAGAGTGGCTGCACCAATTTGCAACTCCACCAGCAATGTACGAGTGTGCCTTTTTCCCCACATCCATGCCAACACTTATTATTGCTTGTGTTCTTGATAATAGTCATTCTAATTGGAGTTAGATGAAATCTTAGGGTGATTTTAATTTGCATTTCTCTAATTACTAGGGATGATGGACACTTTCATATATTTGTTGATCACCTGTATATCTTCTTCTGTGAAGTGTCTAACCATTTCCTTAGCTCATTTATTGACTGGGTTCTTTGTATTTTGGGTGTAAAGTTTTTAAGTTCTTTATAAACTTTGGAGATTAGTGCTCTGTCTGACTTGTGTGTGGAAAAGATTTTCTCCCACTCTGTAGGCTCTCTTTTCACATTCTTGATTGTTTCCTGTGCTGAGAAAAAGCTTTTTAGTTTGAATCTATCCCATTTATTGATTCTTGCTTTTATTTCTTGTGCTGTGGGAGTCTTGTTAAGGAGTCTGGTCCTAAGTCAATGTGATGGAGATTCGGGCCTACTTTTTCTTCTGTTTGGTGAAGGGTCTTGGGCCTAATTCCTAGATCCTTGATCCATTTTGAGTTGAGTTTTGTACAAGGTGAGAGATAGGGGTTTAATTTCATTTTACTGCATATGGATTTCCAGTTTTGCCAGCACCATTTGTTGAAGAGGCTATCTTTTCTCCATTGTAAGGTTTTGGCACCTTTGTCTGGTATGAGGTAACTATACTTACATGGGTATGTCTCCGTGTCTTCTATCCTGTACCATTGATCTACCTGTCTATTTTGGTGCAAATACCATGCCATTTTTATTACTATTGCTCTATAGTAGAGTTTAAGGTCTGGCATTTTCTTAAATGTTTCTTCTTTTGCTAATACTTCTCAGAAAATTTTCATTACAAACCAACTTTAAAGCCTTTTTTTTTTGCTATTTATTTGTTTACTTACTTAATCCATGTTCTTTGTTGTTTTTATGGACAGTCAATAGGGACCTCATGCCAACATTACTGAAATGAATTTTCCCTAAAATTTATTTAATGCAATCTTTCTATTATGGATTGAATCCGTAATGTCTCCCAAAGGCACATGTATTAAAGGCTTAATGACACTATTGAGATGTGGAAAGCCTTTCAGAAGTGCGGTTCTGTACAAATTTTTAAGTCACTGGAGTCATGCCCTCAGAGGATCTTGTGGGACCCTGATTGATTCCTATTTCTCTTTCTCTTTCATTCCTGACCATGAGGCAAAGGGGCTTCCTTTGACTCATGCTCCACCATGATGTGCTGCCTCATCATAGATGCAAAAGCAATGTGGCCAATTGATTGTGAACTAAAACCTCTAAAACTCTGAGCCAAAATAAACTTTTCCTCTTTGAAAGCTAATAATCCAAGGTACGTTTTTACTGTAGTGGAAAGTTAACACACCTTCTATAAGTACTAGTTATGTTTTCTATCTTTCATTGGTCCAAGTATATAGTCTATACTTTTAAAAAATTAATCAAGTAAAGTATTTATTCTTTAACTCAGAAGTTAATATTTTCTAGTGACTAGTCTTCATTCATCATGACTTAATATTTGCTCTATGGCACAAATAATTTATTGTTTTTAAAATGTGAAAATGTTGATGGTGTCCTATGACTTGGTAAATAATGTTCTCATGGTAGACAAACCTGTGTTATTTAGAGGCATCAGAAAAATAAATTTTTCTACAGATTTTCTGAGTTGCCTAAGTCACATAAGTTTCCCACATCTCTCAAAGTAACACATAAACTATTTCTTGGAATTTGATAAAATCCAAGTTACCACCTAATTTTCTGATGTTACTATAGGAGTAATTATATGTATTTCTGGTAATAACTATGGTAAGACTGTCTTATGTCTGTGACAATTTTGTTGTTTAATGTACTTAGTGCATAAGTCATTTTTATTTTTCACCATAAATAAAAAAAATATGAAAAATGGTAAGAAAATGCTAGTTTTTCTAAAACCTATCTATCCCTAAATACAGGTAGATATACTTAAAAGTGCCACATGAAAGTAGAAATTCAGTCAATTTGCTTCTGTTGGATCACATCAAAACACTTTCTCCCCAGTGATGTGTTTGGATATAGAAGGAACATATTTTCATTTAAAATGTGTTCAAATGTACTTTGACTGCAATTCTCTGGAAAACCAAAATTTAAACCATATGCTAATGAATAAGAAAACAGATCACAGGGAGGTTATTGCTTATAAACCAAACTTTGGTAGCCATATTTACTCCTTCTATTTGTTTGCTAAATTCTTTGAACCTCAGTTTCCTCATCCATAAAATTTAGAAAATTTTACCTACCTAGCAAAATGAAATGTGAGAAAATATCTGAAACATGTCACAGTGTTTGGTAATTAATAAGATCTCAAAAAGGTTGATGTCTTCTCTCCTTCAATTTAAGTGGAATTAGAAGCTTGATAGCAAGTGGATCATGTTAGTAAAATAAATCATTTTTTTATATATAAAATCATTTTTTTATTTATAAAAATCATTATTTTTTTCACATTGTTTTGGGACTAATGACACATTAACTAACTCAGGCTGACTCCTTACTCCCTGGCGAGTGAGCAAGATCAAGGCCTCAAAGGCGGTTTCAAGGGTTGGTGATGATGAATCGGACCACCTTCAGGGATTGGTTAACAACAGTTCCGCGAACGTGATCAGCTCGTGCTTGCCATATAGTCCAATGGGACTCTCGCCTGCGTGAATCCACCTGCCTTGCTGATCTTTAAGCTGATTGGTTCCCGCCTAGCCCCCACCCTACATAAAAGCTGTGCGATTTCCTCAATAAACGAGTACCTGCTGTGACTGGTCTCCCTGACGTGTCTGATTGTCCTCCGCCTGGAGGGCTGGGAGTGGGTGGTCAGTCAGCCCTACCTATCCCGGTCTGACCTTGTTGGGGAATGTTCCCTTCCCTTGTCGCTGGTCGGGAAGAGCAAGGGGGCTTAAGACCCCGACATCTGGTGCCCAATGTCAGGCCCCTCAAGGCTGAACCGCAGCCAAAGTGAAGAGGCAGTTTTGAAACCGAAAATACCAGCAGATCGGGCCAAGCGAGTTCCGAGGTAAGGCATCCCTGAAAAGATGGGGCAAACACACACCACACATGGTGACCCTGCGCTCTCAGCTCTTAGACTCATGCTGAAGAGTAGGGGCCTTGAGTGGTCTGATACACAGGCGGAAAAAGCCTGGGACACCTTTACTCGGGTGGCCCCTTGGCTTCCTGCTGCTAATCTTTTTGACTGGTCCACATGGGATTGTGCAGAACAACTTGTTAAGAAGAGGGAAATCAATTTAGGGGAGGGTCCCCCATTGGGAGTCTGCCCTACATTATCCGCCCTTAAGGCCTGCTTCTCTCCAGGACCTCCCAAAGGGGGCTCCAAGTTTCTCCCCAGAGAGCCATTGCCTAAAGAACTGCCAGCTCCTCCCGTTGCATCTCCTTCCAGAAACTTGCCACATAGTAAACAATCTTGGGAGACCTTTAATGAGGAGCCCAATCCATCTCCATCCGCTCCTCCCAAGGTTGAGGAAACACGAGGGCAGCCAGCCTCTACACATAGGGAGGGCCCACTACCGCCCCGGGGAGGCTTATTGCTGCCATCTTGTATTCTGGGGCCACATCAGACTCCAATGAAAGCCCTCGCCCTCCTCCTTCCAGATGGTGGGAAATCTTCCCGGTGGCCATTTTATGATACTGGGCAAGAACTCACAGACTCTAACCTCCCCCATCCCTGTATGGCCTTCCTGGTAAATGTTAAAAAGTTAGTATGGGGAGGAATGACTACTGATCACAAATTGGCCTGTGCAGGGATGGAAGATCGCTCCATGGGAAGGTGGACTGTGGCTACCAAAGATATTGGCACACAGCTTCCACAAGCGAGCAGGCAGATGGAAAGGGATTCCTTATCTTCAAGTCTCTTCTTTCTTGGGCTTCTCTGCTCTTCCTGCAAACTCGAATGCCTCCTTCTTCTCCCGCTCTTAATTCCTCCTCCTCCTCCAACTTAGCCCCACCCAGCCCAACTAGTCCTCCTGCCATGAGGTCCCACATACGCCGGTGTGGAGGGAGTAACCAGCCCAACCATCAGTGGCATGTCCTAGTAAGGAGTATGATATAGTAGCCCCAGTCCCCACAAGTATTGGGAGATAATTGTTTCATAATTTTCTGCGTCCAAACCTGAATTGATTACTAACCAGGAATAAGGGTTAAAATGTCCTAGGCATCAAGTTTCTGCTAGAACATTTTAGCCCCTTTCAGATCCAGATCTCAGTCAAGGTTTACATTGAAATGTAAATGGAGGAAGCTAGAAGACTCAGTAGGAGACCAGTCTCAAACCCAAGGAGGGGGGGGGTAGGCAAAAAGAGTCTTACCTGAACTCCAGCAAAAGTAAATTTTATGGTACTTTACTAAAGTAATTAACGGCTGTATCATTTTTCCAGAACCCTTGTTTTTTTTGAATTCTACATTTTTTTTGAGCTCATTACTTTTTTGATCAGTTCTATTTTTTTTTTATTCAACTAGAGTTTTTGAACATCTGTTACATTGCAATGGAGATTCACCTATAAAGTTTCAAGGCCTTTGATTTTGTGTTATGTGTATGTCGTGCTGTCTGGTGTCATGTTTTGTCTGTATCAAAACAGCTCTCCTAAAATTAAAATTTAAAAATGGATCCAAATACTTTTAATTCACGTGATTTAAAAAGGTTCAATTTAAATTGGGTAAACTAATAAAAGTAAAATGTCTTGAAAATAACTGGCAAGTCTCTAGGTGGTCAAACTAATAAAATGTTGATGTTAATAAAATGTCTAACATCAATTTTTCTAGGACTTTTCTTCCACAGGAAAGAGACGGCAAATACTGTTGGTACACTTGTCTGATATCTTGTGTTTTTTTTACAATAAGATAAGTGAATTAGAGTTCACACGTATGGGATTACTCAAATGTGTTCATAGAGAAAATTGCTTTGTAAACTAGAAAGAAGGTTACTAAGAGTTATGTCCTAACAGGTACAATTCTATATACAAAAGGGTTCCAAAGGTTTCAACTGTGTTTCAATTAGAGTACTATAAGTAACAAAATATTTAATATTATTAAAATGGAGTAATTTATATAAATTAAGAAATTTCATAAGGGTTGTTTCAGAATGTGAACAAAAAGGTCAACAGATAGGAAAGAAAAAAAATAAAAGGTTCTAGATATGGAAATATGTTTAGTGAAAAACAAAATGTTTCTGGGTAAGAAAGTGCTTATGTGATAAAATACATGAGGGTCTAAATAAGTGCTAAGAAAGTTTGTAAAGGGCAAGTTTCAATAAGTTTGCATGTAACTAATTTGGTTGTATGTATGTGACACAGTTAAAGCTATTTAAGGTTTTTTCCGAGGGTGAAATACTAATGTTCTGATATAAACCAAAGTTTAATCTATATGGTAAAATGACAAGGATTTCTTAGAAACACTAATTTACTCTTAATTTGGTGTCTATTAAGTTTTATTCTTCAGAACAATTAGTCTTAAAAATTGGGGTTTATGCAATTATGGTTAAGCAACTGTTAGAGTACTGTACTACATTACAGAGTCTAAATTTTTCTTTAAAAACTAAATTTGGTAATATAAAAGTGTCAAGGTAATTGTGAAATGATCACTCTTTGTATATTAAATGTGTTCATATTTTCCAGGTATACAAGTTTTTAAAACAGCAAATTTATCAAGCTGCTATTCTACAAATCAAACTTGTCTGTAATGGTAATTATAAAGAGTGAATTTTATTGGGGATTTATTTCTATCATTTAATGTTCTATTATAGGACCTGTCATCAATAGGGTATATGTAAAATTTGTTAAATGTATTTCTGAAGGTTACTGAGAGCCTGATTTGTTTAAAGGTTAAACATAAAAACATTTTGCCACTTCACCACACAAAAGGAAAGTTAAAAGCTCTCTCAGCATTTCTTTAATTCATGTTTTAGATATAATGTTAAATTGTGCTAACTAATGTTCATATAGACTCAGGAGTCAATATATGTAAACTGCTTAAAATGACATTTAAGAAAGAGTGTAATGCGCAGTAGCAAAAATGGGACAGCAGGGATTGAGATTGGGGTCTCTAACCTCATGACTTTGGACAGTGGACTTCCTTGAGAGCTACACAGAGCTCCTAACATTGCACTTTGCAGCTCTACCATCTTAGATCTACAGGCTCAACTTGATTCCTTGGCCACTGTCGTCATGCAAAATCATCGTGGTTTGGATCTGCTCACAGTGAAGGAAGGAGGGTTTTGCCTGTTCCTTGGTGAAGAGTGCTGTTTCTACGCCAACTGCTCTGGCATTGTACAAGATAAAATCAAAAACCTACAAGAAGATCTGGAACGTCGTAGGAGCGAGTTCCACTCTAATTTCCTCTAGACTGGATTACATGGGTGGCACCCCTACCTCCTCCCGCTTAGGGGACTGCTAATCACCATTATCCTTGTGTTCACCTTTGGGCCTTGCATAATCAATAAGCTTATCCATTTCCTGAAAAGCCAGGCTAAGTCTGTGCAGCTCATGGTGGTCCGACAGCATTATACTGCCCTTTGTAATGATGATTGGGAGCCCTATAGGATCATGGATCACTCGCATCAGGACACTGGGGTCTAAGTGTCTCTCCCTTAAGCCCTGCTCCTCCTGAGGGGCCCGCCTGAAGTGCTAAGGTGGTAGTCAATGACAGGTAAGATCCTCAGAGGAGGACAACCTAAGACAGGCACACCTTCAAGTAAGGCGGACCCCCAAACTGCTAGGGTGATGTTCCATGACGGGTAAGACTCTCCCAGGGGCAACCTAAGACAGACACACCCTTAATATAAAATAAAAAAGGGGGATGTGTTAGGACTAATGACACATTAACTAACTCAGGCTGACTCCTTACTCCCTGGAGAGTGAGCAAGATCAAGGCCTCAAAGGTGGTTTCAAGGGTTGGTGATGATGAATCGGACCACCTTCAGGGATTGGTTAACAACAGTTCCGCAAACGTGATCAGCTTGTGCTTGCCATATAGTCCAATGGGACTCTCGCCTGCGTGAATCCACCTGCCTTGCTGATCTTTAAGCTGATTGGTTCCCGCCTAGCCCCCACCCTACATAAAAGCTGTGCGATTTCCTCAATAAACGACTTCCTGCTGTGACTGGTCTCCCTGACTCGTCTGATTGTCCTCCGCCTGGAGGGCTGGGAGCGGGCAGTCAGTCGGCCCTACCTATCCCGGTCTGACCTTGTTGGGGAGTGTCCCCTTCCCTTGTTGCTGGTCGAGAAGAGCAAGGGGGCTTAAGACCCTGACAACATTAAATCCTAGTTTGCTACTCTGGAGGTTCATGAATGTGAGATCAGCCTGGGCAACATAGTGAGACCCGGTCTCAAAAAAATATTTTTTTTTTCCAAAAGAAAAACTAAACTTCCATGGTTTAGTAATTAAATCTTACTTTAACAGATCATTAAATATGATTATATTTAATTATTATATACATTTCTGACATAACAGTAACCTCAAGTATTTTTTCCCAGAGAGGTAGGGCAAGTAAATGTATGGGAAAACCTTTAGATTGTGCACACTCTAGATACTTTCAAAGGAAGAATTTAAAAATGTTTTGAGCAATTAAAGCATCACTAGAATCTGTGACAAGATGGAGATTTTTAAATTCATTCCTTATTTCTGAGACTAAAGGTAATTGAATACTTAGTGTGTAGTAAATGAAATAAGATTCAGTGATGAAAAAAATCAAACATGGTCCTTGCTACAATAAAATTTATTCTAATAGAGAGGTAATTGCACGATTAAATATAACCCAAAACTGTGCCATGGATGACAGATGTCTGGTGTTTTGAGTGCACAAAAGGGAAGATTTTGACCTAGTTAGGTGAGGGAAGTGAGGAGGTTACAATTGGGCTGGTAAACAATAACTTAGTTGTGGCTATTTAGATGAATAAAGGTGAAAATGAAATTCCAGCAGGAGACAATAACATGCACAAAGTCCTTAATGTGAGTTCATACAACACATAAATTGGATGGAAAATATGCTAGTGTACCTATAAAACAGAAAGGAAAAGACAATGAAGCCTTGAAGCCATTGTCTTCATAGACCTTGCTAGGAATATTTATCCTTTTTATAAAGAGCCATTGAGATATTTCAGGCAAGGTCAGGGGGACTCATGAATGGAATAAATGACACCAAATCACATTTTTTATAGATCACTCTTGATAGATACAAGTAGATTTATTTAAGTCAGTAAGGTGTGTATTTCAGCAGAATAAGAGTGGAGGTGGTACCAGGGAAGGTGAATTCAGACAGCGCTGATGGAGATGGAGAGGAATGACTGGGATATACAAGGTGATGTAGATGGAGAGATATTTAGAGGGTAAAATCATTAGATATTTTTTGGTGTGTGAGGTAAGAAAAAATAAGAAATCAGGGTTCACTTTTAAGTATCTGAAAGCAATAACATTTATTAATGTGCAATTCATCATCAGTATCAATCTATTTGAATTTGGGAGAACTAGATAATTATTATAACTATTTTATCTCATATATTCTGTGCAATTATGGCTATTTGGAAATGTGCTTAGCAAAACTGTGATTTTTTTTTAACTTTATTATGAAGTTCATTTAAAATTAAGCATAAGGACACATTGTCATTGATGACATCCTCTATCTTAATCCTAGAAAATTTTACTTTTTAGAAAAAAAGAAAAAGGTCACATCCATTGCAAAAATTTTCAGGTCATTTCATATGCACAATTAATGATTCTATGATCTTGAGAGATTGTAGAGAACATAGTCCAAGAGCATTTACTATGGTCTCTGATACCTCAGTGCTGCTTCAGAATAAAATCAAAAGGTGCTCTGGTGATGAAATTAACGATTGTTCTGGATAGTTGTTCTCTATCATGCTTCAATATTATCTTAATGAGATATAAAAGTTCACTTTCTTGCTTTAACAAATAGTGCACAATTTTTCCTGCTACCAGATAATTACGGTCATTACTACGAGATCAGTTATCATTTACATTGTGATATTGTTGTGGATGTGTAAGTCATCAAGCCTTAATGCAAACCTGCATTGACTTCAGGATATATATATATGGAAAGTTATGTTAAAAGAAAAAACACAGATATCAGCTTGTTTTCTTGCATGCTTTCCTGACTTAAATAGAGATGAAGAAAATGTGGCTATCTGAAGATTCTATTTAGTTAAGTAAGACTTGCTTTATGTCTAATCTTGGAAATGAGGGGTCCTAATGCAGTGATCCAGCAATTGCTAAAAGATTACAAAACCAAAAAATGTTGATCACATATTTTCATATACCTTAAAAACTCACATACCTTAAAAAAATCTCTAATTTGCATGTCTGTCCCTACTTTAAAAAGATCTTCCATGTTTGCAATAACATGTTGTCCTTTTAATTGTTCTAACAATAGCTTACAGGCAACTGTAGCTTATCTTTTAAACATCTTCAAATATTTGAACTGAAGACTTTTTGCAGTTATGAATTTGTGCATGAATCCAAGACTCATGTTTCCTTTAATCGGTCAGCTACAAGTATTTATTGAGTACCTGCCCTGTACCAAATATTGTTTTCTGGGTTAGTTGTGCTCTATCATGCTTCCATGTTAGATTTTATATTAACTATTTAACATAAGTAATAATTAACTAGTTTAAAATAACTAATGTATGCTATTAAATATTACATATTTATTAAATATTTAACATAATGCTGCTCACTATATATTTTCTTATAGTCATAAATATTTATATCCATATATTTACAATATAAATAATATATTAAATGTACTAGTGTAATGCAGACTAAACTATATAGATGCTACTTATATTTCCAAAGCAGTAGGACAAAGAACTTTTTGGTTATTCAACTCAGGATTCATGAGTTCCTTTTGATATTTTAAAGCATTTTGTTCTTTTTATGCTCACTTTAAATAAGTATGTCAAGATTAGTGGTATATGTTGAAGGAATGGGAGTCTAAAGCTATAGAAGGGAAAGAAGATTATAAGAGTTAGTACCTTAAGTACTGGGGAACACAGTTTTTGTTTCAAGAGCTTGTTCAGCCTCAACATTGAATGCTACAAAACAATTCCACTTGGGGCAAATTTCCTTTTTATAATAACAAGTAATTACAGATAACTGTATCAAGGATAAGTCAAATAAGTCATTATTCAGACACTCTACAACACCTGGAATATGCTATAAGATTAAAAGGGCTGATTGCTGACATGATATCTCTCACTGAGGAAAGCTCCCATTGCAGTGTCTTCTAATTCAGGTGGTAGTTGGGTATCATGATAGTTGACTGCCGGAGGTGGAAGACTACAGGCAGCCTTGCCTTGGCCTGTTACACCAGCCCAGCCCCTGTGCTTTTCCCTTTCCATTCCCATATGTATCCTCATTCAGTATCCACCTTTCATAAACATAATAAAATCCAGCTTTACTTATGGGTTAGATTTGTTTTCGTTGAATTCTACCAAACTTCCCTTCTCTCTTGCCTACTTCATCTTCCTTGCCACTGCATAAAGCTATACACTTCATATCCCCTCAGGTTAGCTAAATTATTCTGTGGTAACAAACAACAGCAACATCTCTTAAGAGTAGAAATTATTACTACCTCATTGTACACATCTACCATGAATTGACTGGTACACACATTTCTCTCTTAAATCCAACGGCAGTATTTTCTGGGAAGTTGCCAGATGTTGTATCAGAGGAAAATCCATGAGTGAATCCTGTGCTAGCTCTTTAAACATACACTCAGAGTAACATATGTCATAGACCATTTGCCAAAGCGAGTCATACGGACACACATAAGTATTGAAAGCAGTTAATTTCCATACTGTTATGTTTCTGGAGGGATAAGCAAAAGTATTTGGTGATCAGCACTAATGACCCTCAAACACCCTTCACCCTTCCAATGTCCTACATGGAGGAATATGAATGTATGAAGGAAAGGGGGATTGACATCATTTTTCTTTTTTTTTTTTTGTGGTGCTGGGGATTTGAACCCTGGGCCTTGTACCAACTGAGCTCTATCCCCAGCCCTGGGTTTGACATCTAAAAATATACTATGTGTTTTAGTTAGGTTTTTCATGACTGTGCCCAAATACCTGATAAGAACAATTTAGAAGAGGAAAAGTTTAGTTTGGCCAATGTTTTCAGAAGTTCAGTCCATGGTCAGCTAATCCCATAGCTCTGGGACCAAGTGAAGCAGAACATTATGGCAGAACATCTGATAATTCTTGCATTGCCTCACACATGAGCATTGTGGGGATACCTTGTATATAAGCCATAATACTATGACTTTATGCGAGAAGAATAAAAAGAACAATACACTGAAATATCTTATAGTTTTAATCAACAAAACGGCAATCTCAGTTGTTCAAGTCATTCAAAATACTGAATTTTTCATATAATACCCTGGGAAGCATTTTAAATCAGAAGGTGAATTTCTTGACTATTATTATTATTGTTATTATTTTTGCAGTTCTGGGGGATTGAACCCAGGACTTTGTGCTTGCAAAGCAAACACTCTACCAATTGAGCTATATCCCCAGCCCTTGACTATTAATATGAAGGGTTAACATACTGTAACTTTTAGAGAGGAATGTGTAAAAGTTGTACCTCAATGAACCTCATTCTGGTTTTGGACATTCTGACTTGGAACTGGTCTTATTATACCCCATTTCTGGAGCTCCTTATTCTATTGTTCAGGAGTATCTGTGGTTCCTACACAAATAATCTTTATTTTAAGAATGAAATATTCCTGAATATGACATAGGAGAGGTAGTTGCAGGTAATTTTAGCACTTCTTTTACTTAATGTTTTCTAATCAGTCCAATGGGAAGTAGATTATTTTGTTTCTTACTACTTATCCATGTAGGGCCTTATTCTAATAGAGCATTCAATGTAGTCAGCACTGTTGACCACTCTTACTGTCTAGAAATAGCATGTTCTGCTGGCTTTCATGATATCATTCTTTACTCCCTTGCTGGCAATGCATTCTCAAGTTTTTTTCATTTGCTTCTCCTTCTTTCCCTGTCCTGTTAATGATGGAATTCTACCCAATTTGCCTTTGCTTTCATTTTCTTCCAAAATTTGCTCCAAATATTTTTCCTCCTTCATTGCCCCATGATGATGGTGGCTGTTTCATTTCAGATGTTCAAGTTGCTTACTGAGACTATAATTTATTTACCTCTGAATGCTCTCTGCTTTGTATCAGTTCTTACTGAAATTTCTTTAACTTTCTTGTTAATTATACAAATGCAAACTACTTAGTATAATGGTCAAGGGTGTCCAAAATGTAGGAGAGGAATGTGTAAAAGTTGTACCGCAATGAACCTCATTCTTACTATGCTAGTCTAACTTTCTATTACTCTCACCAAAACCAAGTCTACAATCACATAAATGAACCAGGTACTTCCATGGCTCCAAAGAAAAACATATGGCACCATGGAAAGGTACAAGTTTATGAGGTCAGATAAACCCAAAATCTTAAATTTGACAATTAGGAACGATTTGACCTTATTCAAATTACCTAATCTCTCTGAAAATCTATTTTCCCTTATGTTGATTGAATTAAAATAGATGATTCACATAATCGTTTTGACTATTATATGTGGTAGTGTGGATCTGGAATGTTCCTCAAAGGCTTATGAGTTGAAGTATTGGTCCCCAATTGCAGCAATGTTCAAAGGTGGGTCTTTTGAGAAGTTATTTGATTATGAAGGCTCTGATCTCATCAAAGGCATAACCCTTTGATGGCTTTATAACAGAATGAACTATTGGGAAGTGATGAATATTGTAGGGAGTGAGGTCTAAGTGAAGGAAGGAGGTCATTGGGAACATATCCTGAAAAGGTGTATCTTATCCCCAGCTCATTCCTTGCTCCCTCTCTGCTTCTTGACTGCCATGAGGTAAAAAGATTTCCTCTGCCATGCCCTTCTGCCATGTTGCCTCTGCCTCACCATCCACTTAAATGCAATGAAACCAGTTGGTGATGGACTTAACCCTCTGAAACTCTGATCCAAAATCAACATTTCCTATCATAAGTGTATTTTCTCAGGTATTTTTTCACAATGACAGGAAGATGACTAAGATAATATATACAATATATACACAATGGAGTTTTATTTAATCATAAAAATGAAATTATGTTATTTGAAGGAAAATGGATGGAACTAGAAACCATCATGTTACACTAAATAAATCAAACTTGGAATGTCAAGGGTCATATTTTTTCTCTCTCATACGCTGAAGCTCTGGAGGGAAAAGGAAAAGAAAGTTAGGGGCAATCTCATGAAAATCAATGGGAGATCAATAGAGGAAAGACAAAGGAGTGGAAGATGGGGAGGAGTGCTAGAGAGTGATATTGTCCAAATTATATTGTTATATTTTGTGCATTGTGAATATGTAACAACAAACCCCACCATTATGTACAACTATAATGCACCAATAAAAATGTAGAAAAATAAGATGACTAACACAGCTTTGAGATACTGGAGTATCTAGCATAGTATAGTTTTTATAAGTGCTAGCTATTATTGTGATCATTGGCATTTTTATATCTTCATATGTACATGTTGCTTAGACATGGCAGTTCTAACCTTTTCTACATGGCAAGTTTATATTCATAATTTAGAACCACACAGGACATGACTCCTATGACCTTCAACTTGCCCTTCCAGGAAAAATTGCTTTGCTCTTTAGCACTCTTCTAACACACAAAATAGGGGCAATTCTTAAGTAGCAGATGCCAGTAACAGATGAGAAGTGATCTAAATTACCAAATATTCCATCTTCAGATTGGCTGGAGATCATGAAGTAGACTTATAGAAAGTGTTCTATCCAATACTCTGACATCCTCTAGGATTCAGACTAGATATATCGATATGCTTGATCATTAGTAGAAAGTGTTTAAGTAAGATATGTGTCATTTTGGAAAGGGTCATAAAGCAAAAAGACAAAGGAAAGTGGTATCATGATAGTGAGGCTGTATGATTCTTGAAAAAAAGACAAAAAATGTAATTGGTACCTAGGTGGTTTTCTATTATTATTATTACTTTTTGATTTTAGGTGACTTCCTAGTTCTAAACTTTCTAGTTCTAATTTTAGTTATTGTGCATTCATACAAAAATATCTCTGAGTCAATGTACAGTGAATCTTTGCTCCCTGAAACCAGCATGAATATGTACCTTATGTTTTATTTCAGAAGTTTTTCCTTACTGCCTCCATGCACAACTTCTTTGGGACCTCGGAATATTTTGTATATATGTCTTTTGCAGACCAATTCCAATAAAGTGTATTTGTTCCAACCTAGTGACAGTTCTGCCTGTATAGTTTCAGCCCATAATTCATTGTCTTGCATCCGGTAGGTAACAAATGAGTACTGATTTATAAATAATAAATAAATGAGTTAATTCTCGCTGTCCCATGTCACAGAACTCAAAAACACATCACTTACTGATTAAATGACTTAATCATAATATACCTGTATTTGTAAATTAAGTGTAATTACTTAAATTTTTTTTTTCAAAAAAGTGGCATGAGTTCACCCTGTTCAGATAAAAGAGAAGGGTACAGTCATGAAACCTTTCTTTACCCTCCTTTCTAATCTGAAATTACCGCAAGGCATTATGTAACACAGTCCTGCTACATGTCTTGCAAAAATGGAGAATTGTGAACTCCACTGAAGTAAGAACAAAAATTCAGTTAAGTGAATTATATAATTAAATTCTAAATTCTAACACTCCATGGATTTATAGGGGCTATTGTGTAATTAGTTTACAAAAGAAAGAGCACTGGAGTTATTTATGACAGATGTTCACCTAACTTGAAACAGGAAGAGTGCATTTACGTCTATGTAGTTATTACAATGTAATTAAAACCATAAAACCACCTTATCTGAATTTCAAAGCTGTGACATGTTTTTTTCCCTTTCCTTAGCCTTATTGACTGCAGTTTTCTTCACAGATCATGTAAGGATCATATGAGAGAGCTACAGGTTGGTCACTACTGTCAGATATCTTAGTAAGGATTCACCTATTCTTTTGCTCCACTTTTCAGTAGAGTGGTACAAATAACTCTCTGAAAGCTGCATGTTTCTTGGTAGGAAGAAATCTAATATATGACTGATGACAAAAGTCACTTTTGTACATAAGTTTTGGGAGCAGTTGGAAAGGAAAAATGTGGCTCAGTCAGCAGGTGCTAGAAAATAATTGAGTTTTATCTATGCCTTTGTCTTCCAGACACTGAAGAAGCAGAATTGCCTTTGTATGTGACTCTGCGTGTATTTTTTAAAAATGTTGATATGGATAATCTGCAGTGTGAATTACCATGTGCCATTCCCAGTTGACATGGCTTTGGGCTGCCTGCACTCCATGACAGTTCTTACAGGACTTAGTACTTGAATTTTCAGAAAACATGACCCATCTCGATTCAAGGCATGGGGAAATATGCCCAGATGTCAAATGTCTGCTCCAATCAGTTCAGCTCTTTCCACCCATAATCATTTGCTTGTTACAAGAGATTTCCAGTTTTCCCATAACGATTCACTTGGATCAAGGTAATATTATTCAGGGATTTGACAACATGTGCAAACTCTTTTTGAATTAGTTTTCAAAGTCTTTTGTGACTAGTGTCAATTTGGCAAGAGCCTTCTTTCATATTTGTGGGCTCAAGGTCTAGAGTTTGGGGTTGCTAATTTTAAGAATTTCCTCTCCAACAATTCCCTTTCACCTTCCAGAGGACAGAGGTACTATGAACATCCAGAATATTAGAGCTAAAATATGTAGAGAAACCTGAGTTTGGGGTTATGAGGTTGACTTTTTGACTCTTAAAGAGCTCTTAACAGCAACACAGTTTGAGAGTAAGACCAGAGCTTAGAATCTGCCCCATTCAAGGCCTCCAAAGGCTCATGGAAAGAAAAAGAAACGTTTGGCATGTAAACGTTGCAAGTATAATAGAATGCATTAAAGTATAAAGAAAAACGATCACACAACCACATTATACAAAAACCAAATAAATGAGTTAAAATGGAGACAAAATTCTGGCTAATGTTTTAAAATCCCTTTAAAAATAATTTATGAATAAATTGAATGGAAGAAGGTGGAAAACATTTCACACCTTAATTTTGCTCAGTGTTACCCTGAAGACTCATGGATTGAGCACAGTGTAAAGAAAGCTAGAAAAGCACAACCCTTTTCTAACCCAAAACTTTGGAGTTGTAGCTACTGGCCTCATGAAGCTCTGTGACTCCTCTCTTTGTTGGATCCTATGACTAACATTATAACTTTGTAGAACAGAAAGAAGGGCCAGTAAGACAAGATGCTGCAGCAGGAAGCAGGGTGTCGTCTCTACATTAGGCAGTTCATTTATTTTAGGTGGTGATCTGTAAATTACTCCTTCGAGATCCTCTTTTTATTTCCCAAAGAAAGTGTACAATTAGGAATAAAAAAATTCATGTGTATTTTGTTGTATAATTTACAAACCAGTATCCAGATGCATTTGTAAGAGCATGTGATTGAACTTTGGACTGTAAAATCTGAACTTCCTTTTTGAATATACCTTTAACAAATGAATCCATTTGGTACAATTTGTAATTTTCTGTGTTAACAATAATTACCACGAGTTAACATCTAACGGAAATTATTTGACACGTTTCTGTTAATCACGGTAATCTTCTTTGTGATATTATTGTAAAGTCCCTTGCATTCTTTCACTCAGTTTTTTAAAAATGTTTTTTCTGGTTGTATTTATTATTAGTAGCAGTTTTTTTTTTTTTAATTGGTGTTGGGATTGAACCAAGGGCCTTGTACATGCTAGGCGAGCACTCTACTACTGAACTACATCCCCACCTCACTCAGGTTCTTGTAACACATGATGGCTAACTGCTTTAGCTCTGTATACCAGGGCAAATGAGGATTTGGTCAGAAGACCTTTCATTAACATAAGAAAGTTAAATTATTTTCTTTAAAAGACAGATTTTAGCAAAATATTTGATTGGTGACGGTGGCCACAGGGATACAATCTTGCTATTATTATGGTTACCTTAAGCAAACGTATACAACTTTTTCTTTGACAAAATGTCTCTAATCATGTAGATTTTATTGCGATGTCTTATTAGTTTTTCATTTTCTTTGACAAAGATTGAAGGCCAAACATAGCTCCATAAAATTAGGTTTTATTATCTTCATGTTTGTTAAGTCAAAATTCCTTTCCTTAATATTGCTTGAAAACAATTAGGTTTTGAGGTTTAAATTCCTTTCTTTAATAGAAATGTTTTTTGGGCTTACATTTTTCCAAATAAAAGATACAACAATGGTGATGACCCACATTTAAAAATATTCAAATTAATTATACATTTTGCTGATTAACTCTAATAGTTTTAATAGCAAACCTATGCTTTAGTTTGAAGTCTGAAGTTTACAGATGGGATGTTCATCACATGAAATGGGTGGGAAAGATTCTAGTTTCCAGGTTTGTTGATAGAGCCTAGAGTCTTAGAGATAAAAAGACTGGTTTTCATCTCTTTTTTTTTTTTTTTTTTTTTTTTCTGTTGTATCACATCCCCTCTTTATTTTTTTAACTCTTTTAAGATTTATAAAACATCCTTATACATCCCAAAACGGGTCATCATCCGTGAGCCACAATTTGCTGATCCATGTTTTAGTGCATTTGTTTTTTTTTTTTTTTTTAAATTTTTTTTTTATGTTTACATAGGGTAATGATGTTTATTTTATTTTTCCCCTCGCCCCCACCCCACCCACCCCTCTTTTCCCTCTACACAGTCCTTCTTTCCTTCATTCTTACCGCTCTCCTTAGCCTAACTCTAAACCTAACCCTAAACCTAATGCTAGCCCCTCCCACCCCCCATTATATGTCCTCATCCGCTTATCAGCGAGATCATTCGTCCTTTAGTTTTTTGAGATTGGCTTATCTCACTTAGCATGATATTCTCCAATTTCGACCATTTGCCTACAAATGCCATAATTTTATCATTCTTCATTGCAGAGTAATATTCCATTGTATAAATATGCCACAGTTTCTTTATCCATTCATCAACTGAAGGGCATCTAGGTTGGTTCCACAATCTGGCTATGGTGAATTGAGCAGCAATGAACATTGATGTGGCTGTATCTCTGTAGTATGCTGATTTTAAGTCCTTTGGGTATAGGCCAAGGAGTGGGATAGCTGGGTCAAATGGTGTTTCCATTCCAAGCTTTCTGAGGAATCTCCACACTGCTTTCCAGAGTGGCTGCACTAATTTGCAACCCCACCAGCAATGTATGAGTGTTCCTTTTTCACCACATCCTCGCCAACACCTATTGTTGCTTGTATTCTTGATAATTGCCATTCTAATTGGGGTGAGATGAAATCTTAGGGTAGTTTTGATTTGCATTTCCCTTATTACTAGGGATGTTGAACATTTTTTCATATATCTGGTGATTACTTGTACATCTTCTTCTGTGAAGTGTCTGTTCATTTCCTTAGCCCATTTGTTGATTGGATTATTTGTGTTCTTGGAGTAGAGTTTTTTGTGTTCTTTATAGATTCTGGAAATTAGCGCTGTATCTGAAGTATGGTTGGCAAAGATATTCTCCCACTCTGTAGGCTCTCTCTTCACATTTCTGATAGTTTCCTTTGCTGAGAGAAAGCTTTTAAGTTTGAATCTATCCCAGTTATTGATTCTTGCTTTTATTTCTTGTGCTATGGGAGTCCTGTTAAGGAAGTCTGATCCTAAGCCAACATATTGAAGATTTGGACCTACTTTTTCTTCTATAAGATGCAGGGTCTCTGGTCTGATTCCAAGGTCCTTGATCCATTTTGAGTTGAGTTTTGTGTAGGGTGAGAGATAGGGGTTTAATTTCATTCTATTGCATATGGTTTTCCAGTTTTCCCAGCACCATTTGTTGAAGAGGCTATCTTTTCTCCATTGCATATTGTTGGAACCTTTGTCTAGTATGAGAAAATTGTATTTATTTGGGTTTGTGTCCATGTCCTCTATTCTGTACCATTGATCTACCTGTCTATTTTGGTACCAATACCATGCCGTTTTTGTTACTATTGCTCTGTAGTAGAGTTGAAGATCTGGTATTGCAATACCCCCTGCTTCGCTCTTGCTACTGAGGATTACTTTAGCTATTCTAGGTTTTTTATTCTTCCAGATGAATTTCATAATTGCTTGCTCTATTTCTGCAAGGTACATCATTGGGATTTTAATTGGAATTGCACTGAATCTGTATAGCACTTTAGGTAGTATAGCCATTTTGACGATATTAATTCTGCCTATCCAGGAACATGGGAGATCTTTCCATCTTCTAAGGTTTTCTTTAATTTCTTTCTTTAGTGTTCTGTAGTTCTCATTGTAGAGGTCTTTCACCTCTTTTGTGAGATTGATTCCCAAGTATTTTATTTTTTTTCGATGCTATTGTGAATGGGGTAGTTTTCCTAATTTCTCTTTCTGAAGATTCATCACTTATGTATAAAAATGCATTGGATTTATGAGCATTGATCTTGTAACCTGCTACTTTACTGAATTCACTTATGAGTTCTAAAAGTTTTCTGATGGAATTTCCAGGTTCCTCTAAATATATAATCATGTCATCAGCAAATAGGGATAGTTTGAGTTCTTCTTTTCCTATTCGTATCCCTTTAATTTCTTTCGTTTGTCTGATTGCTCTGGCTAGAGTCTCAAGGACGATGTTGAATAGAAGTGGTGAAAGAGGGCATCCCTGCCTTGTTCCAGTTTTTAGGGGGAACGCTTTCAGTTTTTCACCATTTAGAATGATATTAGCCATGGGCTTAGCGTAGATTGCCTTTATAATGTTTAGGAATGTTCCCACTACCCCAATTTTTTCTAGTGTTTTGAGCATGAAGGGATGTTGTATTTTATCGAATGCTTTTTCTGCATCTATTGAAATAATCATGTGATTCTTAACTTTAAGTCTGTTGATATGGTGAATGACATTTATTGATTTCCGAATGTTGAACCAACCTTGCATCCCTGGGATAAAACCCACTTGATCGTGGTGCACTATCTTTTTAATATATATTTGTATGCGATTTGCTAAAATTTTGTTGAGAATTTTTGCATCGATGTTCATTAAGGATATTGGTCTGAAATTATCTTTCTCGATGTGTCTCTGTCTGGTTTAGGTATCAGGGTGATATTGGCTTCATAGAACGAGTTTGGTAGGGTTCCCTCCTCTTCTATTTCATGGAATAGTTTGAGGAGTATTGGAATGAGCTCTTCTTTAAAGGTTTTGTAGAACTCGGCTGAGAACCCATCTGGTCCTGGACTTTTCTTTGTTGGTAGGCTTTTGATGACCTCTTCTATTTCATTCCTTGAAATTGGTTTATTTAGGTTGTGTATGTCCTCCTCGTTCAGTTTAGGTAGTTCATATGTCTCTAGAAATTTGTTGATGTCTTCGAGGTTTTCTGTTTTGTTGGAGTATAGATTTTCGAAATAGCTTCTAATTATGTTTTGTATTTCACTTGTGTCTGTTGTGATGTTTCCTTGTTCATTCCGAATTTTAGTAATTTGAGTTTTCTCTCTCTTTCTCTTTGTTAGTGTGGCTAAGGGTTTATCAATTTTATTTATTTTTTCAAAGAACCAACTATTTATTTTGTTAATTTTTCCGATTGTTTCTTTTGTTTCGATTTCGTTGATTTTGGCTCTGATTTTAACTATTTCCTGTCTTCTACTACTTTTGGTATTGGTCTGCTCTTGTTTTTCTAGTGCTTTGAGCTGTAGTGTTAAGTCGTTTATTTGTTGATTTCTACTTCTTTTTTTGAATGCACCCCATGAAATAAATCTTCCTCTAAGTACTGCTTTCATAGTGTCCCAGAGATTTTGATATGATGTGTCTTTGTTCTCGTTTACTTCTAAGAAATTTTTTATTTCCCTCCTGATGTCTTCTGTTATCCATTCATCATATAATAGTGTATTATTTAGTCTCCAGGTATTGGAGAAGTTTCTGTTTTTTATTCTGTCATTTATTTCTAATTTCAATCCATTATGATCTGATAGAGTACAAGGTAGTATCTCTATCTTCTTGTATTTGCTAACAGTAGCTTTGTGGCATAAAATATGGTCTATTTTAGAGAAGGATCCATGTGCTGCTGAGAAGAAAGTGTATTGGTTCTTTGTTGGATGGTATATTCTATA